>NW_008357637.1:2206881-2225040 GCF_000622305.1 Nannospalax galili | reverse complement strand
AGACAGGGTCTCCTTGTAGCCCCAGCTGGCCTGGAATTCACTATGTAGACCAGGCTGGCCTCGAACTCACAGAGATCTGCCTGCCTCAGCCTCCCGAGTGCTGGGATTAAAGGTATGTGCCTCCACGCCCAGCCATCTACTGTCTTTTAAAAGCTGAAGTATTTGTGAGTTATATGTGTACTTGAGCAGTCTCTCATAGATTTGAACAAACTCATCCCTGAACCTGAATTCTCATAAGCAGCTCAGATACTTAGACTGTCTTGTTGGAGTTTCTGTTTACCCATTCTTTCTTCACAAGAATCACAGGCATTGAGGGATATGGAGTTTTGGCCCAAGGCACCCACTGGGCCTCTTGTCAGCCACACACAGTATTCCTTGTTTCCACTCACAGCTTTAGCGCTCATACATCGGTGCTGACAAAGATGACTGAGCCATGTCACTCTTCAGCACAACTGAGGAAATGCCCAAGGCTGACATTTCAGATGTAGGATGTCCACGTATTCAAAGACAGTGCCACTGCAGGGACTGGCCACTAGGCTGGAGAATAAACAGTGTCATTAGTTAGCGTCAGTTCTTAACTGGACATACCTGGGAAGAGGGAGACTCAATCAAAGAATTTCCTCCATTGGATTAGCCCGTGGGCATGTTTGTGGAGCATTTTGCTGATTGCTAATTGATGTAGGAGGGCCCAGCCCACTCTGGGTGATGCCATCCTTGAGTAGGTGGGTCTGGACTGTATAAGAAAGATAGCTGAGCAAGCCAAGGGAAGCAAGCTAGTGAGCAGCATTCCTCCATAGTCTGCTTCAGCTCCTCCAGATTCCTGCCTTGGTTTCCTACGGTGATAGACCATGATATTGAAGTGTAAGACAAGTAAACCCTCTCTCACCCTCTAAGTTCCTTTTGGTCAGTGTTTTATCATAACAGAGAAGCAAACTAGAAAAAGCAGAGAGTAGTCATTTCACTCTGCTGCTGGTGAAAGGCACGGCCGCCCCCATGGAATCCAACCTGGGGAGCCTCATCACGGGTATGCTCCTTCGAACTGCAGTCACTCTGCCCCTCCATGGCATGTGCCATTCAGGAACTTGCCTCTGTTTCCTCTGGATCTCAAGAAAAATTTATACGTCTTCATTTCCTCAAGAAGAACAGTCTCATATACAGTTCAAGGTGAGGGAAGGGCTTGACTAGGTCATTACAGCTTAAGTGCCATATTTTGGGGTCTTCTTTCTTTGCCTTCTATTCAAATAAGGTAATTTTGATGGTCATCAAGTAGCTGGTAAGGCCAAGGCACCTGCTTATCAGATCTTAAATGAGGTAACATGGAAACAGAATCTATTATATCGATAAGCAAACACTCTCCTTAGGGGTATTGGGCTCAGATAAGCTTTGTTATAGAGAGCACACAGATGGAATTTTAAATGTAAAATATTAGAAACAGTGCCAAGAGTCAGTGACTCAAAATAAATGTAAATGACAGTCAAACACAAATCACAATTAGAAAGGACAATACATTGTTATAGCAGAAAAATAAGTCAAAATGCAAACTATAATCAGAAGCAAAATCAGGTATTAGGAATTACACACCCACACACACCCACACCCACATACACACGTAGTTTTGCATGTCTGTGAATTTGTGTTTGTTTATATGTGTGTGTGTGTGTGTGTGTGTGTGTGTGTGTGTTTGAGAGAGAGAGACAGACAGACAGACAGACAGACTGTGTGACTGTGTGACCATGGGTGGGTATGTAGAGAGAGAGACAGAGAGAGTGAGAAAGAGAAGTGGGAGGAGGGAAAATTCTCCCAGCCACCATTCTCTCTACCATTTCCTAATTCTAACAAGCAATGAAAAGTTGAGATTAAAAACCTAGGCTGAGGGGATCTCTAGGGATTTTTAAAGACAAGACACCACAGCAGTTAGTGGCAATTCTTGACTTTCATTTGATGCATGTGATTTGTCTTTAAACGGAGCTGGGGACCCAGTCCCACCCTCTTCTTCTTCTGGCCTTCTGATCCCTGCCCACAGTCGTGTAGACCTCTCTGCAGAGGTAGTGCAGACTATCTTATGCAATTATTTGCAAGGAATCCCGTCTACCTGGTTTGTTGCAGTGACTAGCAGGTGGATGAATCATTTTCTAGACAGCAGGCAGGACAGATAAGCTTGGAGACTGACTCGGAGGGTACATTTGCAGAGGCAGCTGTTCAGACCACAGTTGTCACAGGCAAAGTAGCAGGGAGGAGTGATGGCACTGACTTCCTTATTGAACTGGGCTTGGGTTCTCAGAACAGAATCCAGATAGGATCTGAGGCAGCAGGATGTCACACTTGCAAGCCCTAAAGTGGAATTCTGCTCCATTGGTCAAGAAGATCTTTCTTCACTTTCAGAGTCACATACTTTCTTCTTCTAGGAAAAGATAATCTCCCCAAAGCAGCCTCTGCTTGCCCTTTGCTGCCTTTTAGCTCTGGGTATGGAAGAATCTCCAAGGTGCCCAGGTTAGAATGCCTGACCTTTGCTACTAAGGCATTTGCCTGCTGCCTTGGGATTTCTAACATTCTTCCAGTGTATTCATGGGACAATATGGAAACCAAAACAAACACACACACAAAGCCTGGGCTCAGGAAGAACCGAGGTGAAGGAGTCCATCTTCCAGCTACTCTATGAACATGTTGAAGTTGGTATATATTTTTCAGACATTTGGCTCAAGTGTCTTGACAGAGAGTTATTCCTTCAAAATTCATACCTTAATAAGTACTTTTGTTTTATTCCCTAGACGGATTTAGTCCAAAGTCATTTATCTATTGCAACGAAAGATTCGAGTTCAAAGATATGTAATTATGCCTAACCTTTATCCCATTAAGCAGATTAAGTCTTAACATATTGGCCACAACCCTCCATAAAGCTGGTCTGTTAGATATGCATGTCCAATAGCAACTTTAAAAAAGCAAGAAATTGGGGCTGGAGAGATGGCTCAGTGGTTAAGAGCACTGACTACTCTTGCAGAGGACCAGGGTTTGATTCCCAGCACCCACATGGAGGCTATGAACCTGTCCTAACTCCAGTTCCAGGGGAATCCGAAACCGTCTTCTGACCTCCACGGCATTGCATAACATGGGTGCACTCACATACATACAGGCAATACACTCATACACATAAAAATAATAAATAAAGTATTTTTTAAAAAGCAAGAAATTATATCAACCATAAAACAGTATTTATTCAGGATCTGACTCTATTTTGAGATTATACTTGGCTTAATTGTACTCAGCAAAGAAATAATATTATAGTGAAAGCCACTGCATTCATAAATACATTTCTGTTAGCAAGAAAGGCCAAAAGAGTCATCCAATGTAAATTATCCTTGGCTACTGAGCAAGTACTCCTTCAAGGACTTGGGAAATTGTTAAAGCTTCTGGTCCTGTGCCAAGAGTGCTCTTCGATGTGGTATTAAAATAAGGGGGGAAATGGCACACATAAGAAAATAGGTATAGTGGGTCCTTATGTTACTGAATCTCTTACAATATAGAGTTCCTTAAAGGGAGACCAAGAAGAAATCTAAGTACCATGATGCCTAGCAATGTTATTTTACTTACCCCATTAGGCATGCAGATACATATCTTGGTAAGAGGCTGCAATTATGAATTATATGTATAATACAATATTTTGATGCATGGCAAGGTTTCCCTTGACATATTGTGCTGAGACATACAGTAAAGGTAAAGTCATCTTTGTTTAAAAATATGCAACAAGTCTCTTGCAGAGGACCAAGGTTCCATTCCCAGCACCCACATGGCAGCTATGAACCGTCTTTAACTCCAGTTCCAGGGGAATCCGACGCTCTCTTCTGACCTCCGTGGCATTACATGACACAGGTGCACTCATATACGTGTAGGCAATACACTCATACACATAAAATAAAAATAATAACTAAAATATATTTTTAAATGCAACAAGTCTACATTGGGGCCTGTGCATATCTGTATGTGTAAGCAGTGGTATGCTAGTAAATGTTTAACAACTAAATCTGTGGAATAAAAAGGCCTTGTCCTGGCATATGCCAATTTCCATAACGTAAATACTCCTCCTACCATGGCCAGTTTCAAGCTACCAACATGGATTCACAGGATACAGAACTAGAAAGAGATGTGTTTAGCGTAACACATTGTATAGTATTCCTAGCAAAGAGCTATAATAGATGAAAATTGTTAGGAAGTGATAAATTTTGAGAACTTATTATCTTTGCTTCTAATATAATTTGTAAGATTACATAAATGTTATAATAACTCTGTTTAACCACTGACTTGCAAATGTCCTAGTATCAGCTCTCAGGAAGCAGACCTAACACACTGTGTGTGTGTGTGTGTGTGTGTGTGTGTGTGTGTGTGTGTGCATATGTATGCAAGTTCACACTTGTGCCCATGGAGTGCATTGAAGACTGGTAAATAAGCATTTCTCTGGGTCAAGGAAAGTGTCAATGCTCTAGCTCTTTCTTTTGAGTATGAGGGAATTCCATATTAAACGAAAGAGCCTTCTAGGTAGAGCAAAACTTAGTCATGGAGTCCAGAGTAAACCCAATACCTAGATGTGCTGGCTAATTTTGATTGTCAAGTTGACTGGACCTGGAATTAATTAAAATATGAAGGACTTTCTTGATTAGGTTATTTGAAGCAGAAAGACTCACCATAAATGTGGGGGTGGCACCTTCTGGTGGCAGCCCAGATTAAAAAAAGACAAGACAGAAGGGTGCTTTTGCTTTTTGTCTGCTTGACTCAACTCTCACTGATAAATTTACCTATCCTGTTGCTGTGGCATTCCTTCACCAATATTAGAACCAGCTTCTTTGGGCTTCCAGCATAGACTGAGGACCATCAGCTCCTCAGTAATCCTCCAACCCTTCAGCACCAGATTGGGACTGCTGAGACATCCCAGGCTTGTGGACCGAGCAACTACCAGATTCTCAGCCTCTCCAGTAGGAGACATTGATTGTTAGACTACCTGGATCACATCCTGTAACTCAATCTAATAAAACCTCATATATATAGTCATTCTATCAGTCCTGTTCCTCTAGAGAACCCTGACTAACACACTAGATTAGAAAATCAAAAATTCCTAAGTTTGGCAGAATTAGGTAACTTTAATGTCAAGCTGCAAATAAAAAGATGCTTCGACCTTGTCTGGCCTTCCCCATAGCACAGGGCTGTGACAGCACCTAGACAATAAATATAATCTCTTCAGAGAGTTACTCAAAGAATATTATTTTTTCCTTATAGTACTTGAGTTTATAGCAAAGAAAAGGCTATTTTTATTACCTAAAAATGTTTCTGTTTGTGAACCAACAGGCATAAAAAAGGAGCGGCCGCAGTTTTCATTTCTCTGTTCTTTTGTGTAGTGTGCTGTGGTCACATTTTCTGCTTTTGGTCTAAAACATCAGACACCCACTCTTTTGGTAGCTCATCAAGCACTTATGCCATAGGAGTGCACATAGGATCCCGACCTAGACAATTAGAGCCTTGTGTCCTGGGAATCCAGTCAATCCATGGACTTCTCAGCTCCCAGTTCCCCCATCTTCATCTTTGCTGCCCTCTTCCTCTTCTTCCGTTCTTCTTCCTGTTCTTCTCCTGCCTTGTCTTCTTCCCCTTCTTTTCTTCCCCCTTGTTTTCCACATTAGGTCAGTTTCTGTCACTTGCAACCAAGAATCCTAGCTAATAAAGAGATAGGTTAAAAAAAATGTGAAAACCCACCAAAAAAGATTCTCTACTTAACATCAGTGGGAGGGCCATCAACTAGGTGGCCCACTTCTGCAACTCTAGCACTTGGGAGGCTGAGGCGGGGAATCATGAATTTGTGGTCAGTCCAGGTTACATAGGAAGACTTCAACTTAACAAACAAATAAGCAAACACACAAATAAAATCACTATGGAAGATGGAAGGAAGAAGTAAAAGAAGATCAAATTTAAGTAAATCATGTGTGGAATGTATTATGACCTGTCTAGTAGATTTTTGTTAATTGAGGGGTAAATCTTTAGGATTATCCTCAAAATCTTTAGAAATATACTTCTGAAATACTCAACTCTTTCCTCCCAAAATATTTTTTATATTTTTATTATTTTTATTTTATGTATGTGTACTGCCTGCATGTATGTGAGTGCAGCCATGTGCAATGCCACGGAGATCAGAAGAGGGTGTCAAATTCCCCTGGAACTGGAGTTAAGGATGGTGCTTAGCCGCCATTTAAGTGCTGGGAATTGAACCCGGGTCATCTGCAAGAGCAGTCAGTGCTCTTAACCACTGAGCCATCTCTCCAGCTCCCCAAAATATTTTCTTAATATGAGTTGTAAATTTAAAAAGCGAGGAGAAGTAACAGAAGTGATTTGCTCACAGTATCACTAGGAGACTAAACAAGAGTGTCCCAGGGTCCGCCCTAAATGTTTCTTAACGGCTCTCCTCCTGTTCACTACCTTGCCACAGTCCTAACCTGGGCCTTCCTTATCCCTTGCCCGGACTGTGGCCATAGTCTTCTTACCGACTTTCTTACTTTTAATCATTTTTATTAATCTCATTTTTATAATACATAAATTATTTTCCTTAATGAAATTGGACCATGTAAAACAAATGCAAATACTTTAATACAACATCTTTGCCTTTAACTTTTCAGCCTTATCACCACCAACCCCATCTCATATACTGGTGCTCCAAATTTTCTGTGGTTTTCCAAACGGAAAGATTTTTCTCATTCTTGTGCCCCTGTTCATGCTGTTCCTTCCTTCTGAAATACCTGTTCCTTTATTCTCTGCATGAAAAAGACCCGGTTTAAATGTCACCAAGGAAGCCTTTCCCAAAACCCTCCATGGAAAGCGCCCCTTCTTGGCACATTAATAGCACTCCTAGGTCATGTTTTTACCATCATTATTATTATAACACGGAAGAACTTCTGTGTTAGCTTCCTCTCTGAACTGTTAGAGAAAAACACAATTTTATGTATTATTAGTATTTTGCACATTATTTGTTACATTCTAGGCACAAGGCAGATTTTTAAATGGATGATTATATCAATGAGCAAGTGAGGCTAGCAGATATTCTTTAAGCAATTATGATGTAAGAAATACCTTATGTGAATTATTTTATGCAATTCTCTCCAGAACCCCATGAGATAGATACTATTAGTGCAATTTACCCATGAGGAAATTAAGACTTAGCTATTTGAGTCACACCCAAGGGTCATGCAGGAAACAGTGGCAGGGCCAGGATTTGACCCAAGGCATTTGATTTCTGCTCTCATTCTATACTAAATTGCCTCCTTACACCCAAAACCTCCTTTCACTCCAGATATTCAATTATTCTTTTTTTACTGTCTGGAGTTGAGGGAGGGGCGAGTCTACACAAGCAGCCGTTATTCTAGAAGCCATCATTCAAGCATCCCAAAAAATTCAACTCACAATTCTAGCTATGTTCTCATCTGAGCTTAGATGGAAGAGTCACCTAACCCCATCCCAGAGACTTCTGGGTATAGGGCAGAAAGGATTACTCATCCCCCAGGACAGAACCCTTTGGGAGAACTCATTTCTGGCCTTTACAGGCAGGGCTTTAAAGTTTAAAGTCTCTTAATTAGAGCATTTCCTGGCTAAGTAAATATTACACCTAAATTCAGCTATGCCTTTGGTTAGCAAGTCATAGCTTGAGGCTTTGCCTTCTCTGTTTCCTCCCAGGTTCTATTTGAGAAAAAGGGGAGGGAAATGAAGGCAAGAAAAAACCATGGTCTAGGGAGTGGGGTGACCCAATGAGTGCTGACAAGGTAGAGACTGTGACACAGCTACCCCTTCCAGTGGGTTAAATGTTAATCAGTGGCACTGTTCATTCCATTGGGCATTAATCATACCCTGTTTAAATAAATAATTCTGGGAGTTACCTTCCAGGAAGTCCACCTGAAAAATAGCAAGGATTTCTCTACGTTCTAAGAAACATTGGCTTTCACAAAGAAAGGACTCTACAGCTTAATGTGAAGATGGAAATGTCACTGGACTTAATTGGGTGGAAGAGCACCCAGAGGACAAGATATACCTGAATACCAAACAGCCCATCTCCTCGAGGCCATAAGAAACTGCCAGACTTCCCAGTGACTTGACTTTTCTTTATGTATTGTGTTTATGGGTATGTGCTTAAATATCACAGAAAGAATTGAGGACTGAGGGCAGGCTGAGCCAGACAGGCATTTTACCAGAGCCGCTATTACTATGGGAGCTATCGTGTGAACTGATTTGGGTCTTTTAGAAGCTTGGGTTCTAACATAAAAAAGGTAAATGCTGTGAAATGGATACAGTAGGGAACTGACACCAAGGGTATATCCCAGGCATCGCTGGTCAAGTAAGTTGTCACCCAGCATTATCAGAGAATACATCTAACTAGGGACCATTTGTTCTTCTGGAAATGGTTCTCTGATCTTACACTAGTGAACCACCTTTTTGCACTAGTCGAGCCCACCAATCAAGGTGCTTTGTCCACGCCCATCCAAGGAAACAGTCTCTGACGTAAATGAGACTATTCAGGAATCTAAATCTCGAACTGTTGGCTTGTTGAGCTGATTCCTCCTGGTAAGAGAGCATCCCTCAGTTCTGTAGCTTCAACATGCCTGCTTCTTCCAATCAAGTCCTAAGTCTAATTTTCCAACCTTTTTTTAGTATATGAGTAATCTATAACTGTCAAGTTCATGCTTTTCTGATTAAGTTTCTGATGTTTGACACAAAAGAATCAGAACTGATAAACCCTGCAAATATACATACATTCACATTCACAAATATATCGTATTTGGGCATATGTGCTTGAATACTGTCCTCCTGCATACACTGGATATTTTTCATTTCTGTCTCTCTCAGTGCCTGAAGTCTAGCCACATGGACATGGTTAGGGATTTAAATTTTTTAAAGATTACACTTATTTACTTATTTAGGGGAATTCATGTGCCTCAGTGTACGTGTGAAGGTCAGAAAACAACTTGCAGGATTCAGTTCTCTCCTTTCACCATGTTGGTCCTGGGAATCAAACTCAGGTCATCAGGCATGGCAGCAAGCACCTTCACTGGCTTAGTCATCTCTCCACCCTTGGAGACTTTTCTTAATCCAGCCTGGAAAATATACAAGTGTAGGACACCATCAAAAAAACAGAAACTAGTGCCAAGAAGTTTAACCAGATTGCTTTCTAGTTTCAAGGAGGGAATGAGAGTTTTGTCTGGGCAAAAAGGAGGGAAGCCACTAAGGTTTTGGGGGCCCTTGAGGGAGTTAAGCAAGCCTGGATAGGCCCTGATAAGACATCTGGACAGCACCGCTGTCCAGGAAGAGAAAGACTGGGAGAAAGGCTGGCCCAAGGCAAATGCTTTCCTCTCTCACTTCCCACTCCTAGTCCCTGGGTTGCAGCTGCCAAAAATCAAGTTATACTATCATGTTGGATTCATTGTAGGCTATCCAGATGTTTGTGGGAAAGCCTGGCACTCTAATGATCACTTTCATATTGTTCTATGGCAGCATCTTTATCTAGGATCAAGGAACTGATTCATTTTTCTGGACCTACCATTTTCTAAATGCTCAATGCTCCTGAACTTCCATTCTTACTTCTGGTACCACAAGTCTATGTAAGAGTCTTGACATTTCCACTGCCGCTTGTCTGTTTTCTTTTTAAAAATATTTTATTATTTTTGTTTTATGTATATGAGTGTATTGCCTGCATGTATGTGAGTGTACCCATGTCATGCAATGCTGCAGAGGTCAGAAGAGGGCTTTTGATTCCCCTGGACCTGGAGTTAAGGATGGTTCGTAGCCATCATGTGGGTGCTGGGATTCGAACTCAGGTCCTCTGCAAGAGCAGTCAGTGCTCTTAACCGCTGAGCCATCTCTCCAGCCCTGTCTGTTGTCTTCTTAACATGAATCTGAACTATTCATATATTTATACCCTTTGAATGCATGGATTACCCATGCCCTGGTCCACTTTGACTTAGGATCAAGTTGGATAAATCTGAAATTATTCTAGTTAGTAGTTAGTAAACACAGACACATTGCCATTATCAATGATGTCTAGTAAGAAAAGAGGGCCATGAGATTGGTTATCACAATGAGCAAAAATGTATATAAAAATTTGGCCACCAAGAGATTTCTGAGCTCTTTAAACTCAATTTAACATAGGTTCGTGTTTATGTAGCGTAGAATCTGCATCTATGGCTTTTATTTAGTCCTAGAACATGGATAGTAGTCTCAATAAGTCAATTTATGGGCTTTTCAAAGAAATTGCTTTCCAGTCCAGACAATGCTCTCTCATGGACCTTACTCACCAGTTGTTCCCTGGAAGATGAAAAGAGAGAAAGAGTCATGACCAGACCTGTCCTGTGAATGAAGTTTCCTGAACAGTCTTACAGGCGATCTTCCCAGCATAGCTTTAAGCAATGTTACCTGAGGGTAAGGAGAATGGAAATTCCATGCCCGCTTGAGTCACTCACTAAAATCTCTTAGGTAATTTTCTTAGCCACCCAGGGCGTCACTGACTTAAGGGATAAGATGTGGATGTGGAAAAAAAGAATACCAAGGGCATAGATAATTTAAAGGCATGAAGAGATTACAACAAGCCACAGACTCCTCCTTTTGGCAAGAACATTTATAATCAGAAATGTCTATGTGCTTTACTGCATGTATTCTTTCTTTCTAAGATCTTCTTTGTATAGATCCCAGTGAGATTTTACTCAAGACGATTGAGATCTTAACAGTCATATATCAGTAGGTCACAGGCATACATATGCCCACATTTTATTACCTTGGAAGTCTAGAAGTGTTTTACAACTCTTATTTCTCACGTTGCTGAACTTGAAATGCATCTTATGATTCTCAAATTAAATACATGTGCCATTTCTTTTTTCATTAGGAGTATAGGCACCTACCTCCTTTGCTCAGCTGATTTGAAGAAAGAATTGTGACGGCCCTACCGGAGCCTTTCCCCTTCCCCAAAGATGGACATGCTAAAGGCAAGTAGTAGCATCTCAACTTGGTGAGATAGATCTGTTTCAAGTCCAGCTTGATCAATGCTCTGATGGGTGACACACAGGCTTCTGTGAGACCACCTAGTCCAGACATGAGGATGGGATTGCCATCAGTAAGTCTTCTTGGAGGAACTGATGTCTTAGTTGAAACAGAAAGAGGATTGGTGCTCCATGGAGTCACACTGCTCAAGATGTCAGAAGTCTGTTTGTTTTGTTGTTTTTTAGTTTTTAAAAAATATTTATTATTTATTTATTTATGCATGTGTGTGAGCATGAGTATAATATGTGTGAGTGCTAGAGTATGCCATGGCACATATGTAGAGGTCAGAGGACAACTTTCTAGAATCAGTTCTCACCTTCCACCTCATTTTGAGGCATGGCTTCTCATGCTGTTTCTGCCACTGTGCCATGTACTCCTGGATAGCTGGCCTATGAGCCCAGGCTGGCCTCAAATTCACAGTAATCTTGTCTCTACTGAGTGCTGAGATTACAAGCATGTACCACCGCAACCATCATGTGGTCTTTTGTTATGTCTGCCTTTAGGTAACAACAGAAATGGAGAGTCAGTTATGAAACTTCGGTTTTATTTTATTTTAAAACTGTGTGTGTGTGTGTCTCCAGAGGATAATTTGTGAGAGTTGGTTCTCTCCACTGCGGGAGTCTCAGGGGAGCAAACTGGCGTCACCAGGCTTGGCAACAATGAACCATATTGCTGGCTTATTGATAACACTGTATACATACGAACCAAAGAAACAATTTTGTGTCTCTGTTGTATATCTAACAATAAAAGTTCCACATATATTTTATGTGTCTGTTTCTGTTTATGATCTTTTCATCTCAGGTCATCAGAAAAACAGTGAGTTAGAAGCAGCAAAAAGGGAAAACTTCGAGAGGTCGGCTGTATTTGTAAGGTCCTAGGCCTGAGAAGAGGAAAAAAAGGAGGAAGAAGGAACGGGGAAGGAAAGGGGAAATACAGGAAGAAGCTCAAGGGATGGCAATTTTTATAAAACCTCACAAAGGAGAGAGGAGAGAGGAGACAGGAAGAATTTCACCACAGTGCTACAAGTAGGTTTTCCCAATAGTGGCCTATCAAGCGTTTTTCCACCTCTTCAATTCACTGTGATAGATCCCCTAGTGAATACCATTTGCTGTTCCTTGTGTTCGTGTGTCTGTGTGTATAGTATGCATAATTGCCTATGTGCACATGTGTGTACATGTGTGTTGAGGCCTGAAGTTGATGTCAATTGTCTTCCTCTATTGCTCTCCGTCTTATTTTTTCTAATTATTTATTATTGTGTGTGTACATGACATGTGCATATGGGTGCATATGTCATGGCTCACATGTGGTTAGAGGCCAGTTCTCTCCATCCACCCTCATGTGGGTCCTGGGAATCAAACTCAGATCACCAGGCTTGCCTTTTACTTGCTGAGTCATCATCCAGTCTTCTACCTTACTTTTGAGACAGGGTTTCTCACTGAACCAAAAGCTCACCCTTGGCTAGACTGGCTAGCTACTGAGCTCCGAGGATCCGCCTCTCTGTGACACCTTCTCCCCTGAGTGCTAAGGTTATAGACACATGTCATCACACCTGGATTGCACAGCAGGCACTTTACAGACTGAGCCATCTCCAAAGTCCCTCTGATTTGGCTTTGTGTGTTCATCATGCAATCCCTCTCTAGGGGGAAGGTCCCCATTTCCTTCTGTGATCTTGGGGGACCATCCTCCCAGTGGCCTGCCCTCCTGAGGCAGAAGGAGTATTGAAGGAAGCCCCAGTAGAACAGTGGGTCTGTGTTTGGAATTTGAAAAGTGCTGGGCTTCTTCAACAGTGGCAGAGTCATCCATCCATTCTGTCCTTCAGTCCTGGCATCTAGGACTCTGATCTAATTTGACTTCAGGCCATCCCAAGCCTGGGTCCTCAGTGTCCCCCTGCATTCTCCAAGCTGTCTCATTGTCTTCAGATAATTCCCCTCTGGTTCATGTTCATAGAGTCAGTTCCCTTGCTTGAAATGAGAGAATTCTATCTGTTAAACATGCATGCAGTGCCTTTGTAATAAGAAAAGTGTTGTGAAACTGAAAGTCTCTGCAAACTGCTCGAGAGCATAGAGGAATCTTCAGAAGCATCAGTTCTAGAGTCAGAATGCAAGGCACCAATTTTCCTCCAATCACCCACCAACTGCATGGTTTGGGGTAAATTTCTTACCCTGTGTGCTCAGAATGGTGCTTGGCCACGGCAAGTGCTGTGGAGAGAGTTCTAGACCAAACCTAACACAGTTTGGGCTTAATCATGGAAGTTCACTGGCTTTGGCAGTCAGACTTTGCTTACCGTTTTTATTTCGCCTTCAAGTTTGCTAGTTTTACCACACTCTTATTTTCTACCTGTATATTAGAGTCACAGCCTGAGAGAAAGGGGCTCTAACTGGTTCTTCCCCCTAATTAGGTAAACTACTGACTGTCCAGCCTATGGAGCCAGGCCTTTCCTAATCCAGTCAGCTCTGATATGCCCTAGAGTATGCTCAATGAGGGGTAGGGAATCAGCCTCAGGCCTCACCTAGCTGGATGTGACTGGCATTTCCAAGACAGAGAATGTCTGGAGTTCCAATTGCAGCCCCAGCAGCCCCCATGAAACCCACCCATTTTCTTCTGGTTCCTTAGTCACTACCCAGAATCATTGAGAGAGCCAATCCATGGTGCTATCTGAAAGCCTGATTCTGAGGGTTTCTATGGCCAGACACTTCCAGAAGGCTCTGACAGCAAGCTGCTTCTCCACCTTGCTTTCTGGCACACTGCAGGCACATTCTGTCGTGGAAGAGCTTGTTCAACTATCTGTAAGGTGAATGAACTTTCATGTACAAAATAATGCACTTAAAGGGACTTTTGTTTCTTCTACATTTGCTTAATTTGGCTGGCTTAGTTTATTGAATGAAAGTTGGGCGGTTTTATAAGAATATGGAGAAGATGAGTTCAGGAATTTTGAGTGATTGCATCCGGACTTCATGCTTATGGCTGCAAATGTAGAGACATCTGTGATTCGCCAGTCCCTAAGTGAAGCACGCACAGAGCAGCACCTGTCTAGTAGAATTCTTTCAGCTTTGGGCCATCTGGGTGTGGGTTACGCTGACATCACATAAATTTCATCTCTCTGCCAAACTTTTCCCACTGTGAGGAACAAAAAAAAGGAATAAAGACCAGGATTCCATATAAAATGTGGGCTCTTGTTCCTGTTAGCTAGGTGAGAAAAGAAAGCAGAGACAAGAGTTCAAAACAGACAAAGCCCATCCTGACAGACTTCTCAGAAAATAAAGTTCCTACCTGGATAATGGGCTGAGGGCTCAGTCCCTCCAACAAGTCCCACAGGACTGGCTGCCTTATGATATCTCTACTGTTTAACAATTAAAATACTAAAATGACATGCCCCTTTCTTGGTTTATGGATAATCTTTGAGTTTCCTTTCTTCATTAAAGTGAGATGCTAGGGAGATGGGGAGAGAAATATGGGCACCTCCCACACATCTAAAGGAGAGATGGAATAACTGAATTGGGGATGCAGAGGTTTGGAACAGTGTCTAAGGGGTTCCCTGAAGCCAGAGGGGTGAGGGGATGTCACAGTGTTGGATAGTCTTGTCCTCCGAATGACCAGCAACAAACGGCTATCTTCTTCTCTAGCTTTTTCCCTACTTACTTCAAACTGGTTGGACCCTAAGACTCTCTATAGGAAGAGTGGGACAGAGGGAGACAGTCACCCCTCCCACCCAATCAGCCAGCCTTAAACTGTTTGAGGGGGAGGGACTAAGGATAGACACAGAGGAAGAGAGAGGAAGAAGGGACTTGGCTGTCTTGGACTGCAGCCACAGGTTCAGGAAGCCACAGCCAAGATGCATGGAAAAGAAAGGTCCAAAGGTGCCCATACCTTTGTAAGTAACTCCTCACTGCCATCATATGCTCTGTTAGTAAGTCCAATAAATATTTTTATTACCTAAACTGAAGTTGGGAGGAGGAAGCCACACTTAAGCCTCCCAGTAGTAAATTTGACTTACACACAGTGATTGCCCCCCCGCCAGGGGAGGGTACAAATCCACCTCCCTATTCCCCAGAAGGAAAAAAGTCAAGGCACAAAAGGTACACACAATCAGTTCCCCAAGTTGCAAGATTTACACGTCAGTTTTGCGTTTCTCTCTGTGATCATCATAAAGATCAGGCTAGGAAGTGAAATCAGACAAACCATGTGCTATTTCAATCACCCAAACATCTCAGTCATGCTACACCCACAATTGCATGTGCTCACGTTCTGGCACCATCTAGGACATTCCAACCACACTGATTTCTTTACCATGCCATGTTCAAGCTGTGAGGTCCCATACATCGCTCCCTTTTATATATGCTTTTTTTGTTTATTTGTTTTCTGTCAGGAATGCATTTCTTATCTTTTCCATCTGGAAAACTTATTCATCCTCTCAAGTCTCAGCTCAAGTATTTTCTTTTTCTGTGGAATCTCTTCTGAATGTCGCTTTCCCTTCTCTGATCAA
Organism: Nannospalax galili; assembly: GCF_000622305.1. Taxonomy (NCBI): domain Eukaryota; kingdom Metazoa; phylum Chordata; class Mammalia; order Rodentia; family Spalacidae; genus Nannospalax; species Nannospalax galili. The sequence goes on along the minus strand of NW_008357637.1, from coordinate 2,209,508 downwards.
GGCCTTTCTTAACATTCTTTGCACATTACAGATTCAACTAGTTATCCCTTAAGATCCATTTGCCCTTTCTTCCATACAGATAAAGTGGTAGCTAAATTATGGTCACCCGGCCAGAGACCAACTCTCCCAGCCACACCCAACTCCTGGCCTGTGTGGGAAATTCGAGCAGATGTTATCCATGTCTCTTCCAGGCCTTCCTGCATCCTCTATCTATGCTCTGCCCCCATCCTATAAGCTGGAGCATGGATGTGATAATACCATGAGCCAGCTTTGACTATTTTACCAGTGAGCTATCTCTAGGTAAAACATTATCTGTTTTCCATCATTGTGACAAAATAGCTGAAAATTTAACTATAAAAGGAAGATTAAAAAAAAAATTTTAAGTGGGGCGTGGTGGCACATGCCTTTAATCCCAGCACTTGGGATGCAGAGGCAGGGGGATCTCTGTAAGTTCAAGGCCAGCCTGGTCTACATAGTCAGTTCCAGGATAGCGTGGGCTACAGGGCGACCCTGTCTCAAAAAGACAAAAAAAAAAAAAAAATTTTTTTTTAAAGGAAGATTTATTCTGGCTCAGGGTTTCAGTTCATAGTTTCCCGGCTCCAGGTATATAACATCATAGTGGGGAGAACAAAACTACTCACTTCAACGGGAAATAAAAAGTATCAGAGCTGAGAGCCAGGCTGAGGCCCAGGCTGAAGGGGCAGCAGCTAGGTGGGGAAGCTCTTACTAGGCTGGCAGAGGCACTAGAAGCCACGCCTAATCATGCCAGTACAAACCAAGCTTCCGTATGAGTTTCCCCTGCTGACATGCTACCCTTGGCCAAAATGTTATAGTAGCAAAAAAGGCCCCCTTAAGAGAAAACTCCTGGTCAAGAGAATAAAATCTCTGGCCTGGGTGAAGACCCAACATTCAGTTGTTCCTGGTCAGTCACCTGGCCCTGGGGCTACACCTGAGAAACTGGGAACGCCTTAAGCCATGCTAGAGACGGGTGAAATAACTAATGAGATGGTGAACGTTTCCTACCCAAAGCCCCACCCCTTAGTGTGTCTGATTTGCTGAATTCTTCAGAAAAGTACAACCTCTCCCTTTTTTCATTCTCTTTCCTAAAAGTTCTTCCCTTAACATGTTGTGTTTGCCCAACATTTTTGGGCTTTCTTACTCTTTCTCTAAGGCTCCCCTCCAGGCCACATGGCTGCTGAGATAACAGTTTAAATGGCATGGCCCCCCCCCCCCCCCCCCCCACTTTCTTTCTTTCCTCCATTCTCCTCCTCAGGGCGGCTGCTGAGATTTACAGTTTACCTGCCCTGAGGGTTTTTCTTTTAAGCACTAATAAAATTATCTTCAAACCTTCATTTGCATCCATTCTTAAATTCTTTTATTAATAAGACTAACAGTGGACCCAGATTTTCTCTGTACCAAAAGCATAGGTAATATAGTTCAAATGCAAGAGGATGTGAAAACACATCTCCCAGAGGGATCTGGGGGAGGATGCGACAACTGAAACACAATCTAAGCTACCTCAAGCCTGGAGACAAAGGACAAAGTCTTAGGTTGGAAGGAAGGCAAAAAAAGTTATGAGGGCTACATGACTGTATAAAGCAGAGCACCCTGTGGACCTCCCTGCAGACTTCCCTGATCCCGGAGTGTCCTGTTCTGATCAAGCCAGACTAAAGGGTCTATGTGTTGGAGTGGCTCAGACTCTTACCCTAATGTAATGTAGCACTAACATATTTCTTATTCTAGTCACTCTGTGTGTGTGTGTGTGTGGTGTACAAACCCACAGAGGCCAGATGACGACATTGGGACATTAGGTGTTCTGCTCTTTTCTTTGTTCCCCTGAGACAGGGTCTCTCACTGAACCTAGAACTAGGGCTGGAAGCCAGCAATTCCCAGCCTCTGGGCTGTCTCCACCTCCTACAGTGCTGGGGTTTAAGAGTCTATGTGGCCACAACAAGCTTTTTATATGGGTGCTGGGGATTTGAACGCCAAGTCCTCACCCTTGTGCAGCAGAAGCACGTATCCACTGGTTCATCTCCTTAGTCCCATGGTTCACTTTACTTTCCCTGTTAGAAGTGTCTTCAAATCAACACTTTATTCCTTAATGTTTGAATTCTAATACCCTCCGCTGAATATATGTTATGGAGTGAATGTTCAGTGGAAGTTTACCAAATGAGTGGATGAATTTTCTATATTTATTTTACCTTCCTCTGAAAAACAAGTATGTTTAAATAGCATTGTTTGGGGTAGTTATGGAAATAACAAACATGTTACAGGTCTCAGCTTCAAGGCCCTTGAAAGTATGCTGATGATATCCAGAAATGTGATTTGGGCCACTTCCAAAGGAAGTGGTCTCAAGGAAAGTGACTTCAGGAGGATGTTCCTTTACGTAGTCAGAAACTCTTATTTAGTTCCTTCCATGTGCTAGGCACAGTCTAGGTGGCCAGGATAAAGCAGTCAACAAAAGAGACAAAACTCCCTGCTCTCAGAGAGCTCATATTCTATGGGAAAATGAAGGGTGGCGAACACATAAAACAGAGTGATAGAGGCACAAGGAAGTGGGGAGAAATGGGACTCTCTGTGACAATGATATTTGAAAAAATACTTGAGGTGATAGGGCAACATATAGC
>NW_008357637.1:2152864-2206508 GCF_000622305.1 Nannospalax galili | reverse complement strand
AGAGAGAGAGAGAGAGAGAGAGAGAGAGAGAGAGAGAGAGAGGCACAGAGGAAATGGCAGTACAAAGGCCTGGGTAGGAGAGCCTCTTTTTGTTCAAGGAACAGCAAGGATGCTGGAGTGACTGGATCCCAACACGGTGAGTAGCAAGAGAGATTCTTAGACATTAGATCTGAAAAAAAAAAAAAAAAAAAAAGACAGCACAGACCAGAATAGCTTTGACCATTCTGGGGTCTATACAGCTTAGTGGGTCAGTAACTATTTAAGCAACAGGTTTCCATGGCTGTCCACATGGCTATGAAACCCTCACTGTGGAAGTGGTATTTGGCCTCCTTGCCTGAACATCTCTGAATGAAGACTGTACCACACAGGAACCCAGTGTTCAGAGCTTCCCCCAATGGATAGTCTCTGGCTCAACTTCCTTCTCCACAGACTGATTTGAGAAAATGAGCATCAATAGTCACTCAATGTCAAGTCCAGTGTGGCCCCTGCAGCATAATTCTTAGGAACTTCAGACACATTCTTGCTTCTTCCCTTTGCAAGGATGTGGGTGGCACAGGGTAGGAGAGACAGGGTATTGTCCTCACCGTTCCTCCTTACTCTCCGAGTGTATCAGCCACATGTGTCTTCACTTAGTGTGAAGCCCATATGCCTCGCTTTGCCCTACCCTCATCCCCACCCCATTCCTCTTCCTTTTCAAAGGAAAACCATAGCTGAATTTTCATTCTTGCTTTTTTTAGTGGATTGTGAATCAGGATCGAAAAAGCTTTAAACAACGAAAAAAAAGAGCTTCTAAACATATTGTCATAAACAGCCTCTTGAGACCTATTAACTAACTAGATGTGGGAAAAAAATTAAGACTCCCCCTTGCCTTTTTATATGCTCTAGAGGAATCACTTAGATACTGAAAGTCAATGCACAAAGGTAATTGCCTTTCAAGCTAACCTTATAAAAACATCATCAGGACTGGTGAGTCCCAGATGTGGTAAATACCAGAGCAGGAATGCAGGGAAGGGTGTGCTCCTTTTTTTGGATCCTGAACTGCAAGCTAGCTGTTGTTAAGGGATTCTTCAACCTTGTGCAATGAGTTTCCAGGCTTTGCACCCAGAATCAGTCTCTATATTCCCAAAGGGAAACAACCTTGATTTTTATGCTCTATTAATGATTAGTATGTTATCATTCTATTTGTTCTGTTAAGTAGAGGTTCACATTTTTATTCATCTTGTATAACAGGCACCAAGTGATTTTGAATGCCAGGCACCTAATCATATTAAGAAAAACTTTATATGGACCAAAGGTTTATGCCACTGTGTGACAGGGAGCATCCCCGGGATCTCACCTAAAGAGCAAAATGGAGGCTTTCTTCTCGGCTCTGTCTCTGAGAGGAGGACAAGCAACCCCAGGCTCTCGGAGATCATTCCTTATATAGGTCAGTTTTTCAGATGCCCCCCACCCCAAGTCTTTTATACTGGGAGGAAGGATGGGGCCTCACACATGGGCCACTACCACTGGGCCACAGTCACAGCCTCCCAATTTAACTTTAAATAAAGAGCAGATATATCAAAATCTGTTTGATGTGGGTTAAGCACTCCTGATGATCTGGAGAAAATTGTTTCACCCTTTCTCAGTATACCAGGAAAAGGCTGCTGGTGTTGTGTGTGTAACTCTGTGTGTATGTGTACGTTATATAAATAGACACACAGGTGTATATTTAGACAGGTAACATACATGCATATCTCTTTTAAAAAGCAACAAAAACAACACACTGTGATTGCATTGTGGCTTAGAATAGGGCAGTATTAGAGTGAAGAGGAAAATGGTTGAGGCCTATCAAGATTTAAGTGGCTGTGTTGCTAGCTTAACTTTTACCATCTTGCCTGGAACTCCCTTCCAATAGCCTTCTAAAAGGAGGGAACTTTCATTTTACAAAACGCTTTGTGTTCACATAGGTCTGTTCTATTAGTAGAGATGGGTTGCAGAGAATTTTAAGTTTCCATTAAACTGGAAAGCAATCAAATCTTTATGTCTACAAATTATACATTTAATAGTTCTACAGATCTGGCAAAGGTCATGAGGACATCTAGACATAAATTGTAGATATAAATACGGGAATTGCCATTAAACTTGAAATAGTTATTTGGCTTCTGTGTGATGAATGGCCACACTAGTCTGTTTCCAGCCATTTTCTTTGACTATCCTAGTTGTTTGCCTGCCAAGCTGTCCATACCTTCTCCTGGTTCCTTTGCTGCTGGGTGAATCATTGGCATCAGGCATGAAGCAAAAGTCATCTTTGTAGCCATCTAGGAGCTGAGACAGGCACAAGCCAGAGTCTCATAGGGACAAAAAGTGTTCATGACATGCACCTGTGCTGCCTATCCCCTCACTCGTCTTTGAGCCATCCTCTGTCTCAAACGTTGGCCCCACCACTTTGCCATTTGCTGTGCCTAGTAAGTGTCCACTGCTAATTCCAAGGGCGGCCCCTCTATCAGAGAAGACTTGGAGGGCAGTCTCTTTTTATTAAGTTCTGACCCATAAAGAGTCAAATCCATTGCACTTCATCAGATACAGAGAAGGATTCACAGGTACCAGGCTGGAATAGTCCCCTTTCACTGAGTGGAAGAGTGGTGGCTCTTTCCTCACCTGTAATTGAAGTTCCAAGTAAAAAAGAAAATTCACACCTGTGTTAAAGATTCTGTGAAGCCAAATGACTGAAGTTTGTGATCATGGAGAGATAGAATGTTGCAGACCACAGTGAAATTATCTTGGACTATTTCTAGCTCCTTTGAAAGCTAGTCATTGTCCATCCCTGTGTCTGCCCCAACATTCTGTGACTATCAAAACCTTTTAAAATGTATTCTTAGCAGACCACTAGCTTCTACGAATCCAAAAGCCAAGAATATCATCATAAAACATCTGAAATATATCAGAGCTTCCTCCCTCATTTTGCTATAACCTGTCTACTTGTGGTCTCAATAAACGAAGTTAATATTTGGTAAATGCTTTGAGTTATGACTTTCTTTCTTCTGTAACTAATAAAACCTCATGTAACCACTTCCACGGTCAAACATGTCATTTAGGGTAACCTGAACTGATATTTTTCAGGCCATGGTCACTCATATTTAGCTAAAGAATAAACTCTGTCTTGCTCTCTGAAGTGAGAGCTGGGTTGGGGGCCACACACTCATACTGGATCCTGCAGCCTATGATGCTACCAGATTGGGACACAGGCTTGCTTCACCCCACCCTTGTCTGTTCTTTTTGTGGGCCATCCTCTTTATCATCATCATGCCAGCATGGTTGGGAGTGGAGGCACAGGCCTTTAATCCTAGCATTTGAGAGGCAGAGGCAGGCAGTTCTCTGTAAGATCAAGGCCAACCTCATGGTCTATAAGGAGAGTTCCAGGCCATCTGAGTCTCCAGGGAGACCTTATTTCAAAACAAGCAAACAAAATAGATACTCCAGCATGGCCCACCTCAGCTCTAGATTTCTGGTGGGGTGTCTCCAAACGGGGTCTTCTTTCACCTGGATCTATGTGAGCTGCAGAGATGCTGGGTGAATATTCTCTCTACTCCAGTTTGAAACTTTCTAGGAAATGTCAGTATCTTTCTTTGTTAACCCAGCATCCATGTGCCTCTTCCACCGGTTCAGCAAAATAGATGGATGCTCAAGCATTCATTCACACAGTAAGTCCCCAAAAGCTCTGCAACAGAAAGAACTGCACAGTCCCCACACCGCACACTGCACAGCCATCCAGGTACATTCCTGCATGTGCATTCAAGGCCACTCAGGATGGCTACTGTGCCCTACAGCAGAGCACACAGGGCAGGCTGTCCCTAGAGCAAAGGAAAGCACAGCTGTGCTAGAACTTCAAGGGGTGGCCCAAGGCTGGTTGTGCTTTATTTTATCTCAAGTGTGGGAATGTCCTTCTTCCTTATTAAGTTTCCTCTTAAGAAATTCAGGACAACATTCTGGCTTGCTGAGGTTTTCTGGATTGTAATTATGCACTGGCTGTTCCTTTCAGCTTCTTGACCTCCACAAATCTGATAACTGTGCCTCCTGTGTCTTGTTTGCCGCTCCTGATAACGAGTACAGTGCAGATGCCAGCTGACGTCACCCCATCTAAGATTTAAACAAAATTGGCTGAAGCCCTGGTGCACACATCCCATGGGAAGACAGATGGCCTGGGACGTGTTGTCATCTTGCTCTACAGCCCACTGGCTGGCCTGGGACTCCCACAGAACCTATGTCCATGCCTGCTCTCTCAGCCCGGAATCATACCAACCAGGCCCTGTCCTTGACCTCCTTAAAGAAACTGCTCAGACAATTTGTGAGCCGATATGGCAGACTTTGCTCTAAGTGAGCTTTGCTTTGCATCCTTCTGACAGTGGGCAGCTGTGCCAGGGGTCTAGCAAGGAAGCATGCAGCCGATGAACCAATAACTTTCAGCAACCATGTCTCCATCATTTTTTCAGTTCCGAGTACAAGGCTGTTATTCTGCAAAATACCTCTAAGATCTGCCCCTCACAATACCTGTCACACTAGCTCTCTCAGTCTCCTGGGGGTTGGGGGGTGGGGGTGAGGTCTATAACAAGTACCCAAGTCAGTAGAATTCATAGGTGCCCTTTTCTGTTCTTGCAAGTCCCTTGGTAACCACACCAGGACTTTGTCCTTGGCCTCCCCTATGTGCTCCTCATGGCTATCCAGGTCAAAGACCTTCCCACCATAATAGATTGTCGTAGCCTTTTTAATGCATATGTACACGTGTTCGTATAGATACATGAGACTGTGCATTGTAAATAGCTTCAGTTCCCATTTTTGTTTTTCTTTTTAACAGTTTAAGTATCTTTCCACATCGTTTTCAAGTTCTCAAAAATGTAGTTTTCACGGCTGTACTATATTCTATATAATATTCCACATTCAGCCACGGACAAGCATGTGACTTTCAGTTTAACAGAGCAGATTCCTAGCCATCATTTCCAGAGACAGGGTGGTTCTTGTGCCATTGGTGATAATAAACTTCCTAGGCCTGAAACTTCACATTGTCCCAAAGGGCTGAAGCTGAGGGTATGTGCATCAGATGGGCCATCTCAAACAGTGCTCCTCAGGATGCTAATAACAGGGTCAAAGAGATGGGGTGGCCAGGCAGGGGTCTCTGCTTCATCTTCTTTTCCTCCTGCCTGGGCGAAAGGCTTGGTGCCATTCCTGTTCTGCAAAACACCTTCAAGGTCAGTCCTCCACAGCACCTGCCATACCCGTTCTCTCACAGTTTCCTGTCAACAGAGAAAACTCCCACTCTCTTTGACCTGCCTGAAAATGGTCTCAGTGAAGACAGCAATGTCTGTAGTTCTACCAGTGGGGCAAATTTGAGAATCAGTGCAAAGGACTCAAGCTTGGACTGGATTGGACTGGATGCAGACAGCATAAGACACCAAGGGCTGATGACAACATCGCAGTGATGCTTCTTTGCCACCTCACACTGCTAGGAATGTCTATTTGTGGCTTTTCGGCGTGCCACAGGACAGGCATGGGACAGGTACCTTCACCCACACTGTCATGTCCAGGCTCAGCAGACACCTCTAAAGTCAGTTAGGTAGGTGAGAAGTGTCAGCATTTCTCTAGGTCATTGTGCTAAGGGGTCACAGGCGCAGGAGTCATGTCCAGAACAGGACAGACACCTGCCTTATCAACCAGGGTGTGATGTCAGCCTTGTACTATGAATAGTTATGTTTCAAGGATGGATCTGACCTGTCTGTCTGACTCGTACCAGTGAGGTCAAATTTGAAACTAAATTTTCCTTCCATGGAACTCAAAAACATTCATTCTGTTGAATAGTATACTAAGTCTACAACCCCAAACTAGAAGTCAAAACAAAGATGGTTTTATTGTCCCCCTCAAAATTTACAAGATGACTACCCTATGAAAAACAATAGTTACTGTTAGTGTCTCTTTCCTCTGAATGGAAACATTTTCTCCAGTAGGAAGGAAGGAAGGAAGCTTATAAAACAGGAGAAGTAAACAAAACATAAAAAACTCAGGAAGTAAAGGAAACTGAGCAGCTCAGGAAGCTCCTGAAAGTTATGATCACATTACTTTCCCCTCCCAAGGTTAAGTCAGCAGTCACCATTGCTGGGGAGGGGAAGACTGATTAGCTGAGCAGCCTGAAAGTTGTATGTGGGGTTGGGGGGGATCACTAAGTCATTGGCTGAAGCAGTCCATTCTCCTGCCTCCAACTGGGCTTGCTCTCTCCAAGAATGAAATGGGCAGATAGTAGAGGGCCTACAAATGAGAACTTTATTAACTCAGAATTAACAACTTTAAGTAGGAAAAACAGGTCACCCAGTAAGAATGATAACTGGATGGCATCATGAGATTTGAACTCTGGGTAGCAGCGGGATTCTAGCCAAGCTCTGTCAGGAATGTACAACTCCCAGAGTGTTACAGCTCCTGCGGGTCTCCAGAATGAGCTGTCTCCAGAACAGGAGGTCTTAAAGTCTGGAGATGCAGGCCTCTGAAGTCACAAGCCTCTGGAGTCACAGGTCTCTGGAGTCACAGGTCTCTGGAGTCGCAGATCTCTAGAGCAGCGGGTCTTGAAGGCTGGAAACAGCTGCAGGAACAATTTCCTTTCAGAAGGGGACATGTGGTCTTGGAGGCTGAGGCAGGAATGAGCCCCAACCTGCAGCCTCAGGTGAAGTCCTAGAACCTGGAGCAGGTAGAGCCTGAGTGAGTTCCCTGCCTAAGGCAGCCTCAGGTAAAGCAAGCATCTGACCAGTAGTCTCCTCATATCTTGAAAGCAATCTTCCTTATCTTCCTCCTCTGACCAGTGATCTCCTCATGTCTTGAAAGCAATCTTCCTTCTCTTCCTCCTCCAAGCGATCCCATCAGCCTGTATGTCCAGAACCCAGCACTCTGTTGTATAGAGGCAGATGGACCCTGATTGCCTGAATGTGCTTGTCCAAGCACCTGAGATGTAAAATGAGACCAATTGGGAAAAAGCTATCAAATCTGGAGCCGGAAGGTAAGAAAGTGGAACTTGCCCAACGTGTTTTAATCAGATCCGTGATCAGCCATCTGCCATAATGGCGGTAGGGAAGCAGGTACTTAGCTGTTATAAGGCCCCCATGGATAGTTAGCGCCCAGGACTTCTGTCAGTTTCTGGTTTAAACAGTATTGTTCTGATCACCTTCACATCCAGAGCTGTAACTGTGAACTCAGATCATCACCAGGAGCTGTCCTACTTTGCTATGGCTGGCTCCGATAGACACAGATCATAGTTACCTTGATTGTCCTTTTGAGTTTCAGCCTGTTCTTTGCCCAGGTTGAACGCAGGGTTTTTCATATCAATTGCTGTCCAGCCAAGGGTTTTGTTTTTTGTTCCCAACTGTCACTTTGTTGACAGCTGGGCCCATCAATCCATCATGGAGGCAGGCTATCTGCAGCAGCCCACAACTGCTACGCCTTTCTCTGGGGTATTGAGCTCCCTGGGGGCTGTCACAAAGCACCGAATCTGGGGCCCTTCCTACTCCTGTCACTACCCATGATGGGTGGGCTTTTTGGTGAAGCAGCTGCCTTTGAGTCACCTGTGTTCCTATAAGCAACTCCTCACCTCAATAAACCTATTGGTTCACTAAGCTAGACTTTGGTGGAATTGTTTCTTTGGTCTGTCACTGGTATTTTACCTGGGGTGAACAGACATTCACCTCTCCCCAGGAAAATTCACACAGTCATCAATACCTTTATCAATTTATTTTTAGATCCATGAAGCTGCCTCATTATTCAAATACTTTGCTCTTTAAATGGTTATCCGGAACACATATTTAAGGTCAAATAATTTCAAGTAACTTTAGGGATCAATTGCTAATACCAAACAGAAAACAACTCAGTTGAAAGTATTGCTATAAATGGTCTCTTTTCTTAAAATGAAGCTCTGGTTGCTGGTGGTTTTGTTCAATCAGAAGGGTCATGTAGCTTGCTAGGGTCAGCAGCTCCAAAGGTCATTTTCTTACCCTATGAGGGCGTTGTGTCTACCAAACACCGTATGACACAATCATATCTGTACCAAGTATAGAGGGGGAAACCAGAGGCAGAGCAGGGAGCCTTCGAAGAGGATCTCATTTGTGTATTAGCTGCACCAAGGGCTCCTCAAAAGCATGAGCATGTGTCTCTTAATTTCTCCAGTCCTTACTTTCTTCATGTATAAGGGCCTCATGAAGTCCATGAAAGAAAGAATTTCAAATAAATCCTTGCTACCAGTGGCTACTCACTTTGCCCAGATTAATACCAAGGGAATATGGTACTAATACTATTTTACCTTTGATCAGGGGCAACAAACTTCATTCTGTTAGTCACAAGTCTTTTAAAGTTCTATTAATTCTGAGTTTTAGAACAGAACTAAGTCTAATGTTGATGGAGCCTGGGTTGAGAAGATGTCGGTACCCTGCATGTATTCTCTACTACAGAGACACAGAAGACTGTATGAAGCAACCCTGATATACAGAGTTGGGTAGACCAAGTGCCCTGGTTGTCAGAAACTTTCAAAGATTAAGAGAATCCAGCAGACAAATGGTTACTATAGATACTAAAAGAGAAGGGAAGAGAGACAGAGGTTATATATGACATATGAAGAGCTACGGTAGACATCTGGGACATTTGTACAGCCCATGAGAGCATGCTTTCTCTGAGAACTACTTCTGCTCATGGATACTTCCCCTAGCACCATGTCTATACCATCACCATTCCTAACCTCACTGGTAGCTGACTGGTTCAAGCTGGGCGAAAGACATTCCTGAGGGTGTGGAACTGTGACTCAGCACTCTTGTAAACCCAGATAACTTTAGGCAGCTATATCTGTGGAGAACAAAGAGAAGGAAAAGAGCCAGGCTGGTGAATGTTTATAATCCTAGCACTGGAGAGACCACAGGAGAATTGCAAGTTCAGGGCTGAACTGGGCTACATGGTGAGTTCCAGGGCAGCCAGCAAATACCTTGTCTCAAAAAATAAATAAAATAAAATAAATAAAATAATAATAAAAAAATAAAATAAAATAATAAAATAAAAGGAGGAAGAGGAAAGAGGGGAAGTGGAAGAGAAGGAGGGGGGTGCAGTGATAAAAGAACAGTTTACCAGAGCTTCTGTGTCCCCACCCCAGAGCCTGAGAAGATGGCTGCCCTGATGGCTGAAGCTTTGCCTTTTCTGGTCCCAAGCTCCTGGGGTCTCAGCAATACTGCTATCTTCCTGAAGCATCTCTGTATCCTATGAGAAATTTCCTTTCTTCCTGAGTTGACTCATGTACTTGGCTGTTACATTCTATATGGTCTTGATGAGGACGTGAGCTTGAACATGCCTCTGGTCATTAAAAAAAAAAAATAGATATGGCTAATACAAAATAATAAGTCATCTAAAAATAGTGAATTTCCAGTCATCCAGAAATGGGTCCAGAGGACATTGTGAAATGAGTATGCTTAAACTGCTGGAATCCATAACACTTCAAATGACAGCACAAACCCTCAAAAATCAGCCTGCCCGTTTCCTGTTTTGCCTTAGATCTGCTTCTCTCTACTCTCTAGTCCTGACAGAGTGTGGACTCATCTCTCCCGTGCTTGTTCTATGTCACCTCCCTTGGATGCTCCAGTGATATTAAGCTCCTCTTTCTGAAGAGGTGATTTTCTGATAGCCACAAGTCAAGTAGGCAGGAACCCGAGAAAAAAAAGTCAATAGGAGAGGCATCTAAAAGACTGAGTTCTTTTCAGAAGGATTTTGCCATTGTACCTCAGACACTGCATCAAGCAATAGAGCCCAAAAGCGAAATGAGAGAAGGCACTGGTGTGGCTTCCTAGCCATGGAGGATTCAGGGTGGCTCACGAGTTCTGATGGAAGAGCCATTCGAGAGGCACCTGTTTAAGCAGCTGGAGGAATAAAGACTATTATAGGGAAGAGAGAGAAGGGGACTATTTCAGGGCTGTCAGGATATCTGGGTAAGGAAAGGGTGCCAAGCTGGAGTGGAGTGTAGGTACAACGAACCAGGGGTCACAAGGGTCAGGGAGGGCCCTTATTCCTGGAAATAGAATCCAGAAATTGCACTGAAGAAATTTCTTTGTATAACCCAAGCTTTCCTCATAGCAAAATAATCTTTTCTTCATCCTCTTGGCAGTTCCTTATAGGAAAAATTAAGCTACACACACATATGCACACGCACGCACACACACACACATACACACACACTCACACTCACACGCCCCAACAACTTTCCTGCACGTCCTCAGAGATCGCCTCATCGCTACCCAACACACACAGGCTTAGCAGTTCATGGAACTATTACGTCCTATGGTAACCTAGGATACCTGATAATGCAGGGGTGGAGCAGCTTCTAGCTCACCAAGAGCTTTGTCCTATGCCTGATTTCGTTTAGTCACAAAACAAGGCTTAAGGTCCCTACCTTAAGGAACTCCCATCTAACTGCAGCTGAGACCAGGGTTTCTAGTGTGCTTACTACCTAGTCCAAAGGCAAGAGCTCCTTGCCTGGGCCAGCTTTCAATGGCACAGGCCAGTCTGGCCAGGCTCCCAGCCCAGGCAAGCCAGGTTTTGCCAACAGGTCTGACTGCACAACAGAGAGGCCGCCAAGCCCAGGTCCAACCCTGGCTCATTATCCACAGGCAGGGCTCTCCCATGACGTTCTGGCTGGCCTTGTTGCCACCTCTCTTTGTGGAACTGTTGTAGCTGTTTGGCTGTGTTTGTACCCAGTCACAGATCCTGCCTACATTTGGTCGATAAGTATGCTTCCAAATCCTACTACTAAAACAGAAGACGTCCTGATTTTCCACAAAGTCAGAACTATCTTAAGGTTTGCACTTTGGGCCAGGGTCGGTTCACACCTGAGGCCTGGGAGCAAAGGTCACAGGAAGAGGAAGTGCAGTCTCCAGAGCTTCAGCACAGGTCTCTCTTTCCCTCATTTCCCTGTCAGTTGGCTCCTCTCCATCTTTTGTACCCCAATTATTACAGTTCTCCCATGTCCTGAAAATCCTCCTTCTTGGGAAACAAAGCATCCTGCAAAGTCACTGACTTTAGCTTAAAAGACCTAGGTCAGTTTTGTAGAAAGTGAGGCCCATATCCAAAACACTGAAGTGCTTGTTCAAGACAAAACCAGACATGAAGGTGGGGGGGGGGGCTTACAAGTCTCCACCCTGGCTAAGGAGGAATGAACAGTTAATAGCTCCTGGAGGAAGGAGAGTCAGTTTTCTTTAAGGGTGTGGCCCCTGGTAGCCCAAATGGATGGCCCCACACCCATGAGTATATGAGCAGCATAAATTGGACTTATAAAAGAAAAATAAAAGAAGACATGAAGTTGAGGGGAGGGATGGGTAGATCTGGGAAGAGTTAAGGGAGGAGTTGGGAGTAAATATGATCAAGATACATTTATGCATATGTGAAATTCTCAAAGAATTAATAAAAATATATTTAGAAATATAATTCCATCTGATTTCAAGAAGAAGAGACAAACCTGGAGCCCCCACCCCAGCCTTTCCAAAATAAAATCACTTGGAACAAGGGCTGGAATATGATTTTTGCCAAGTCCCATAAGTGAGTATGATCCACAGTAAAGTTATAAAGCCCACCTGGGATCTCACTCTCTCACATCTTCCAGCATGGTTGGATGGTGCTCCCTGAGTCCTCTGTTCTTCTAGACTACTGTGAAAAAAAAAAACAACCAAAAAACCCAAAAAGCTACAACTCAGAAATGTCAGCATAATAAGCAAGATATGAATTCTAGAAACAATACTCCAGTTCTTTCTCCTTACCTCATATAGTCAAGTCTACTAGTAGACAGGAAAATTGTCCATGGAAAATACTGAGGAGCAAGGGCTTTGGACCCTCTTCATTCCAACCATTTTCAACAACCCATCTCCAACATCCCATTAGAGCATTTCAAAGTTCATTGGCTCAGTAGATGGTATGACCAGGAGTGGTTTGGTTGCTGTTGTTGTTTAGCTAAGGGTCCCTAGAGCTGTGGATCTCCATTTTGCTTATTTAGAAAATAAGACAACATAAAATTTCAGGGAACTCATTTCAGTTTGACATTCAGAGAGAAGCCCTGGCAATGCAGATGCAACATCTGCTAGAAAAACTGAATGCCATCGAAAACACCAGGATAACTAAGAGAGATCGTATCCTTGGGCCCAAGATGACATCCACTGATGGAAAGATGAACACTGAATTTTCAGTCTGAAGCCTGGTTTCTACAAAGAGCTTCAATGCAGCCTACTCATAGTTTGTATCTGAATCTTGCCTCTGAAAATCTAGTGTACCTTATCTGCCTCTTTCTGTATGACCTTTAGCTTGAAGGAAAGCAGGTAGATACATGATTTCATATATGACTCTTGTGAGACCAGAGGAGTATGTGATTTGTCTAAGGCAGAGCACTTTAGTAGCAACAGTGCTGTGGTTGGATCTTAAGTGTCCACTAGAGATTCATGTGCTAAAGGCCTGATGCCCAGTGATGGTGCTATTTGAATTGGTGGACCCTTTAAGAAATGGGGCCTGGTAGTAGGAAATGAGATTACTGGGAGCATGCACTTAAAGGAGACACTGGCACTTTGGCCTTTTCTTCTTTTGCTTCTGGGCCACCACGAAGTGAGCATATTTGGTCCACCATACTCAGCATTGTGAGCTGTGCCTTTTCAGATGCCCTGAAACAACAGAACTAAGGACTCATGGACAAAAATATCTGAAATTGTGAGCCAAAAGAAATATTTCCTCTTTAAGTAGATTTTTCTCAGGTATCTTGTCATACTGACAGAAAGTTAACACAAACAAAATCCTAAAAATTGATTTAAGTGATTTGATACTTGGGTCAAAGACCTGAGCCGCAATTTGCATCAAGACATCTTGGGGGCCTGCCTGGTACCTTGTAATATTATTGGCATTCAGTCTACAAATAAGGCTAACTCACAGGAAGGAAACTGGAGAGAGAGAGAGAGAGAGAGAGAGAGAGAGAGAGAGAGAGAGAAAGAGAACTTTGGAAATCTGTGGATGGTCACCCAAGTATTGAATTTATATTGTTTAGTGCTTACATGAATACATGAGAGGAAACTTCTGGGAAGGGCCATGTGACAGGATAGAGGGATAGGACTGGAGAGAGCTCCCATGAGGCTGGGAAGAAAAGAAGCTCCCTCAAGACTGGGTGGAACATCTCAAAATTTACAGGTAGACTGCTCAGAAGGGTCTTAACTCAGTAGTGGATAGCGCTAATCTTGGATGAGACAATGCCCTAGGGCCACCTAACAAATCTTTCTTAAGAAGAAACAGATATCCCAAATAGCTCTGTAAAGAAATGGAATTTATAGTTGTTTTCTTTGACAAGGTCTCCCTGTAGCTGCAGCTGGCCTGGATTCGCTAATGGAGATCAGGCTGGCCCTGAACTCACAGAGATCTGCCTGCCTCTGCCTCCTGAGTGCTGGGATTATTTTTCTAAACAAACAAACAAACAAACAAACAAACACTTCCGGGGCTGGGCTGGAGAGATGACTCAGTGGTTAAGAGCACTGGTTGCTCTTACAGAAGACCCCAGTTCGAATCCAAGCGCCCACATGGTGACTAAGAACTTTCTGTAACTCCAGTTCCAGGGGATCTGACACCCTCACCCTCATCTGACCTCTGCAAGCATTACACAACATGGATGTACTTACATACATGCAGGCAATACACTCATACACATTAAATATAAATAAATTAATTAACCCCCCCCCAGACTTACATACCTTCATTTGGGAATTTTGCCAAGCATTTAAGGAAGAAGTAATACTAATTTTATATAAATTCTCCTAGAAAATTAAAGAGGAGGAATCACTTTCAAATACTCTATGAGGTCAAAATTTGTCTGATACTAAAACCCAAGCAAGAACATTACAAAGAAAACTAAAAACCTACATTATTCATAAACAAGATATAAGAATTTTTAACAAAATTTTAGCAAATTGAATCCAACCATATACAAGAAGGATAATATATTATGATCAAATAGTTTATCCTAGGAATACAAGCAAGCCTGGTTTATTATTCAAAAATCAAACAGGAGACCTATATGCTCCTCCAGACCTATGGTTCTGAGACCTCTTTCATGAGACCACCTCTCCCCCATCTCAGCTCTCAGGCCTGCTTGGGTTGCTGGGATCCTTACCTTCCCTAGATCTGTGTGTTCCCCTAGACCTGCCATGATTAATACATCTCTCAGCTCTCACCAAGGAAGCTTCCTTATGTAGCAGATGGAGATTAACACAGAAACACACAACTGGCCAATGTGCAGAGAATAAGAGACTGCAGAGTGCTTATCCCTGAGTTGGACAACTATATCATTTTATTTCTTCCTTTAAAGTATGGATGATTTAACTCACAGAGATCCACTTGCCTCTGCCTCCCAAGTACCAGAATTAAAGGCATGTGCTACCACACTTGGCTGATTTACAACTGTTTTTAACTTCCCTTACTGCCAGTGCAGATGGATCTCTATGAGTTCCAGGCCAGCCATAGTGAGACCTTGTCTCAAAAATAAGATAAAATAAAATAAAAAATTAATTAAAAATTTAAAAGTTTAATCATCCATACTTTAAAGGAATAAATAAAACTTTATTTGCAGATGATATGATCATCTGTTAAGAAAAGCCTTATGGAATCTACAAAAAAGCTATTAGAACTTAAAAGTAAGTTTGGTAAGACAAGGATACAAGATCAATATACAAAAATCAAATTTCAATATGCTAGTAAGAAACAAACCAAATTTCAATATGCTACTAAGAAACAAAAATCAAAATTTAAAAAGCAGTACCATATATAATGGCATAAAAATTTAATACACACACACACATATTAAAAAACATAACAAAAAAAATGATGCTGAGGGGCTACGGAGATGGCTCAGTGGGTAAGAATGCTTGCTGTGCAAGCATGAGTTCAGATCCTTAGCACCCACTTAAAAAGCTAGGCATGGGGGGCTGGACAGATGGCTCAGCATTTAAAAAGCAGTACCATATATAATGGCATAAAAATTTAATACACACACACACATATTAAAAAACATAACAAAAAAAATGATGCTGAGGGGCTACGGAGATGGCTCAGTGGGTAAGAATGCTTGCTGTGCAAGCATGAGTTCAGATCCTTAGCACCCACTTAAAAAGCTAGGCATGGGGGGCTGGACAGATGGCTCAGCAGTTAAGAACACTGCTCTTGCAGAAGACCTAGGTTCGAATCCCAGCAGCCACATAGCAGCTAACAACTGTCTGTAACTCCAGTTCCAGGGAATCTGACAGTCTCTTCTGTCCTCTGTGGACATTGCATGACATGAGTGCACTTACTTACATGCAGGCAATACATGCATACACATAAAATAAAAATAATAAATAAAATATTTTTTTTTTAAAAAAAGCCAAGCATGGTGCTATGTATCACTTACCTGAGTGCAGATTGCATGACATGGGTGCACTTACATACATGCAGGCAATACATTCATACACATAAAATAAAAATAATAAATAAAATATTTTTTTTTTAAAAAAAGCCAAGCATGGTGCTATGTATCACTTACCTGAGTGCAGAGAGAAGAGGATCACTGGGACTTCCTGGCCAGCCTGCCCAGCCAAAGAGCTGTGAGCTTCAGGTTCAGTGAGAGACCTTGTCTCTAGAAGATAAGGCAAAGGGCCATAGAGCATCCTTCTCTGGCTTCCACACGCACAATTGACACCTGCTACACAGATACACACACCTGTATTCCCCTCACCCCACAATTATGCTGACAGTAGTTGAAGACCTAAATAAATAGAAAGCGTTAAAACTATTAACATGTCAGCCTCAATTTGATCTATAGATCCAGTACTGTATCCTATAAGAGAACTAGTAGACTTCCTTCCCTCCCCTCCCCTCCCTTATCTTTCTTTCCCTTCTCTTCTTTTCCCTTCCCTTCCTTTCCTCCTTTTTTTTCCTTTGTAGAAAATGACAAGCTCATTCTATAATTCAGGTGGAAATGCAAAGGTCCTAGAATAGTCAAAAAACTTTGAGATAGAAGAACATTAAAAGATTTATACTAGGGGCTGCAGAGATGGCTCAATGATTAAGAGCACTTGCTATTCTTCCAGAGGGACCCGAGTTTAGCTCCAGAACCCCCACAACATCTAACATCCATCCTTAACTCCATTTCCAGTAGGTCCAACATCATTTTCTGGCCTCCATGGGAACCAGGCATGAACATGGTGCTTTTGCATACATGCAGACAAAACACTCATACACATAAAATAAAAATAAAATATTAAAAAAATAGATTTAACTTTTCTGACTTTGAAACATATGTTAAGAACTATGGATGTAACTCTTAGTAGAGTGCTTACCTACCTTATAAGAGGCCCTGGGTGGGGGACTGTGCTGGATAGCTTTAGTTGTCAACTTGACATATCTGGGTAGAGGGAGCCTCAATTGGGGAATTTCCCCAATTGGACTAGCCTATGGCCATGTCTGTGGGGCATTTTCTTGATTGTTGAGTAATATGGGAGGGTTCAGCCCACTGTGCACAGTACCACCCCTGGGCAGGTTGTTCTGTATTGTATAAGAAAGCAGGCTGAGCATGGGCCAGGGGAGCATGCCAGTAAGCAGCATTCCTCCATGGCCTGTGCTCCAGCTCCTGCCTCCAGGTTTCTGCTCTGAGTTCCTACCTTAGGCTCCCTCAGTGATGAACTATAACCTGGGAGATGTAAGCTAAACAAACCTTTTCTTCCCTGAATTGGTATTGGTCAGAGTGTTTTGTCACAGCAATTGAAAGCAACCTAGAACAGGGACTTCATGATGAAGTTATACTAATCAAGGATAATCTGTGGGAATAACTTTTACAATATGGACATAATCTGGACTAAATATTTTTACCTAGCCTTGCAACCAAAAAGTTACTGTTTATAATGTAAACAAGTTTACTGAGCCATGTACTTCTTTCATGATCTGGACATACAACCTTAATCCCTCAGGACCCCCTCCTTACCCTCCACCCAAGATAGTGTATGAATGTACATGTACATACATTAAAAATAAAAATGCTACTTGTTTCATGCTTTTCTCATTGTAAATAATGAGAGAAGTTGAGAAAAGTCTGTAGTTTTATGTATGCTATTGTCGATTTAGGGATCAAAGGCAAAATTCTCTGGTAAGATAAGGGTGGGTCCTGACTTTTACCTCCCTATTTCATGCTGGAGACATCATTTCAATAAAAGAATGAGCAAAGTCCTTGCTCAGGAGCACAGTGCCAAGAGACATCTGAAGGAACAGGTTCTTGGCAGGTTGAGTTCACTTTTGGCCTAGAACGTGTGCTAAAAGTCAGGCTGTTTCTTTAATAAGGCATAAGATATCTTGAAAGTTGTAATATTAAGATATGACCCATAAGAGAAAAATAGATTTCATCAAAATTAAAAACATTTTCTCTTCAAAAGATATTGTTGGCAGGCATGGTGGCACATGCCTTTAATTCCAGCACTTGGGAGGCAGAGGCAGGCAGATCTCTGGTCCAGCTTGGTCCACATAGTGAGTTCCAGGTTAGTTGGGGCTACAGGAAGACCCTGTCTCAAAAATCAAAACAACAACAAAAAGAGATATTGTCAGGAAAATATCAAGAAAAAAGACCAAACATTGTGGGAGATACTTATAAATTACACATCTGATGAAGGACCTGTATTCAGAATATATTAAAAATTATCTTAATGATAGAGTAACAAGAGTCTAAGCGTAAAACTAGCCAGAAGATTTGAGCAAACATGTCACTAGGAAGATGTCAAAAACCCACATGAAATCTGCTCACTGATGTGCATATAATAAACAACACTGCATTGTATTCAAAGCATAATAGGGTAGATTTCGTGCTATATATTTTTATCAAAATAAAAATAAAAGCATATGAAAATATGACCCAAATAACTGGAATTAGAGAAACCAAATTAAAACCACAATGAGATACCACTACATACCTTAAGCATCTAAAATTAAAAATACTGAACATACCACTGGTTGACCAACTGCTGACAGGGGTAACAAGAGACACTGAGTGTCTTGTACATTGCTGTGGGGAATGCCAAACGGCACACTCCTTTGGGGAAATGGTTTGGCAGCTTCTTAAAAAGTGAATTGTGCATCTTAACCTTGATATCTAGCCATTCTTCTAGATATTTACAAAAGAGAAACCAGAATAAGACATGTATATAAGAACTTTATTTGCAGTAACCAAAAATCTAGAAACAACTCGAATATTCATCAACATAGGAATGAGTAAACAAATTGTGGTGCAGCATGCATTCAGCGTACCCATGTAACTGAATGCTACTTAATAATAAAAGGGAAGGAGCTATTGATTCCGCAGCTACTTGGATGAATCTCAATTACATTCAGTGAAAAGCAGCAGACAAAAAGGATTCAATGCCTGAGTTCATTTATAAAAAGAACAACATTCTAGAAAAAGAAAACTCATCCATAGTGACAGAAAGCATATTAGAGGTTGCCCAGGATTCAGAAATTCTGGACAGAAGAAAGGGAAAGATTACTAAGGCTCATGGCAAAACTTTGAAGGAGATGGATCTGTTCATTGTTTTAGCATAGTGGTGGCACCACAGATATGTATGACAAGTATCAAATTACAGTTTCCATATGTACAGTTTATTACCTGCCATATGCCTCAACAAAACTAATTTTTTTTTTTTATGGTCTTTTTGAGACAGGGTCTCTCTGTAGCTCCAGCTGGCCTGGAACTTGCTATGTAGACCAGGCCGGCCTTGAACTCAGAGATCTGCCTGCCTCTGCCTCCAGAGTGCTGGGATTAAAGGTGTGTGCCACCACGCCTAGCTTTAAAACTAATTTTTTAATGAGCAAATAAACAAAATACAAATACTATGTAGTCTGAGAAAGCAAACATTGTATGGCTGCCACCATTCCCAACCCAGGACAGACATTACCAATCAGTTACATAGTCATCCAAGCAGCCATCACTAATCACTATTAGCTCTTGAGATAAAATCTGTTTTTCATCTCTGACCCTGGTCAAATATTTGGTTTTATAAAACTGAGGCCCAAGTGCAGAACAAATTAGCAGTTAACCTAAAAATAGTGTTGAGGCTTCCTGATTATTATTCCACCCAACATTCTACTACAGAAGAGAACTGAAGCCAGTCTAATAAAGACAGGCTGGCAAAAACAAGCAAATAACCACAGCAAACTTTTTTAAATAGCACTAAAAAAATCCAGAATTTGGATAGGATGTCAGATGGATGTCTGAAAAACGTCAGTAATATACTTGTGATGCTGGTTTAAAGCACATCTATTTTCTTACAAGACTAATTAATAATGGTTTCATGTAAAAGAAATAATCATCTACAAGAAAACCAGTGGTATCCTTACTTTTTAAAGATTTATTTATTTTTTATTTATGTGTGTGTTATATGTTTGTGTAATGCCATGTACATGCATGTACCCATGGAGGCCAGAAGAAGACGTTGGATTCCCTGGTGCTAGAGTTACAGGCAGTCGTGAGCGCCACCCCCTGACCCCAAATAGATGCTGGGAACTGAACTCAGGTTCTCTGCAAGAGCAGAAAGCACTCCTAACTACAGAGCCATCACTCTAGCCCTACCCTTATTTTAATATTTTACATCATGAAAGATGTTAAAATGACTCAAATTGTTTTTGACCTAACGTTAATGGATTTTTATGACCAGAAAATTGCCTGGTTTTGTAAATAAGGCCAAGAAGCAAAATCATGTAAGAGTAGGTAATGATGTAAGGCAAACCAATAAACTCAAATATAAAAAAACTAAAATAATATTAATCTTGATGAGAAAATAAACCATGGTTTGTAGCATGAATAATTGTTTCTCTTAAAAACCAATGAGTTTTCCAAAGCTATCTGGAAGCCATGTGTTCATTTAATAGTACTCAGATGTCCCTATTAAGATAAATGCAGAGAGCTAGAGAAATAGTTCAGCTGACAGCATGCCCTTAGCATGCATGAGGCCCTCGCTTTGACTTCTGGCACTAAAATAAAATACAATGAAATAAAATAAAACAATACAAAAACTAGGCCGAATGCCAGCTGATGATGAACAATAAACACCTACCTGTGTAGCCTACACAAGGTTGCCTAGAACCAGAACTAAGTCCTAACTTCCAATTGTTAAAACGTGCAGAATCCCCATTTGCTGCCCTTTCTTTCTTTTTGTTCCCAGCCTCTTCTGCGAGATAGCAAGCATCTTACTGTTTGGACCAGACAAGATGAAGTTTTCTTATTTGTAGCCACGAACATTAGTTATGACACAATCCCAGCATAAGTCTGTTTCCTCAGTAGTGGAACAAGGATAGTAAAATTGGCTTCACAGGGCACGGTGGTAGAAAATAAGATAATATACCCCTTGCACTTTGTCTGTCTTAGAAGAACTAAGGAAGTGTAATTCCCTTTCCTCGGCCTCTTTTCCCTTTCTCTCGTAGGGAATTTTCAATTTAAATATGAGGGAGACAAGTTCAGTACTTACAAAGGTGTCCATTATGTCATCTGCCAATCTTGACACTATCAATTTGGAGAGAATTATTACATTAACTGTGATTGTCTCCCTAATTTTTGTTATTGTTAGACTCCTGCAGGGATTTATTCCAGGAAATGATTTTTAAAAGGGTCTCTGAATGAAAACCTAAATTTGCACCAGGCAAGCAACAAAGAAAACGGCTGAGAAGACTCTTTCTTCCAGAAAGCAAGCCTTGATGTTGACGGCCCAGCAGCTGTGGCCCATTTTCTTTCTATCATGATTTTTAAAGAAATTTTTATTTGGAAAATGTCAAACTTACAGAAAAGTTGTAATGACAAAGAATAATGATTCTAAGAGCACCTGCACATCCTTTGCCCAGATTAACTGATGGTTAGCGTTTTTTGCTCATCTGCTCTGTTATTCCTCATTTCTCTAGATAGATATATTTTATACATATTAATTTTTAATGTAAATTTCATTCGAGAATTTAAACACTGGAAAATGTAGATATCTGTATATGATTTGCACTCGATATAAAAATCAACGGGCACAAAAGTGGTAGAGTTAAAAATAAGCCTTCCTGGGGCTGAAGAGATGGCTCAGTGGTTAAGAACACTTGCTATTCTTGCCAAGGACCTGGGTTCAGTATCTAGCACCCACATGATGACTCACAAACATCCACAACTCTGGTATAGCATTTAGATTACAGCATGGTTATTGCTGGCTTCTGTTTTCCCCATCACTACTTGTCTCTTTATTTAATTTTTTATTAAATTACTCAAGCAAGTAACATATTAGTTATACATAATTATGGGTTTCACTGGGACATTTTCATACATGTATGTGATATATTTGATCAAATTTACCCCTATTATCACGTTTCCCCTCACTTCCCTGATCCTCTCCTTTTACCCTTCTATTTTCATGTCTTTTGCGTGTGTGCATGTGTGCCTGTGTGTGAACCAGTGAGTTTAATTACAGTTACTTGTAGGAGTATGAGCAAGGGGTTGTTTATAGGAGTATGGCCAACTTAGCAGTGGCTATACCACTGAAGAAAATCTTTCTCCCTCCACCAGCAACAATTAACTGCCCATAGATTCTCAGGGAGGGCTTGGGCCTCATAAGCCCTTCCTCCCCCCATGACTGACTGTTGATGGCCCTATTTTGTTACTGAGCATTTAAGAGTGTAATGACCATGTCATGCCTAGAAGCCAGCATTCTACAACACTCCACCCCTCCTTCCTCCAGCTCTTACGTTATTTCCAACCCCTCTTCTGCAATATCCCTTGACCCTCAGAGGAGGTGATATAAATATCAATGAGATGTTGTAGGGCTGAACATTGACCAATCACATATTTTCTGCACTTTGACCACTTATGAATCTTTGTTGTAACTGCCTCTCATGACAAAAAGAAGCTTCACTGACCTTAGAAGGCAATTGAAAATCACATCATATCCATTTAGCAAAACAATAGTAGTAGCTTCCCAGCTAGGATCTATGATCTCCCCATGGGCCTTAGACCAGATTTGCAGTATAGGATATGAATTCTTTCCTGTGGAGAGAGGCTGAAATCCAATCAGAGAGTGGTTGGTATCTCCCAAAACCATCATGCCTTTATCGAGCCAGGAGACACATCTTGCCTGGCAGTTTAGTAGTGTACCACACAGGCTCCATAGCTGAATAAGATTGTTGATGACAATTTTCTAGCAGCTTCCATTGCACTTTCTGTCACTAGTAAAGCTATATTTCTGGCTCCTTTTAGCCAGGTTTACAATGAGACTCAATAGCAAAAAGAAAAGGAGAAAAAATGTGCAAAAATGTACAGTTAGGAGAGTACATGTACACTTAAAACGGTGGACAAAGCAAGTACAGAAAGCAATAGCAGTTATTTCAGAGCTTAGCACCATTCAAAAGAAGCCTCATTCTTTACACTGGAACAATAGGAGATGTGCTTTGATTAGCACCATCCCACCCACTGAAGGCTCTGGGACTGTAAAAGTGCAAACTCATTCAAAAGACTTTCCTTTAGAAAAAGAGAACCAGAGCCAGGCATGGTGGCTCATACCTTTAGTGCCAGCACTCAAGAGGCAGAGGTAGGTGGGCTTCTGTGAGTTGGAGGTCAACCTGGTCTACATAGTGAGTTTCAGGCCAACTGTGGCTAAAGGGAGACCCTGTCTCAAAAAGATCAAAAGAGTAAGAGAGAGAGACACAGAGAGAGCGAGAGAGAGAGAGAAGGGAAGGAGAGAGAGAGAGAGAGAGAGAGAGAGAGAGAGAGAGAGAGAGAGAGAAACTGAGAAACTTCAGGGGTTCCCAGCTTGCAAAAGGATACCTAGAAAGGTCTCTAGAAAAGTGTTTTCCCAGATTCAGTCATACAGACAGAGGCCACTGCAACTGTGGCCCAAAGAACCCCTATGCATGGTGCTGTTTTCTAGGCATGCATGCAAAATGCAATCAGTCATGGAGGCTAACACCAAGATTCCAAGAAAACTCTTCAAGGCCAGGCAATGTGTAGCTGGAAGTGAAGCCTAAGCTGTAATGGAGACCCCAAGGATGTTGGAGATGCTAATGATGTGGAACATCTATCATGGAAAGCTGCAGGCACCAAGTGGAACTGGCCCTAGAGAGAGGCCGTGTGTGCTACAGGTGTGGGGCTGCCTATGCCTAGGATGTGCCTAGGACGACAGACATGAAGCTACAGAACTTAATGCTTGCCCGGCTGAGTTATGATCTTGCTCTGGTTCAATCTTTCCTGAATATCTTCCTGTTCCTTCCCTTTGGAATGGAAATATTTACTATGTGCCATTATATATTAGAAATATGTAACCTTTTTATTTTTCAAGAGCTCATAGTTAAGTCTCTTATCTCAGAAAACACTTTACTTTGGACTTTTGAAAAAGGTTGGAACTGTTTAAGAATTTGAGAACTCTTGAAGTTAAGCTAAATGCATTTTCCATTTTGATGACAGTGAATTTTCTGGAATCAGCAATAGAATGTCATGGTTTGAATTGGCTCATGTTTTCAACACTTGTTCTTTAGGTAGTGACACTATTTGTGGAGCTAAATGCTTACATGGCAAGCACCTTACTGACTGATCCGCTAGCTCGTTTTCCTTTTGTTTCTCCTTAAGAAAAACTCTTTGGACAGCAGCTTGTCATCCCTGACATGACAAGGTACGATTTGGCAGGCCCAGAGGAAGAGGATAAGAGGTCCGTAAGTCCCGCTGGATATGTTGAAGTTTTCTATAAAACCCCCTCTGGCTGGGCACCTGCTGAAAGTGTGGGTGTTTTGTTTGTGGTAAGCACTACAGAAATACCATCATCTCCTAGAATCTTCTAGACAGCCAGTTATACAAGAGATGAGGGTGATGATTAATTTCATGGGCAGGTGCAGAAAGAGTCATGAGAAGAATCTCCTGGAAGAGAAAACCAGACCTGGACAAGCTTCTTGCAACCAGACAAGTAGAAGCAGGATGGAGGTATGGATTTGCTTTTCAAATGCTAATGAGTGTTCTTAATCAATAAGAGTGGCCCTTACTGAGTTCTGCTCCCACACACTCCAATTTGAGGCTGGGCTCCACTGGTATGCACTTAATTAAACTCAGCCAGGATCTTATCCAAGTGTAGTCCTGACATTTTTTCTCTTTTTAGATCACTAGGAAAATTGTAAATAAAACAGATTTAGGAAGTGTAATCTCCCATCTCTCCCAGTCTCAAGAAAATCATATATCAATTTCCCCAAAGGATTCAACACTAAGCTATGAAAACATGTTTATCAGATCACATAAAAAAGGGAGGAACTGGGGCTAGAAAGATGGCTCAGTGATTAAGAGCACTAGCTGCTCCTACAGAGGACCCAGGTTCAATTCCCAGTGCCCACATGGCAGCTAGCAACTGTCCTAACTCCAGTTCCAGGGAATCTGACACCCTCTTCTGACCTCTGTGGGCATTACATGATACGGGTACACTTACATACATATAAGCAATACACTCATACACATAAAATAATAAATAAAATATATATTTTTTAAAAGGGGGAAGGGAAAGGGGAGAGAGAAAGAGAGAGAGAGAGAGAGAGAGAGAGAGAGAGAGAGAGAGAGAGAGATTGAGAGAGAGAGAGAACTGAGATTTTGCAGAGGTAAACCTAGGCCAACTGTGTGTGTAGTACAACCTGGAATATCATTGGTTAAGAACTCCTTCCCCTAGCCAGGAGATAATGGCTGTGCTGAATAGCTTTAGTGCCAACTTGACACACCTGGGTTGAGGCAGCCTCAACTGGGGAATTGCCTCTATTGGACTGGCCTGTAGCCATGTCTGAAGGGCATCTTCTTGATGAGTGATGTGGGAGGGCCCAGCCCACTGTGGGTGGTGCCACCCCTGGGCAGGTGGACCTGTGTTGCATAAGAAAGCAGGCTGAGCAGGGGCCAAGGGAGCAAGCCAGTAGCAGCATTCCTCCATGGCCTGTGCTCCTGCTCCTGCCTCCAGGTTCCTGCCCTGAGTTCCTACCTTGGGGTCCCTGATGAACTGCGACCTGGGAGTTATAAGCTGAATAAACCCTTTCCTCCCCAAGTTGGTAGTGGTCAGAGTGTTTTGTCACAGCAATGAAGAAACAAACTAAGACAGTAATTGGTACCAGAAGTGGGGTATTGCTGTGACAGACCTGACCTGAGTTTTACGAGGACTGTGGAAGTCTTTGGAACTTTGGGCTGGAAAAGCTATTGAGAGCTTAGAGTTTGTTGCTGTGGAGTTTGAAACAGTTATGCTGAAAGAGTTGTGGATGATGGAGGCCTGGCTTGTGAAGCTTCAAAGGGAAGCCGAGACTATCAGGGCTGTTCATGTGAGATTTTGGATTGAGAATCTGTGGGTTCTGGTGGGGCTGAAGAATCAGCTGTGATTAAGAAGAGACCAGAACCTGAAGCAAAACCTTTGCTTTACTGGGACAATTGATGCTGGTTAGCTGGGGCTGAAAAATCAGCTGTAAGTAACAAGAGACCAGCATCACTGTGGTGGAGTCTTCTGGGAGCTATTCCCTCAGGGTCAGCACACAGGGGGGACCCGCACCTCTATTTCAAGCTGGAAGCAGGACTTGGTAATGTGTAAGAGTCTCCTGCATGGTTCTGGTGTTGAAGCGTGAAGGGGTCATAGAGAGCAGGTGAGGCTTGGCACTCTGAGAGGCCAGGAAAGGCCATAGGTGAAAGTGCAGCTTCAGTTGCAGTGAAGACCCCAGGATTGAAGGGGTCATGGAGAGAAACTGAGGCTTTGCACCCCAAGAGGCAAGAAGAGGCCATTGGTGAAAGTGTAGCCTCAGTTTCAGTGTAGAGCCCAGCTTTTTGGAGATGCTGGGACCGTGGGACGACCACCAAGAACAGCAGTAGGTGTGGAATGGAGCTGGCCTGGGTCTGCGAGACGAGCTGAGTGTGCTGTGGACTGCAGAGTCAAGAGCAGTGGAGCTGCCAGAACCCTTTGGAGCCCAGAAGATCGTGAGTGAATCCCAGATGTCCAGCCTTGAGCTACTTTGCTGGGCTTTGGTTTTGCTTAGGTGTGCCCGATTCTTCCCTTTGAAATAAGACAGTACTTGTTTTGGATTTTACAGAAGCCCACCCACAGTTGAGACTTTTAAAAGAGACTATGGACTTTTAAGTGTTGGATTTTTTTTTAAGGACTGTGGGGGTTTTTAAGGTTGTACTGTCTTATGTTGTGATAATGTTAACATCATATCTTGGGGACAAGAATTGGAAAGCTTATGGTTTAATAGTGATGTCTTTGTGTGTCAAGTTGACAAGGGGTCAATTGTGCTGGATAGCTTTAATGTCAACTTGACACACCTGGGTTGAGGGAGCCTCAGTCGGGGAATTGCCTCTATTGGACTGGCCTGTGGCCATGTCTGCAGGGCATCTTCTTGATGAGTGATGTGGGAGGGCCCAGCCTCCTGGGGGTGCTGCCACCCCTGGGCAGGTGGGCGTGTGTTGCATACAAAAGCAGCCTAAGCAGGGGCCAAGGGAGCAAGCCAGTAAGCAGCATTCCTCCATGGTCTGTGCTCCAGCTCCTGCCTCCAGGTTCCTGCCCTGAGTTCCTACCTTGGGGTCCCTGATGAACTGCGACCTCGGAGTTGTAAGCTGAATAAACCCTCTCCTCCCCAAGTTAGTAGTGGTCAGAGTGTTTTGTCACAGCAACGAGGAAACAAACTAAGACACTGGCCTTCAAGTCCTTGAAAGGTGGAGGCTCAGCATGAAGCAAAGGGAGGGGCCCTGGGACTGGAAACCAGGCATACATTCCCCTCCCCTGTCTCCTCCACCCCTAGCACTACTGCAGTGCCCAGAATCTTGGGCAGCTACCTTCCCTCCCCACAAGTGGCCCCACAGGTGCAGTTGAACACAATTAGATAGAAGTTCAAGGGAAGCTGTAACCTCACTGAGGAATCTGTGATTTACAGGAAAGATGTACCACTCCTAGGTGTGAGAAGACGGATCCCAGACTTAGGACCCACAGCATGTATTTTAATTCTTTATTTTTCCTGAACATGTGCAAGAGATCTGTCTGTTAAAATCTGTCAGGGGCTTTCAAGGCTTAGAATTAAAAAAATAATAATGAAATGAACACCCAAACAAAGAAAACAACTACTGTGGAGGCCCACATAGGCCATCGCCTAATCTCGCTCCCCTAACTCACTCCAACATTTTTAAAATTTTGAGACATAATCTCATGCAGCCCAGGTTGACTTAAACTCATTATGTAGTCAAGAATAACATTGAACTTGCCTCTACCCTCAAATGCTAGGCTCACAGGTATGTGCCACCAGCCCAAATGCCATCCTAGCTTTTTGCAAGCATTTATTGCTGCTACATCTATCTTCTAAACTTTCATTTGTCATGAGATCATTGTATTGCATTGAAAGTCAAAATTTATATTAGTATCAAGAAAAAAATTTTGCAAACACACGGACACTGGAAGCAAGCTTGGCTTAACCCGTTGGCCAGTAGACTTGCCGATAAAATTGCTGCCAGGTTAAAGGCCATGGGTGAGGTCAAGAGGTAGGGGTCTAATGGGCTTCAGCACCTGAGTCTGTTCCTCTATGAACCCATCAAAAGATAAGCACCATAGGGACAAACAACTTTGCAAAAAATATCTCCATGAAATGAAGAGTGATACTTGTGTATTTCGTGTGCTCAGGTAGACTCGGGCACGAAGCCACACTGGCGACGTCTTCCCTCTCAGTATATAAGCACTTCATTCCATGAGACAGGCCCCTGAACCCTGAAGCAAGGGGGAACCCAGATTCCCTGCCAATGATGGGGTAGTAAGAGAGCAAGGGATTGGGGTGGGGTCGAGAACCTGCCTCCTGCAAGAAGGCACTGCTACCACATTGGGTGTGGAAAAGGGAACAGGATTTTTCCTCAAGGTCCTCACATCAGTTATATAGTGTCTGCAGGTCATTTTGAAAGTGTAGTAATCCAAGTGCTGCAGTCCCCTGATCTGCTCGCCGCTTCCCTTCCTGTCTCTTTAAACTGTTTTCTGTAGTTTCCTTCAGATGTAAAATAATATACATGTACTGCTCTTGATGTATCCACTGGGGACACCATTGTTGGCTTCCTAAAAGACTATTACCTCTTCTTCCCTGCTTTGCCTCCCTCTCCTCTCTCAACCTGTTACAGTATCATTTCGAGTTGAATCATCAGTCTGTGTTTTCATCATCAGATATTGTTCAGTGCTGGAGATGGAAGTCATCACTTTTTTTCCTTTATCTTCTGGTACCCAAGGTTGCAATTGAGAAGTCCTGTGTCCTTCCGGTTCTGTTCTTTGAACAGCATCTGTTTAATCCCTCTAGGGAAATGCTTAGGGTCTTCTCTGCCCACACAGCTTTGAGATGTCAAGTGGTGGCACTTGGTGTTGATCTTTTCAAATCCATAGGAAATTTTCTGGCATCACCTCTTCATTTTCCCTTTTAGTCTCTTTCTGGAATTCCTGTCGGCTGAATGTTAGCCCTTTTGGATCAATTCTTTCATTTCTTAGCGTTTCTTCCCTTTTGACCATCGTTCTTTTTTGTTCATTTTCCTGTGATATATAGTCTTGCTTCATCCATTTTTTTTTACTCTTCTATTTTCAACTCATATAAGCTCTTCTTCTTGTTTTTTGATTAATGGGCATATCTTATCTCCCTAAAAATGTTAAATATGTTTTTGTGTGTTTGCAAAGTTGTATTCTGTTCCCGGCATTGTTTCCATTTCCTCCTAAATCTCCTTTCCTACTTGAATGACCTGAGTCCCTTTCATGTCAAAAGCTTCCATCCAGAATCAGGTGCCAGTACCCGGAAGAAGTAAGTCCATTCATACTGAAACCCAAGATCGTAAAATCCGACTGTGGATTGCAGTTGGGCCTTTGTGCAGGCTTGTTAGCTGAGGAAGTCTGTCCACAGCAGCCTGGTAGTGAGGAGCCTTTTCTGGCTGGGACCCTGAAATGATTTTTCCTGCTTGTCTCTTTCTGCAACTTGGTTCTCCCAGGGAAAAATCCCTTCCTCTCTGCTTGCAGGATGCTTTCCTGGATGCAGTGGCCATCCAATCATTGTCAGTAACAACGTCTCATTTCCTCCTAGTGCCAATCCTAAATCCCACTCCTATTCTCCTCTGTGGATACAGAGACTGTCCATAGCCTTTTTGGCTCAGTATCTCTGAGAAAAAACTTCCAACTTTATTCAAGGAGGTGGCAGAGGAAAGGGAAAGATTGTTTGGCAGTGTAGCCAGGGGCAGACACATGGGGATCTAATCCAGACCTCCAGGCAATTGGCTGTGTTCATTTTCTCTACTCCTTCCTGCGTGGTGCAGCACAGGGGATCACAGAAGCTCAGGCTTTCCCAGGTTCTGCTGAGAGTGATTCTCTAGGCCTTGGAATGTCCCTCTGCAGAGCCAGCCTCTACCTGTACCTAAATATCTGCCTAAATTATGCAGACACTTCAAACTCTGGAGAGCTCCTCTGTAGGTGCAGCCAATTTTGTGTATTTATATCCTTTTCAGTCTTGTTTGGGAATCTCCAATCAGAGTTTGGGACAGAGAAAATTACAGCTGTGTTTAATCGTACTATTTAGATTTCACATTTGTACTGTAGAGGTCTCCTTGCCTGGAGTTTATTGAGTTCTCTGGGCTTATAAAGGTAGAAAGTTCTGACTTCTAGCCTTCCAGGTAATGGAAATGTGGCTTGGGGCTGGCTGGTTTACCTCACTGGGCCTCATTTCCTTGTATAATACTTTATGATGGTTAATATTTATTGTCAAAAGATTGGAATCACCTAGGAGGCTGTGTCTGGGAGGGTGTGTCTAAGAGAGGCTTAATTAAGAGTCTTAATTGAGATTCACCCTGAATGTGACCTGCTCCACTCCCACTGCCTGGGTCCCAAACTGAAGTAACGAAGGAGAAAGGAGAAAGCCAGATGAGAACCAGCATTCATCACTCTCTGCTTCCTGACTGTGACAGACACAGTGATCAGCTACCTCATGTTCCTGTTGCTCATGCCTTCCCCAAGGTGACGGACTGTACCCTCAAACCATGAATCAAAATAGATACCTCCTGCCTTAAGTTGTTTCTTGTCAGATATTTCATCACAGCAACGAGAAAAGCAATATAACTGCAAATCATCTTTAATACATAATTAAATTGCCTACTATGTTAAAGGTAAGATAATGTTCATAATAGGGGTGGAGGCACTCATCTCTAATTTTGTTTGTTTTTTTGAACATTTCTAATTTTGAGATGAGTTCTACAAAAAAGTATTTTTGACCTCCTAAAAGAGTATTTATCTTGTCCTCTGTGATTCAGGTGTCTCGTTTATCATCCATGTGAAATATTGATTTTTTCCATTAAATGATTGATCTCTAGTTTGAGAACATATATGTAGAGATTTGGGTGAGGGAAAGCAAAAAGAATTCTGCCTGATTATTTTTAGTAATAAAGAAGGAAAACTAAGACTTCTGAATATAAGGAGCTGTCATTGGCCCCTTTGTGCCCCCTTACTTTTATTTTAGATGGCCTTTCTTTTCTTAGATGATCAACATAGATGATCAGAGTATTAGACCTTCATCAGGATGACAAAATGCCTGACATAGATAACTTAAAAAAGCCTTACAGTTTCAGAGGTTTTAGATCATTGTGGTAGAGACAGTCAGGAAGGGGAGAGAAAGAGAGAGAGAGAGAGAGAGAGAGAGAGAGAGAGAGAGAGAGAGAGAGAATGCCTGCATTAGTGGATTTTCTCCTTTTTCCTTTTTTATTCTATCCAGGCCTAGAGCCTACAGGATGGTGCTGCCCACTGTCAGGGCAAGTTTTCCTCCTTAGTCAACCCTCCCTGGGAACGCCTGCCTGGTAGCACTGAGGGTATACTTGGCTAATCTTTTAGGCACCACTCAGTCCAAGATTAATCCTCATAATCATGTTCCAATTTAAGATAATCTCATACAAAAAATAGAAAAAAAAGATAATCTTATACTTTCTGATCTAATTGTTTTTTTGAGACAGGGTCTCTCTCTGTCTCTGCCTCTGTCTCTGTCTCTCTTTGTGGTGTGTTGTGTGTGTGTGTGTGTGTGTGTGTGTGTGTGTGTATCTGTCTGTCTGTGTCTTTATGTCTCTATCTCTCTGTATCCCAGGCTGGCTTAGAACCTATTATGTAGCTTAGGCTGGCTTCCTGTCTCCCCAGACAAGGATTACAGATCTGTGCCACCAGGTCCTGCTCATATGTTTAAGTCAGTATACTTTCCATTCAATAAAGTGATCCATTTTCCTGAAGTATTTTGCATTTCTGTAAACTAAATACAATTGTCTGCATATTTCACCTCCTGAATGTTGACCTCTCTGCAGCTTTGGAATTGTTTCCACTCTTCTGTCATCTACAGAACATAGATAGCCCAGTTGTATCTCTCTGAAAGGTTACTAGTCTGCTTCCCTTATTTTGATGATCTAGAAAAACTCAAGCAACATTTACTTATTTACCCAATGTTATAGAACTTGGTCCCCCAGGCATCCCATGGCTGCTGTTGTCTTGAAATCTGAGTAACTATGATTATCCACAAGAGATAAGATTTCTCACATGATTGGGCTCACAAACTTTATCTCACAAAGGTGGAATTCATGAGGAGCACAAGGCCCCTCAGAGAGGATATAAAAAGGGTTCACAGTTGCCAGACTGGAGGACCTTTTTTCAGTGATGTAGCTACCTCTAAGTTGTCCATATTTTTGAAGTAACCCCAATTAAACTCATTGGTTCACTAAACTAGACTTGGGTGGAATCAGTTCTTTGGTTCATTGTTGGTGTCCTGTCTGGGGTGAATAGGCAAACATTTGTTCATGACTCCTAGAAAAAATAACACCCACAGGCTTCAGAGAAAAGTCAGAACAAAAACTGGACCTCAGCCTCTGCTTAAATTAGTGCCCTGTATGCTATCAGGCTACCCAGAAGTTCAAGAAGTATTTGGTATCCTCATCATGACCTAATCTTCCATGTTCTCTCCATTTGTATTAGTCCATTTTCTATTACGATAAAGAAATACCTGAAGCTGGTACTTTATGAGAAAAGAGGTTTGTTTTATCTTAGAGTTCTGGAAATCCAAAGGTATGCATTGGTACTGGTTTGGCTCTACTGAAGCCTGTAGGCTACCAAGAACAACTACATATCATTCTTTTTATTCATTGGTTTATTTAGTCTGAGTAAAACCTTCTTAAAATTATTATGAAGTCAGAGATGTAAGAGAGCTATTAAGACATTTAAGAATGCCATTCAAGGTAGTGCTGCCTTTAATCCCAGCACTCCTGCGAGTCCAAGTCCAGCCTGATCTACATAGTGAATTCAAGGTTAGCCAGGGATACATAGTGAGACCTTGTCTAAAAGAAAGAAAAAGACATGTAGGAATGAAGGGATGCATTTGATATGGGGGTTGAGCTGAGAACAAAGGCCAGGTGTGAGTATATATGCACATGTCTGTATGTGATCATGATATATGCTAATAGGGTTGGAAGAGTCTACAGACCAACAATCCATTTTATAATGGGTTGCATGCAGTTCAGCATGATGTTGAACTGCATTAGATCCTTTGGTTAAAGTAACAGAAACTACTTCAATTGCACTTAAACAATAATGAACCATTTAGTGTATGGGTACAAGGGCATGTCCTGAAACCCTGGGGCAGAAAGATCAGTCAGACAGTCCCAAGGAACTGAAACTTGGAACAGGACAGCTGGTGGGAGTCGAGGAAGCTTCTTGTGGTCTAGCTCTTGCTCCCTCACACTCTCATGCTGAGGTGCCTCCAGGTCTCTGTCCTGCCTCTGTGCATGTGCCCACTCCTCTCAGCAGACCTGCTTCCCTGTCCTTCCACACAGCCTCCTCGCGACCAATTCATTTTAGCAGTGAGTAGAGTCTGAGACTAATGCTGTTCGG
Source organism: Nannospalax galili (assembly GCF_000622305.1). NCBI lineage: Eukaryota > Metazoa > Chordata > Mammalia > Rodentia > Spalacidae > Nannospalax > Nannospalax galili. Next base: position 2,173,578 of record NW_008357637.1, on the reverse strand, counting down.
TGTTATTTCTAAACTGGCAGGAGAAAAGGCCAATTGGCACTGCTTGAGCCATTGCCTTTCTCTGCACCAGTCACTCATTCAAATATGGTAACTGGGGCGCTGACAACAGACACAAGTCAGTTTGGCCTTTCATGTCTGTGATTGGATAGATAATGGCAATCCCCAACGATGTCAGTGTAGTACTTCAAAGCCAATCTCTCTCTCTCTCTCTCTCTCTCTCTCTCTCTCTCTCTCTCCCCCCCCCCTCCCCGCACCCGCCCACCTAGTTTTTTTTCTCTCTCTCTCTCTCTCTCTCTCACACACACACACACACACACACACGGTACAGTAGTGGGTGGATTGCAGAAGGGCCCCACCAGATGAATAGCCTCCTTGAAAGGACTGTCTTGGAAGCCCCCACCCCCACCCAACCTCAGAGCTGTAGTACTCTTCCCCAACTAGCTCCCTGTGAGCTGTGTGAACATAAGATAGGTTTCTCAGAGTTCTGCCACAAGACTGTAAATAAGCAGGGACAAAGATGGCATGCAGCCTGTTCATGTGAGCTTACAGAGGTCACAGGTGACTACACATGCGGGATGATGTGAAGAGTTCAGGGGAGGAAGAAGTGATAGCACTCCCGGAGCAAAGTCAGCTCAACACCCAGTAACACGCACAGTCAAATCCTCTGGAACCTGTCAGGGTATGGAACACAACAGGCTCCTTGGATCTCACAATTCTCCAGAGGAGGTTAAGCTGATGGTTTACTCTAATACAGCATTAGTTCAAGAGTAGAGGCACCTTTATAATATTTGTAGCCAATCCACATTTTGACCTTAACATTTCTTTCTGATATCCCTATGCTAACTATTGACTCTAATGGTGACTCAAGTGACTATCTTCAGTCACATTTAGAGAGTGGACCCTTCATCAGTGTCCTTCAAGCACATTTACCAGGCCTTAGGCTTCAGATGAAAACTAGCATATGTAATGTAAGTACATGCACACAAACACAGACACATACACATACATACACACACACACACACACACACACACACACCCTAGGTGCAGTAGTGGGTTGACTGCAAAAGGGCCCTACCGGATAAATAGTCTCCTTTAAAGGACTGTCTTGGAAGCCCCCACCCCACCCACACTGCAGCTGATATGTCACTAGCCAGCTCTGTCAGGAAAGGAATCTGGAATATTATATATACAGGACATCCTGTATATATTGGTATTTGAATAATACAGGGGTCCCATTGCTAAAGAAAAAAAGCCCAGAGTGGGTAGGCAACCAACAGTTTCTGGGTACTAGCTGATCTAACACTAAATTCTTAAACCCATCTTCGAAACAGGATTATCAATACCTAGTCCACCAGTTTCTTCAGGATTTTATATCAAGTGAAAACTCTTTGAAAACTGAGAAGCCTTGCTCAAATACAAGGTATGATTCCTAATGTTTGTGTAAGAAACCACAGGGTTGAATAACAACATAAACATGACCACACATAGCATTCATTCTTGATCCACACTAGCATGAAAGTGTCATTTTTTTCTCATCCAGCATTCCACATGGCCCTTATTCGTGTGTGTGAGGCTAACTGGACATATACAGAGACTATCAGGAGATTATGTAGTATTATCAGAGCTGGTTCTGTGCCAGGCATTATGCCCCCATGATTGATCTCTCTTAATCCGCACACAAATTCACTGGTGGGCACCCCATTATCCATCCAGCTAATAAAGGAAGCAGAGATTTAACATGGGCAGAGAGGGGGCAGGGAGCAGGATTGTTCTTCAGTTCTTCATACTATGGATGATAGTTACCATATTGCTGGATAGAATTGCATCCCATCCTCCCCCTGCCCCAACAATTTGTTGAAGTCCTAACTTGTTGAGGTCTTTCCACATGTAATCAAATCAAGTTCAGATAAGAGGCTGGGGGTATAGATCAGTCATGGGGCACACGTTATACATACACAAGGCAGTGGACTTAATCCCCTAGCATGCAAACACACACACACACACACACACAAACATACATACACTGGATTGAAGTTAAGATAAGGTCACACTGGATTAGGGTGACTCCCAATCTTATGACTTGGTATCCTTGTAAGAAGTGGGAACTTTGGCAACTGGAGATATAGCTCACTTGGTAGAGTGCACAAAGCCCTGGGTACATGTGGCACACACCTGTAATCCAGCTCTCAGGAAACCGAGGTAGAAGAATTGAAGTTCAAGATTATCATTGGCTACATATTGAGTTTGAGGCCAGTCTGGCATACAAGATACCCTGTCCAAAAAAGAAAAAAAAAGAGCTAAATGTGGACAGACACACAGAGAATATAATCATGTGTAGGCAGAGGCAGCGACTACAGTGCTGGGGTTGCAAGTCAGGTGCACCAAGAATTGCTGATATCCACCAGAAGTTAGAAGAGGCCTAAGGTGGTTTTCCCCTCAGCTTCCAAAAGGGTCAACTCTGCTAGACCTTGACTGCAGATTGCTGGTCTCCAGAGCTATGAGACAACCAGCACCTATGTTGATAACAACTATACAACAGCCAGGGAAATAAACACAGACAAATATGTGAGGGTCCCACAAGAGCCTGGCATAGTCTCTGTGTCTCTTGTTCTCTCTACCCAGAGCACAGGAAACTTACTCTGAGAACTAAAGGGCCTCCAGAAGAGGGAAGGGGCCACAGCTTCCTGAGTAGAGGCCATCTCCCTAGAACCAGCCAGTCCTGCCCCAGGCTTAGTCCTCGTTCTGGGGAAAGAACCCAGATAGTGCTGAGTTCAGTAAGAATGGCTCAGCTATGAGAAGAGGCCACAGGCACAGACACAAGACTGGCAGTGGCAGAGGGAAGTGCCTCTAACAGGGTTCCACAGATTGCCCTGAATCTTTCAGGGGTGGGGTTGGTCCTTTCTGCTAAGTGAGGAGCACTTGCATTCTCTATTCTCCAGTGATTCCTCCTTCAAAGAACATCAACATGAACAGTTACCTCAGTTTTTTAAAAATTTTATTTTATGTGTATGAGTATGTTGCCTGCCTATATGTAAGTGCACCCATGTTGTACAATGCCCACAGAGGTAAGAGGGCATTGGATTCTTCTGGAACTGGAGTTAGAACAGTTGTTAGCTGCCATGTGGGTTCTGGGAATCAAACCTAGGTCCTCTGCAAGAGCAGCCAGTGCTCTTAACTACTGAGCTGTCTCTCTAGGCTCCCTCTGGCTTTTTTTTTCTTTTGAGACAAGGTGTTCCTGTAGCCCCCAGCTGGCCTGGCACTTGCTATGTAGACCAGATTGGCCTCCATCTCTCAGAGATCCGCCTGCCTCTGCCTCCCGAGTGCTGGAACTAAGGAGTGCGAGACCATGTCTGGCTCCCTTTGGCTTTTTAAAAGCAATTTTATATTTCCCCAATGGAAAGTCAGAATCACCTGATGTAGACAAAAAAGTAAAAATACTAAAATAAAAAACATTTATCTGTTTATTGTTTTTCTTTCAGGGAATACCCAGGCTGGGAAAAGAGAAGCTGGTAAGTAGGGACTGATCGACGCTACTCTGACAGACGATAGCCTTTTTAATGAATAAAGTTATTCTGGAAACTACTAGAAAAGCTGGCTCAAGTCACAATGTGAAAAAATCGTATTATTGTAGAGGTTATTAAACTGCTGAGTTGATTCTCAAACCACCACAAATCCAGTTGTTTGGCACAACAGTCTATGGGGAGAAAGTTCTGGAATATGATATATTGAAAAGACTTTTATTTGTTTTGGTTTGTTTTTTCAAATCTTAAAAAAATTAATTAAACTTTTAATTTATTTGTTTATTTATTTATTTATTTATTTATTTATTTATTTATTTAGAGGGTTCATATGCCATGACACACCTATGGAAGTCAGAGGACAACTTGCAGGAGTCAGTTCTCTTTTTCCACCCTCTGGGTTCAGGAATCAAACTCAGGTTGTCAGGCCTGGCAGCATGTGCCTCTACCAACTGAGCCATCTTGTCAACACCTTTTTTTTTTTTTTAAAAAAAGATACCGTCCAATACATTATAGAGTTCCCTGTGTAGCCTAGGCTAGTCTTGAACCCATAATGCTCCTACCTCAGCCTCTGGAGGAGTGGAATTAAAGTCATGCACCCCATGCCTACCCGGAATAGGCTTCTGAGTACATAAGTGTAGTCGTCACATTGACGAGAACAGATGCTGGCCTTTCAACCCTGAGAAATTAACAGAATGGACATCTGCCATCAACATGACCTTTCTCAAGTGTCACTTTATAAGCCCTGATTACAACCACTGATGTGTCTTGTCTTGAGTGGAGAAAATAAATATGACTACTAGACTAAGAAGAGGTCTTTTCATTGTCCTGTTCTGAGAAAAAAATCTGGAAACTCAGCCAAAGAATACAGGCTGACCTTTGTTCAGATGCTGGCGTGAAGGAGAGGGAAAAAGGCTGTTGGGATAAAGAGATATTTGTGTTTCCAACTTGCAGAGGCTGTTGGGATGCAACACTCCTCAGCACACAGGCCCTTCTGATAGGGCTTAACACAGGCAAGAGTGTCTAGTTAGGTCTGGTTCTGCTCCTCCCCGTTCACTGGGTAAAGACCCTACAGAGACAGGATCCCAGTATAGAGATGGAAGCCTGAGGGCTAGTGTGCCCAGGAAGTCACCCAGACTGCTGGGCATCTTGAATGTTGACATTTAGGAGTTTGACCACCATGTAAAACACCAATTAAGTTGTATGTTTCCTGCTACCATCTTCTTCTCTGGCATGATGCCATTTATAAAGAAAAGTCTAGCCGGGCGTGGTGGCGCACACCTTTAATCCTGGCACTCGGGAGGCAGAGGCAGACAGATCTCTGTGAGTTCAAGGCCAGGTGGGACTACAGGGAGTCCCTGACTCAAAAAGACCAAAAACAAAATAAAAAAGAAAAAGAAAGAAAATTCTAGGGCTGGGGAAATGGCTCAGTGGGTAAAGCACTTGTTTTGCAAGAGGGGGATCTGGGTTCAAATCCCTAGAACACAAGTAACGCCAGGCAGAGAAGCAGGTGTTTGTAACCCCAGTGTTCCTACTATCAGGAGCTCTTGGGCTAGCTAGCCTGGGATACGCAGCAGTGGACAACAGGGACCTTGTCTCACATAGGGTGGAAGGCAAGGACTGACACCTAAGGTTGTCTTCTGACTTCCACATACATACTGTGCCCCGTGAATGACTTGAACTCACACATATGAACACAACACGAACACACACACACACACACACACACACACACACACACACACAAGAATAGAAGAAAAGAAAATGCTAAATGCTCTCCATGGCAACAATCCCAAGTTCACTATAAACACCAGTTCCAACTCAAAACAGCTTGCAGATGAAGACCAGGAATATAACAGCTCTCCTGAGGGAGCAAGAGGCAAAAAAAAAAAAAAAAAAAAAAACTGCCCAGAAGCAGACCATACACTCTGCTTGAGTCTTGAAGAGACTTTGGAATGAAGACACCACCTTTGTGCCTGGGACATCATTAGGTAAGAAGACTGTGAAGCACCGGAGGACCGTCATAGCAGAGGATGTTCCACTCAGCTTTAGTTTCCTAAGGCAGCCAGAACAAAGGATCACAAAGACTAGATAGCTTAAATACTAGAAGTTTATTGTCATGTAATTCTGGAGTCCAGAAGTGTGAAGTGAAAGTGAGAACAGGTCTTGTTCCTCCTGAAGATCTGGGGGAAAATCTCTCCAGCATTCACCTGGTGTTCCCTGTACATACACACTTATGCCTGTGTCTTCCCTTTATGAAGGCTGTCAGTCAGATTGGAATTTGGCCTCGTCTTAACAAAATTATCTCTGCAGGGGCCCTCTTTCCAAATATGGCCACCTTCTAAAGTACTAGGAATTAGAACTTCAACACAGGATTTTGATGGGACACAACTGAATCAATAATATACCCCTCCCTCTGAATAGGCAATGTGCAGGGGATGTGCCATGGGGTCCAGCAAAAGCAGTTGTCAGTGAGACCCAGCAGTGCCAGAATTGCAACAAAGCATGGTGTGGCTGGAGAAATAACTACCCTGGCCTCTTTCTCATCCCACTCTCCAGGCACTGATAATAAGACAGGACAAAGGAGTCAGGTTGAGTCTGGGGCAGTCAGCACTCCCCCAGCATAGAGCAGAAAAAGGAGGAGCCTGAATGGGGTTTGTGCATGCATGTGTGCATGCATGCGTAGGATAGCTGGAGGTGGGGAGAACACACTGAGGAACAACTGGGATCTGAAGGGTTAGGGGCAAGTTGTAGACTAGTGGAAGTGATACCTGGAGATATAAGAAATTACTGCCCTGTAGATGCAGGTAACTTTTACACCCATTGGTAAATTGCTTTTAACACTTCTTTTATTGTGGATTGGTAGGACTCAAACCCAAGACCATGCTATGGAGATCCTCTGCCACTGAGCTACAGCTGCAGGTCTCTTTTCAGCATTCCTGATCACCTATATGTCAGTGTTCTTTGAATCCTCCTTTCAACAGTTCTTAACATCTTACTTGATTCATTACTTATCAGTAAGATGAATAATACCTTTCAGAGCCATGATTTTTATCCTTTTGAAAAATTTTATCTTTAAACAACTCCTGTGGTTCTCAGCTTGAGCCATGGTCTTGTCTGTCTCTCTGCCTGGGCACAAGAGAGTGGCACTGTCCAGAATATTCCTTCCCATCCTTTTTCTAGTGGAACTCCTAACCATTCTTTAGTGGAGCCTCCCCTGATTTCCCCCCAAGGAGTCAGACGTCCTGAGCCGAGCAGCACCTTGTACACGCCCTCTGTTTCCACACTTAGCACACATCTGACCTGCTTCTACCTGCTTATCCTGGAACATCTTGTATTACTGAATATTTGCTCAATACATTACCTCAATACATTTTCTGCTGTTGGGACAAATACCTGTGAAAAACAACTTAAGGGAGGAAAGATTTATTTTGACTCATGGTTTTGAAGGTTCAACCCACTGCTGTGAAGAGGGTGTAGTGGAGGCCAGCAGTTCACAGGATGGTGACCAGGAGGAAGAGGGTGAATGCCTGAACCATCTGGCTTTCTTCTTCCCCTTTTATTCCATAGGAGGCCCCAGATTAGTGGATGGTGCCACCCATATCAGGATAGATCTTCCCCTCAGTTAATCCTCTTTGAAAACACCCTCACAGGCACTCCCAGAAGGATGCTTTATGAATCTCCTGGACACTTCCCAGTCCAATCAATTTGACAATCCAGACTGACCATCACTTCTCTCATTTGCCTTGTGAACTGGGTCATATTTGTGTTTTATTTTGCAGATGAAGGAACTGTAAATTCAGTTTCTGTAAGTTCAGAGATGGCAGAATATAGGAGACTTTTATAATATGAACATAATCTGGCCTAAAGACTTTTACCTAACCTTGCAACCAAAAAGTTAGTGTTTATAATGTAAACAGGCTCACTGAGCTATGTGCTCCTCTTGTAACCTTAATCCCTCAGGACCCCTCCTTGCCCTCCACCCAAGATAGAGTATGAATGTGGGTGTGCATGGTTAACATGTCAAAACCCTGAAAGCACCATGCTTTTCTCATTGCAAACAATGAGAAAATTGTTGTTGTGCATATGATATTCTAGGCCTTGGGATCAAAGGGCAAGAGTCTCTGCTAAGGGTGGGTCCTGACTTCTACTTCCCCATTTCATGCTGGAGATACTGTTTGAATAAAACAATGAGCCAAGCCTTGCTGGGGAGCACAGTTCTATTGTCTGTTCTCAGCCATATAAATTGAATGCTAACAGTCAGGCTGAAACATTGCCGTAATGTGGCTTAGAAATACTGCAGCAGAAAGCTTGCCCAAGGGCACACTGCTTTGGGGCGGGGAGGGTCTGAGCTAGCCGCAGTGTAGGCAAAGAGAAGACTTTCTTAATTTAAAAAATTTAAACTAATTATTGTGTGAGTGTGGGTGTGTGGGGGATGTGAGGGTGCATTGAGGTGTACATGTGGTCAGACTCTATGGAGTAATTTCTCTCCTTCTACCTTTATGTGGATACTTGGGATTGAACTCAGGTCATCAGGCTTGCACAGCTAGCACCTTTACCTGCTCAGCCATCTCACTGGCCCTGCAAACTGAGCACTCTCAACTACAATGTTGTACTACTTAAGTCAGCAAAGCCTCAACCCTCCAGCCCTCTTTAACTTACGGAACAATGAAGGAGGCGCTTTAGTTTCGTAGTTCATTGAAGCATAACATATTTTCCCAGGTTGGGACAACAAAGAGCAGAATGATTTTTAGCACCTTAGCTTTTTGCTTTTTAGAAATTCGCATGTATCAACCAAATGGACTTCTTTCTTATTACCATACAATGCAGTTTAATTTAACCTGTTCACGGAAGGAGTCCCACACTTGACACACATAGGTGTTTGACAAGTATCTGTTCATAGACAAGTCACACAAAGCCATTGAATGTGGGGGTGCCGATTTGCCCTGTCCTTGGCTTCACCTGGTCCATCTCTGTTTAACCTGTTCCTGTCAAAGGCTGTCCTAAAGCAGGGCTGCAGCTGGGTGGTGGAGTTCAGGGAAGCCTCTTTAAGTGTCCAATTGTCTCTATCTCTCCTCTTTGCCTAGCAAGGGAGGAGTAGAGCAAGACTGCTTCCACCTGGTAAGAACCTAGCCTTGTGTTTCAAGAGTACCTGACCTCCCAAGCCTCCTGCATCAAGAGCACCTGATCTCCCACTCACCAGTGGTAATACACAGGCACATTGCCAAAATAAGGAAATGAGGTCCATGGGATGGGGCAGGCTTTGATTACCTGGAGTTGTGTGATTAGCCGACCTTTGATGTTGATAAGCAGCTGGGGAGCCGTTCATCTCAGCTCCCCTGCCCTTGGAGGCCTGGGAGCCAGCAAGTGGTGTAATCATTACCCAGGGCACCAGACTGAGTGAAAGCCGGAGCTGGCCTCTCTGCAGAGGGGAACGGCAAGGCCAGGCGGCTGCAGATGCATTTCCTCCCGTGCCAGGAAAGGTTTGAACGCAAAAACAAATGTATTTATCACTTCCAACCGCTCTGCAGGGCAGGGCATCCTGCTGCAGGGTGGGGCCTCAGTGTGCTGTGGGAACAGTGGCGAGCTGCCAGCGGAAACTTTGCCTTGCACCGAGGTTCCTAACACCCTGCGGCCGGCCTGAAGTCCAGCATCACACAAGGATAGAAAACTGCCTCTTGGCCACAAGCGCAAAGCAAGGGCTGCACCCTGAAACTACTAGCCAACCAACCACTGCCACTGGGAGCAGGACGTTGGGGCCCCATGAGCCATTCCCATTTGGTGACTAAGGCTCTTCCTAGCCCTGGAGTGAGGACCAAGGGAGGACTGGAACATGAACAGCAGGCAAGTAACGATTTGTCTGCAAATCCAGGGTGCACACACACCCCTTGGGCTCTCTGGTTAAGCAATAGGAGAGTTCTCGGCTCTAAAGACAGCTCCACCTTTGCCCAGTGGCCCAAGGGACTGGCTGGTCATTTCTGCAAATAAAGGAAGTTGCGTAGACCGTGATAATTTTGCAGCTCACAGGCTCTGGGCTGTTCTGGATACCAGCCACTCCAAGCCAGGCTTCACTACCGCTGGAACTCTTTTTAAAGGTAGACTGGAGTTTGCCATCCTTCAGCTGGAACCCACAGCCTGAAGAAGCCCATACCCCTGTGGATGGCATTCTAGGCTCTTCCCTGGTTTTTTTTTTTTTTGTTGTTGTTGTTCCAATCTGTCAGCCCCATTCCTTCACCTGCCTTACACATCAGCCCACAGCTCCAGGCAAGCCATGTGCTTTTCTACCCAGACTGCCCTTCTTAGCATCTCCACCATCTTCTGCTTATGATGCATGCCTTAAAAGTGTCTCTTCGGTGAAGGCTCCCCTGTCATCCAGAGGACTTGAGTGCCTTCCTGCCTGTGCCTAAGTAGTTCTGTATACATACTTTTATGGCACGTTAAATCAAATTGTAGCTGACTTACTGGCATATGATGATATATGCCCTTACTAAGGAAGACTGATAGTGAACTTTATTGAGTAGACGTGTGTATGTGTATGTGGTGTATGAGTGTACATGTGCTTGTGTGTTTATGTGCATGTATATGGACAGGTGTGCTTGTTCACATATGTGCACGTGCACGTGCACGTGTAGTTTAGAGATTGACCTTGGGTGTCTTTCTCAATTTGTCTCCACATGAAGCTCACCACTTGGGCTAGAGTAGCTGACCACAGAGCCCCAGAGATCCTCCTGTCTCTGCCTCCCCATTGCTGGGATTACAGGCACACAATGTGTCCTGCTTTTTTATGTGGGTGCTGGAGTTCCAAGCGCAGATCCCATACTTAAATGGCAAACACTTTACCTACTGAGCCATCTCCCCAGACCCAAGGGCTCCTTTTTTATTCGTCTAATTATTCTATTCTCAGTGACAAAGCACTGATGGTTAATAAACAGGGCAAAGGAACAAGTAAGTGTTCAAAAGCACCCCTTTCTTTTCCTTACATGAAGTAATGCAGTTCTTAAGCCTTCCAGAGGCAAAAGGACATTTATCTGCAGGAAACTTGGCTCTGGACAATTCTAGCATTCCTCCATCCTTACAGCAACCTCAAGGCTGTAATGAGAAGCAATGTGCAAATTAACCGCTTCCAGATAAGTAAACGCTCAGATGCTAACCAAGTTAGTATGGACTGAGTGCAAAGCCAAACCACACAAGAAGTGAAACTTCCTGAACAGCCCACGCTGGGCATTTCTTTGACTGCAGTGCTGGAATCTCCATGACAAAAGCCATCTGAGCGGAGATTGTAATGGTTCTCTTATGGTTAAGTCTTTTGTCTTTTACTTCTGGATGCATTGCAACCCACAAGAAGATACAAATCACAACTTTGACTGACTTTTCCCTGTAAAATCTATAGCCATAAGTATCACAGTATGTTTTTTAGGTTCTTTTGCCTTAAAAAGGATTATTATTGTGATGAATTTTATTATCCCTATTAATATTGCTGCTATGGAACAATCTCTGAAAATATTATTTTGAACTTCTTCTGAAAATAAAATGGGCTGAACACTGAAGCAAATATTTCAACTTTCTCAAAAATAGAAGTTATAGTTTCAGTATTCTTATAGTAAATCGAAGTCCAGGGGATGGAGAGATGGCTCAGTGGTAAAGAGCACTGGCTGCTTTTGTAGAGGACCTGGGTTTGGTTCACAGTACCTACATGACAATAATAACTATCTGTCACTCCAGTTCCAGGGGAAATCCAATGCCCTCTTCTGCTTTCTGTGGGCATTGCATGCATAGATACACTTACACACATGCAGGCAAAACATATAACATGTAAAATAAAAAAAGGAATTTTTTAAAAAATCAAAGTGCAATAGAGTATAATAAATATTTCTGGGGAATGTTGCATCTCTAAATCTCCTTCATATAGGAAAAGAAGTTGTTGGGCATGGTGACACACATCTGTCATCATAGCACTTGGAAGGCTGAGACAGGAGGATTATTTGAGGCCTTATCTTCAAAAAATAAAAGGTAAGAAGTGGAAGCAGGAGGTTCAGGAATTCAGGGTCATCCTCAGCTGGGCCATATAAGACCTCAAAAAATGAAAAATAAAAATAATAATTGTACTATAAAATAAGCAAAAGGGAGAAAACAGGAAAAATTAATTTCAATAATATGTTTCATTTAATCTATTAATCATATCTAAAATGTGATTTCAACATGGAATCAACATAAATCAATTGTCAATGAGATCGCTGGACATGGTTTGGTTTTGTTTGTTTTTCTTCTTCTTCACAGGTCTTCAAAGTCTGATGCATATTTTATCTTTACCTCTCATCTCTGTTGGGCTGAACCACATTTCAGGTGCTTCCAGAGCCTTGGGACTGATGCCTACCACAATGGACAATGCAGATCTAGATTAAACTCAGTAGAGGTAGGACAGGGTGTGAGCTTAGCCGACCACACTAGTGTATCTTGTGATGTTTATCACATCAGCAACAAGGTGAAGAGTGTCTATGAATGACTTGAACTTCCAAAGGAAAGTGTCAGTACTTTAGAACAGCCCTGTGACCCGAGAGCAATGGGGACTACAATATAAACCGTATGTGTGGGTTCAGTTAAAATTCGGTTCCAGTGAAATTCAAAATTTAAAGAAAGGATGACCATTTATATGGGTCATTCTTGTTTTAAGCATCACTCAAAGTGACAGTGATAACCAGACAAAGCAATCTGGAAAGCCCCTTGGGTGTAATGTAATGTCACAAAACCTCCTTTGGTATCTCCAGAACTTCTACAAAATGAATTCACTTGAACCTTTGTCTATCACAGACCCAGGAGGGAAGGGGGAGCTAAGTAGGAAGGATACATGTGGAGTTATGCATTGTACCCTCTTTTTGTTTCAATATTCCTAGAGTTTTTAATCTCAAATGTCATTGCTTTTGAAGGAATCTTTTAAGAAACAGCCAAGCAGTGGTGTCAGGAAAAACTACAACAGCCCCATAGTATGCAACCTTCAGGAAAGGCCTGGAGGACCCCTGAACACTGCATAGTGGTTCTCTCCAGAAGGCAAGTGGGTGCTGAAATGTAGGTACCCAGCATGGGGCTGAGTTCATTTAGGGTAACGAGCACTCTTTGGAGAGGTGCCTCTACCTCACAAGCCTTGTGTCCTACTGTATCAACCCAGAGGGGTGCTTTTTTTCTGAGTCATATGTTGATACTTAATGAGCCAGCAGGAGGCTTGAATCTGTTGTCCAATGCCAATGGTGTAGCATCTGTGCATAGCCCAGCAGCGATTACAGCTGCTGCAACCGGTCATTGCTCTCAAAGTGAAAGCCAGCAATGGGTTTGATGGTTCATCATTCCCTAATCCATCATCAGCCAGTCAACAGACACCTGCATTTTTCTAGAACTCTAACCATGTTCTCAGCAGTGACTTGCCCCATGGGAGTCAGGGTCTCGCTGGGCTGGCCTGACTGGCTTCTCTGAGAATGAGGTACAACGTGTGAGCTCCCACATCTCTTCTGGAAAGACTGCCTTGATGATGTCATACGCAGATGGCAGATTTTTCTTACTATTGATAATGATTTAGAATGACGGCTGCAAGGCTCACCCAGCAGGCAGGCGAATGGCTGGGTGGCACAGATGCCTAAGTGCTGGACCCTGTTCTCAGAAATCCTTCTCTTCCTCTCCTCCTCAGCCTTTTCAATGTTCTGAGCTGAATGAACTCTTCCAACAGGTTATGTGTGTCAGGGCAGACAAAGAGCTAATAAAAGGGTCATTGGACCCACTCTGAATCTCAGATGCATCTTAAGGAAGTGAAAGAAGTCCCCTCTCAGCTGCTGGGGGTGAGGAAATGCTATCTGGACTGGGCTGGAAACCTGAGATGTGCTCAACCTGGCTAATTGCTACTGAGCGGAGAGGCAAAGAATAGATGAGGATTCACAGCTGTAAGAAAAAAGAAACCTAGTAAAAAGCTGGAATCTGAACCTGCCTCTATTTACCGACAGATCAGCCATGAGGCACCTGTTCCCATCAAGGGACAAGCACTGACTGTCATGAGTCCACAGAGACCCTGGTCCCTCAAAGAGCCACTCATAGAATTTGTTTAGAATTGTAATTGCAAACAAACAAACAAACAAACAAAAAATGACAATCAAATGTGGCAAGCAGCATGAAACAGACAGAAGCAAAGAACTATGGGCGCACCAGGAAGGGAGGCCCCTGAAGGATGATGGGAAGTTCCCAATGAGGAGTTTGGCACAGAGCAGAGAACAGTGGGTAGAAGGCAGAGGTGCAGAGAGCCTGAACCTGTGATAAAGCACACCAACCCTCCTGGAAGACACCATGTGTGGGAAGACAGTGGCCAGAGGCCGCTGGGGAAGGCAGGCTGAAGCCAGAATGATGCAGTGAAGGAACAGAAATATCTCCATGAGGAAGCAGTTTAAAAGCTTTCTTAAGGATGCACTGAGTTAAATCTGAAAGCTGTGTTTTCTTTTTGTTTATAAAAACTGGATTAAAAGAGTAGCTGGTGCCGCCAGTAAAGACGCTTGCTGCCAAGCCTGGTGACCTGAGTTTGAGCCCAGGGACCCACATGGTGGAAGGAAGGAATTGACTCCCATAAGTTGCCCTCTGACCTCCACACACACACATAGTACCTGCAAGGCCTCCCACATCCATATATAAATAAATTTAATAACATTTTTAACTTAAAAAGAAAAATAGAGTAGCTTGTGAACATGGTAACAACTTTCAAACTCTTCAAGTGCAATACAGAGGGACGAGCCTTCTTTCTGTCCTCAGACCACCCAACTTCCCCAAAGCAACTTCTCTTTCCAGTTTTACAGACATCCTACCAGAAATATCACAGACACATCTACATATGTGTAATAAAGGGCCACTGCATACTGCTGTGCAGGCTTCCTGTTACACAATACCACCCAGCCAAAGAGACTAAGCAGGTTAAAATCCATTGCATACTGGCGTGTCAAATTGCTTCCTGGGGGTGCATATTTCAAAGGCGGACATCTTTTCCTAATTGTTTCAAAGGCATCACATTGTTAGAAGGGCAATTAATAGACATCATACATACACAAGATATGCAGGTATGAACTGGTTCTCACAGCTTTTCATTTATATACAGAATTCTACAGTAATTGTATAGTGCCTTTACTTTACAAGGTATCACAGAAATAATTTCACAAGGGCACGAGTGTGTCTACCTGATTTTCTTTTCTATTTTCTTGGCAGCCTTTAGCAACTAGGATCTTTATGGTTACAAGGGAAAAACAACTTGTATCCAATCGGCTGACACCCAAACCAACCAAAACCCAAAGAAGATCGGCTAGCTGCAGCATGATGCCCATTTGACATCAGTAGACACAAGTCCCTGCAAGTTCCAGTGGCCACAGCTGTTTCAAGCCTCCTGCTCATTCTGACTCCTTCTGATGAGACAAGGTTTCATTATACATGAAACTGTTACTTTGGTCAGGGAAAAATAGTGGACTGACCTCTTCCAGTAGAAGGTCCATCCCTGGAAAAGGGTCAGCCTGGGATACATGACAACCTGTCTCAAAAATAAATAAATAAAAATAAAGTTAATGTTCAAAAACAGTCAAATGTTCAATATGCACCCTGAAGACCTCTGTCAAGCTAGTGAAAATCTTCCTCTCTGGGTTCTTCCTCTTGGGCCACAGACAATATGCTATTGGCAGTGTTCTCAACTCTGGCATCAAGTTTTACCTCTCTTAGACTATAGGCACCATAGCTAACATTAGCTGGAGAAGTCTAAGATCAATCTCTGACACATTTCCCTGATCAAAACCCATGTTCATTGCTTGTCCAGCAAGCACAAGGCCCTGGGTTTGATGATCCCTAGTGCCACAAAAAATATATTCTTTGCCTTTAATTTCAGCACTCAGATGGCAGAGGCAGGCAGATCTCTGTGAGATCAAGGCCAGCCTGGTCTACATAGTGAGTTCCAGGCCAGATGGGGCCGCAGGGAGATCCTGTTTCAAAACTATGTATGTATATACATATACATATATATATGTTCTTGGTTATTTATAAAATCTTCTTTTGAATATAGATAGGACTGTATGTGATACACATTTTCGTTGTTGCTATTGAGCCATAATGCCCTCTGCATTATTCACATTTCTCTAAATGCCCTGAAATGATTTACCCAGTGACAGCGCAAAAGAAACATTTCTTCTTCCAAATCCCCTCCATAGTAACTACCCAGTCTGCTTTCCACATTATCTGCACTAACCTCTCTAAGCTCCTTCTTTCCTATAGTGTTTTGGAGAAGACAAAAAGGGCATTTTTTTGAAAAAGCTACAAAGAAGAAAAAAAAAATCAAACTAGTTTCTAGAAGGTTTAACATACTGATGAGAAAGAGGTCAGTAAACAAGGCAGATGGGTCAGGGAGTTCCAGGGCAGAATGGTCCAGGTCTCATTCTTCCCCTGGTGGAAGTGCTTAAAGGAGGGGCCTGGAGGTTTGCAGCGCCTGGGGAGAGGTCACCTGGTCATGTGAAGCCATCTGGCACCTGCAAAAGCTACTCTCTGGATGTACTCCACGTGCTCCACTCCAGCACAGCAGTTGGCCTGCTCTGTGTGCTCTGCTCAGCTGAGTACTCTCTGACAAAGGGCCTGGGCAGGACTTGCATCTGAAGCATGCGCAGTGCTCATTTCCTAAGATGCTGTTACGGGCATTAGTATATTCCCTCAGTTACCCTTACTAAGATAGGTATATAATCTGAGCTTCTTTTTCAGGGTACCAAAAAGTCCAGAGTGCCAAGAATCCCCAGAGCCCTCATACCCAGGGGTCCCAGGCATTCAGGTTGGCCAGAGACCTGGGTCCTTTGCACTCTGACTGATCTGGGGATCACTTACTCATGGTGGGGGTGGGCAGATCTCAAGACAGAGTTCAATGTTTCCTCAGAGACCTTGGTACAGCTGGGTTGGAAGGCCAGCTCTGAAATACTGTGACCTCTGAGATCTCCCTGGTCCCACCCCTGGTCTCAGTCACTGTTTCTGTCCTGCCTTCCCTGGAGGTTAGAGGAAGACTTACCTCTTCCGTGAAGCCTCCTGTAGTGACACCCACCAGAAGTGCCCATTTGTTCCTTGACTGTTACCATTGCAATGGTGGCTATAGAATTTCCCCAGCCTGAACCTGAACCCCTCCACAGACACAGGACTTTCTATCTCCCCTCCTTATAAAGCTAGGGACCAGCACAGGGAGGAGCTACAAAGGCTAAAAAATCAAGATAAGTCACACCATTTTAACCTCTCTTGAAAACTACAGTCCAACTCCAGAAATATTTTGAGGTTTCTCATAGCTGACTGCAAGTAAATCATTCATTCATTTCCAGGAAGTATGTATGACCTTCAGGAAGCGAGTATGAGCCTGGTGCAGCCCATGCAGGGTCAGACCGAAAACCACAAGCCTCCTACTTTCAGACTCCCCCTGCCTTCCTTTCACCCTGTTTTTTTTCTGTTTGTTTGGGTTTTTTTTCTGTCTCTATTCACCCATCCCATCACCAGCAGCATCACCAAGACCTCAGAGCATGGGACCTCTGAGCCCCTCATTCATTCTAGGGGAGCTGCAAGACCTCAGAGCATGGGACCTCTGAGCCCCTCATTCATTCTAGGGGAGCTGCATGAATTCTTTCATCCAAGTGAAGCCCTCATTAGAAAAGCAAACCTCTCTCTTTCAAATAGCATAACTTTTCAATATATCGTTATGCCTTTAAAACATCTTCCCAGGGACTGGAGAGATGGCTCAGCAGTTAAGAGGCTGCTTTTTCAGAGGACTGGGCTTCGATTCCCAGCACCCACATGGCGACTAACAGGTGCACTTACACACATGTAGGCAATACACTCATACACATAAAATAAAAATAAATAAATCTTCCCAACAAGGATGAGGAAGTGGCCGAACAAAGTGAAGAGCCAGACAACTCTGTTGTGAATGAGCAAATTAATCCCTCTTAGAATTTACCTGGGGAGTCTTGTTATTGTTTGGACATAAAGTGTCCCCTCAGAAGGCTCAAGTGGTAAAGGCTCATTCCCTAGTCCATGGCAATATTTGGAAGTGATTGGATCACCAGAGTATTAACCTTACCAATGGATTAAGTCCATAGGGCCCAGGATAGCTGAGGCCTTTACTCTTGGTCTACTGTACATTGACTGATTTGTAGCCAGTAACTCCCATGGTGGAGAAGAATACAAGGCAGAGTTCAGTGGTCCCTCAAAGACCTTGGTACAGCTGGGCTGAATAGGCTATCAGGAGCAGAGTTTAGTTGGAGGAAGTAGATCACCAGAGGTATGCCATGGACAAGTATATTGTATCCCTGGCTTTATACACTCACTTGTACACACATTCTCTCTGCTGCCTGTCTATCATGAGGTGAGCAGCTTGCTTTGCCACTGATACTGCTGTCTTGCCATAGAGCAATGGAGCCAGCCAGTCATGGACTTAAGACTCTGAAACTATGAACCAACATAAATTCTTCTTCCCTTAAGTTATTTATCCAAGGTATTTTGTCATCATAGTGAAAAGACCATTAACACAGGCTGAAAGCCTGCACAGTTAAATGGACCCTTTCCCCAAGGTAACAGGTCAGCCCAGAAGGTGGTGACCATTAGGCCAATCCCTCTAAAGGGCCCACGTTATGCCATTGACCTGTTCCCTATGCAAAGCTGGGTCTGGATTGCACTCCACCCCTTGGTGGCTTGAAGCTCAAGTGTAGGCAGCCGCAAGGGCTCTGCTGGGCCTAATGAGCGCCTCACCTAAGCCGCATGTTTTTCCTTTCCTCACAAAGCTGCTTCCTTGGCAGCTTCAATGAGGAAACCCCTGAATAAACAAAAGAGCAAGATGTTGGCCCTGAAGTCTCTCTGAGCTGCACCCCAGGGACACACCCCCTGGGTCAGGCCCATTTCCATTCCTACTGGGGCCTCTAGACAACCACAAGTGTTTCCCTGAATTTGTTTCTTTCGACTACATTTACTTCAGCCCTTGAAGGAAAAGCCTGTCTCCAACTATCGAAGCAGAGGAACTCTCTGAGGCAGATGTCCACCAAGGGCCCCTCCCTCTCCCCCTTCCTACCATAGGCCCTCCCCAGTAGAACAATGACTCCAATCATGCCAGAGCGCTCCACAGACTTCCAGATTGGCTCCTTTTAAGCATCTGTGCTATTCAGAGCCTCATCTTGTGTGAAGCGTGTGCAGGAAGGAGCAAGGAGCTGGCAGGAGAGACCTGAGATGGAAATGGTAGCGATGGCTAGTTTCCACTTTATTTTTTCTCTAGATGGAGAGGTGAGACTTGGAGGTCAAGCTAAGAACTTATACTTAACCATTACCCTCTATCCATATCGGGATACATGGGGCTGGCACACAAACTAGGCTTACTGTCTGGATAGCAAAGGACTTCCATGGACTGCTAAGTTCAAGGACTAGCTTAAAAAACATCCGAGCTTTGCTTTAGGAGGGAAACCAAAGAAAGTGGGCTTTGGCAGTAACAAAAGACCACATTCTTTGACACAATTATTGTTGCCATTTTTAGTCCACAAACCTAAGACATAGTAGGGGATCGCTCCCATTGATGAGTTCCGTCTTAAGCAATTTAGCCAATTTCTGCATGCCTCAATTTTCTCACCTGTGAAATGGACATAAAAAGAGCCCCTATGTCACAGGGTGGTTAGGACTAACTGAGTTAATATGTACAAACATCTACGTGGTGGTGAGCACTGTACATTACTGGTGACATCACCACAGCAGTCCTGCCTGCATCTAACACCTCCCTGCATCGTTCCTGCTCACTGCTCCCAGAACCTTTAAGGACACTTTTATTACAGTGCTTATTACTTTGCCTCTAAGATGCATAGGAATTGTGGCTTCTCAAGACTGAGTCCTCAGGGCCTTGTATAGGGCCTGACACATGGCAGACATGCAATCAGTGTGTGATAAGTGAATACAGGATGGTGCTTAGTTCTGAGAACACAGCTTTCAGAGCAGTCACAGAGATGCTGATTTTTATAGGATTTTAAAACATATATTCCCTTCCCTGACTCATGCATGCCTTAGAGGTGAGAAATAAGCATAATAAAGTTGACAGGGCTCTAAATTGTGATGTGCTAGACACATGTGAAAGTGTTCCATTATGACAATAGGAATGAATCCTATCTGAGTGCTGAGCATCCCTAGTGCACTAATGACCCCACTGCCCTTCAGGGTTTGAAGACTCAGAAATAGGCAAGAAGTAGGCTCACAAATGTTGCCTTCAATGAAAATTTACCAAGGACACCCCATTGTTTGGAATGTCCAAAACGAACATTTCAAAGTACCCTCAAATCAGCACATGAAATATTAACTGAGCACGTACTGTGTCAGGCACTGGATATACAAGTAGGAGTTTAGAGATGCTACCTACCTTGGAGGATTCTGCTGTCTTGGAGAGGCATAGACAGATAATTCATATATGATCTGTGGAGTGGCCTGTGGAAGTGTACCTAGTACATTCACAGCGGGAGAGGGGCCCAGTTTGGGGGTGTGAGAGTTTGTATAATTGGCCATGGAGATTGGCCTGCAAATCATGGATGTGTTTTGAAGTTCTTTCTTGGGTAGCTTGTTTATAAATACAAGGATGGCCACACATTTGGCTACACAATCTAAGTAGGCACAAGGGCATTTGTAAGCCTCATGTCAGAGGAAGCTCTCCTGGGTGGGTGATGCCTCTGCTGGCGAATGGGCAGGGCACTCCCTCCAATGCCAGCATACAGTCCTCTGCTTAGACAAAGCCAGTGCTGTCCCCAACTTCCCACAAGCCCTCCCCACTGATTCTATTAATAAGAACTTACCTTGTGTCCTTGTATGTGCTCAGCACCCTTGGTGTCCTTGGGGAGGGGCACTGTCCTGGTATATTTGATGATTTCCTTCCTTACTGCCCAGACTCGGGTTCCTTCTGTCAGTGTGGATATGCGTCTTGCTGTGACCAGAGAGCTACTCTGTACTTAAATCATTATCTTATAATAAATGAGGTGCAGAGGCAAGTGGAACAGGGGTGTCTGTTGTGGGGAATAACCTTTTTTAAAAAATATTTTACTTTTTGCCGGGCATGGTGGTGCACGCCTTTAATCCCAGCACTCGGGAGGCAGAGGCAGGCGGATCTCTGTGAGTTCGAGGCCAGCCTGGTCTCCATGGTGAATCCAGGACAGCT
>NW_008357637.1:2151244-2152542 GCF_000622305.1 Nannospalax galili | reverse complement strand
CCCCCATCCTAGGCACATATACTGCCACTAAGCTATATATACTCTCAGCCCTGAAATTCTTTTTTTTTTTTGGTGGGAGTTAGGGATTGAACCAGGGCCCCGTGCATGCTAAATACATTCCAACACTTGAGATACACAGTCCCTCAAATGGATCTGAACATGAGCTAGCTGTGCAAATGGACACTAAAGTATGTGTGGCAGAGACCACTACCAACTACCAGTCAGAGGGAAACTCTACTGCTGCTAGCGAAAATCCTGCCATTAATGTAGCACACTTCCAACACTCAAAAGTTGAAATTCTGAACTGGGGGCAGTGGCACATGCCTTTTGTCCCAGCACTTGGGAGGCAGAGGCAGGCAGATCTTTGTGAGTTTAAGGCCAGCCTGGAATACATAGCGAATTCCAGGCCATCTGGGGCTACAGGGAGACCCTGTCTCAAAAAGACAAAAAAAATTTTTTTTTTTACTTTTTTATTTTATGTGTATGAGTATATTGCTTGCATGTACATAAGTGCACCTGTGTATTGCAGTGCCTGTAGAGGTCAGAAGAGGGCATCGGATCCCCTGGAACTGGAGTTAAGACAGTTGTTAGCTGCCATGTGGGTGCTAGGAGTCAAATCAGAGTCCTCTGCAAGAGCAGTGAGTGCTCTTAACTGCTGAACCATCTCTCCAGCCCCTGTGATGAACTTCCTTGTTCCTTGAGTGACTGCTGCCACCAGACTAGAAAGAAGCATGGGAGATGAATAAG
This sequence comes from Nannospalax galili, assembly GCF_000622305.1. Lineage (NCBI taxonomy): Eukaryota > Metazoa > Chordata > Mammalia > Rodentia > Spalacidae > Nannospalax > Nannospalax galili. The sequence goes on along the minus strand of NW_008357637.1, from coordinate 2,151,795 downwards.
AGTCCCAGGGTGTTAGATGGAAGCTAAGGACAGAATCTTCCAGCTCAGGCTTCTGCAGGTAGATATGGCAGCTGTGATGTGTGCCTTCTGCCCTGGGCAAGTCATGCAGCCCCGGCCAGGAACTCACTAAAGGGGATTAAGGCCAGTTGTTCCATCTCTGGCTCCTGTGTTCTCAACTCATTTTGTTCAGGCAGCACTACCCTTCTGCCCCAGAGACCTGAGGGGCTGTGCAGGGTGCTCTCTCATCCTTCTAGACACCTGTTACAGAGCTCCCAGGAAGAACTACTCTGCCCTGGGCAAGTCATGCAGCCCCGGCCAGGAACTCACTAAAGGGGATTAAGGCCAGTTGTTCCATCTCTGGCTCCTGTGTTCTCAACTCATTTTGTTCAGGCAGCACTACCCTTCTGCCCCAGAGACCTGAGGGGCTGTGCAGGGTGCTCTCTCATCCTTCTAGACACCTGTTACAGAGCTCCCAGGAAGAACTACAGGGAAGAGGCTTGCTGCGGTCGGGGCGGGGGGGGGGGGGGGGGGGAAAACCTTGGCAAACCCAA
>NW_008357637.1:2127981-2151119 GCF_000622305.1 Nannospalax galili | reverse complement strand
GGGGGGGGGGGGGGGGTGGTGAGCAAACCTTGGCAAACCCAAGCAGGCGTCCAAGGCTATGAACGCTAAGTACAAAGTAGAAGCCACTTTGGTAAACTGAATGGCACCCAAAGGAAACTCCACAACCTAGAGGCCCTTGCTGAAGCTGACCAGGCAAAGGAAGGAAATACCAGGAGGTGGTAGCTGATAAAAGGTAGCCCTGTGGAAGAGTCCCCGCTGTGTGAAATGGAAACAGTGAGCCCTCCTGAAACAGTGTAAGTGTTCTACAACTTGGAATAACTGGCCAACGCAGGTATGGAATGATTTTTGTAAGCAACAGTTGGCCTAGAAATTGCTATGTAAACCATCCTGGCCTTGAACTCACAGAGATCCTCCTCCCTCTGCCTCTCGAGTGCTGGGATTAAAGGCGTCTGCCACCATTGCTGGTGTATAAATAACAGAATTTAAAAATGATAGTATCACATTGATTTCTCTCTTATTAACATAACTGCAAAATGTTCAAAACCACAAAAAAGTTAATGAAAACAAAATTGCCAACCATTTGTCCACCCAAGGACAGTCACATGACATTTTGGCTACCTCTTCAGCTTTTTGACTTGTTTTCTCTGTCACCTATGGATGTTTTGTTTTGTTTCGTTTTTGAGGCAGGGTCTCACTTCATAGCTCAGGCTAGCTTTAAACAATCCTCCCGCCTGCCTCAACCTCCAAAGAGCTAGGATTATAGTTGCACACTGTACTGCAATGTATGGGTTTACATAAGATTTCTGTACCAACATCACATGATAGTGTTAATTATAATTACACATCTAACTCATTTATCTCATGAATATTTATTGATGGACTTTTGTGTGTTGAGGATATTAAAATAAGCAAATCAGACAGGTTCCCTCTCAGTACTCTTCAGGGAGGTAGATGACAAATACATTATGTGACAAGCAGCTGTAACTGCTCTAGACAAAAATAAGTAATGTAAGGGGAGTAGGAGTGTGGGTAGGCAGTGGGTGGGGTTGGAGCAGATACTCTTTTTTGATGCGGCACAGCTAGGGACGATCTGGCTGACATAGTGAGAGTCAACTAGAGTTTTGAAGGAGGGGAGGTGTAGCCGCAGTGTCTCTGGGAACAGTGCTGCACTCAGAGGGACCCCCAGGTTCATAGCCCTGGGCTGAGAACATGGGGCAGGTAGAAGAACATTTGAGAGTCCATGATGGCTGGAGAAGAAGGGGCAGAGTGGCAGGCACGGAGCAGGGGTAGGACGCTCATGGAGCAGCTGTGGACCACACTCTATCCTGCCTTGTTTCATTACTATTTTATTGTATTTTCCTCTTACTGTAGCTTAGAGATGAATGTACCCCAAAGGCCCATGTATTAAAGGCCTATGGTTCACAGCCCCTGGGCTGTTGAGAAGTGGCAGAACCCATAAGAGATGAGGCCTGGTAGAGGAAGTCAGGCCATCAGGGTGTGCCTTTGAAGAGGGTGTTGGAACACCAACCCCTTCCTATTTCTCACTTTGCCTCCCAACTGCCACGAGGGTGCAGACTGCCTCTGCCATGTGTTCCTACCATGATGCACTGCCCCACCACAGGCCAAACAGCAACAGGCCAACTGACCATGTCTGTAAGCTCCCAAACTGTGAACCTAATAAACTTTTTCTCCTTTTAAGTTGACTTAAAAAATCCAATTATTGCTAAGCCTGGTGGTTCATACCTATAATCCCAGTACTTGGGAGACTGAGGCATGAGATTGTGAGTTCTAGGCCAGCCTGGTCTACCTGGTAAGACATAGTGGTAAGGCCAGTAATCTCAGCTACTTGAGAGTCTGAGGCAGGAGGATCAAACTTCAAGGTCAGCCTGGGCTACAGATTGAGACCAAAGCCAGCCTAGGCAACTTAGTGAGATCTTGTCTCAGAACAAAAAGTAATTAAAAGAATGGGAGTATAGAACAGTGTTAGAGTGCTCATCCTGGGTTCAATCCCCAATACTCCAAAAATAAAAAAAATAAAAATAAATAAAATAAAAAACCATCTGTGCATTTGCTACCCTAAAAGGCTAGACTGCTGTAACAAAAATATATCACAATACAGTGGAATAGAGCACAAAGAAGTTCCCTTCTCATGTCACAATCGTGAATGAGCATGCCAACCTGGGCAGCTCTGCTCTTCAAGTCAATCAGAGACCCAAGTGACCTCCAGTCTGCTCCACTACCCCTTCAGGTATGGCCATTGTCTACACTGCACAGAGAGATGGCTAGGCCCATGTGACCAACAGAACAAAGGGAGAGAGAATACTGACAGGACAGCCTCAGCCTTCAGGTTAGGCCTGGGGATGAACACCCTGCTCAGAGCCCTTTGGAAAGAACTCGGCTATATCACCACTACCTGAAAGAGAAATGAAAAGGTAGTTATCTTCTAGGAAGGAGAAGACAGATCTGGTGGACAGCTACTGATACCAGCCACAGTATGCACTTCACCAGGAAACATGACAGTAGAGGGCTGGTCACTTAACAAGGGATAGGTCTCTAGATGCAGAATCAGGTCTCAGTATGTAAACCCACACCCTACAGTACGTATACCTGTAATCCCAGCACTTAGGAGACTGCAGCTGAAGGAGCATAAATTCAAGGCCAATCTGAGCTACCCAGCAAAACCAGGATAGGTCTCTAGATGCAGAATCAGGTCTCAGTATGTAAACCCACACCCTACAGTACGTATACCTGTAATCCCAGCACTTAGGAGACTGCAGCTGAAGGAGCATAAGTTCAAGGCCAATCTGAGCTACCCAGCAAAACCTTATCTCTAAAAGTCAAGGACTGGAGATATAGTTCAGTGGTAGAGTACTTGTCTAGCATGTACAAGGCCCTTCATTTGATCCCTAGCATTGCAAGAATGGGAGATATGTCTATTCCCACGTGCAAGCTCTGGCATCCTGCTTCTGCCCTTCACACCACTATTCTTGGGAAGTAGACGGAAGACTCACAATGACAAATCAAACTAATAAAAATGCATCCCGATCTTTGCATTTGAAGATAGCACCTTGCTGCTACAGTCATAATGTCAGCCTGAAGGCTTTTTGTAGCAGCCTGACCCTATTCTGAAGGAAATGCTTTCTGTCTGTGTATCATCAGACCCAGCTGTCTGCCACCAAGCCTATGTAGACATTCACATATGTGCTAATTATATAAAATCAGCATGTGGCACCAATGGCAAGTTGTTAGTGAATATCTAGTCTCCTTTCTAATTCCATTTGCCCTTCCCCTAGTGGAAAAGGGTCTTGTTCTATAGTCCAGGCTGGCCTGAAACTTACTATAAGATCCAAGCAGGCCTCAAACTCAGGATCCTCCTGCCTCTATCTCCTGAGTGTTGGGGCTATAGGCATACACCCCCAAGTCCAGCTAGTCTCTCTTTTTGTTGAAATAATGTGATCATTAACATGGCACTGGCCACTCACTATAAAGACCATGCATTTCTCATCATCCTTGCCAGCGGCATGGCCATGTGTCTGTCCCGAGTCTGGCTAAGGCGTGTAATGTAAAGAGATATGAATCTAACACACACAGTACATCCTTAAACAATAAGACCATGCCTTCCCTTCATCTTCTTCTTGCTCTTCCACCTAGAGCATGACGTAGTGAGGATTAACTGGGAAAGAGAGTCTAGGTCTCTGATACTCCTGAGAACTAGTTCACATACTGGCTTGGACTTAGCATAGGAAAGAAAAGGCTCTGTATTTTGTTTGTGCTGGGCCTCTGCTGCAGCAGCTGAGCTTAGATCTGAATTGCTTAGGTCTCAAGAATTCCCTCTGGTTTCCTGCCAGGCCCACATCAGGTGGTTCTTAGGCAGCTTATCTTGACTGGCCTGGCCACAGTTAGGCCTCAGCAGTCACTGTAGGCTGGTAGAGGAATTCATTCTTTCATTCCCTTCCAACATATGTGTGATGCACCTGCTTTGTGCCTGGCAGGGGGCACAGACTTTGAGGACCTAGCAGTGAGTATGGCTTTTTTTTTTTTTTTTTTTTTTTTTTTTAAAGAGGAAGTATGGTTAAGTTAAAAAGGTTTTAAGCTTGAAAGCAGAATGTGATGGCACATACCTGTAATCCAATACTCTGGAAGATGGGGCAGGAAGGTCAAAAATTCCAGGCCAGCCTGAGTTATATAGCAAAACTCTGTCTCAATGAATGAATAAATAAAATAAACCTAGAGAACTGTAGCCCTGGCCCTCAGAGTCTGCTACAGATATGCAAGAGAGGAAAGCAGTGCTGGAAAGAGCTCCTAAGAGCATTTTTTTCTTTTTTACAGCTTCCTCAACCACCTTTCCTGTCAGACTCTAAAGCTCAGAGTCTATCATACATAGTGAAAGTTCTATCTGTGTAGTCTAACATTTGGAAGACAGTTAAAGCAAGAATGATTTGACTGACTCTTTAAAAAAATTATTTATTTATATTTTTATGTGTATGAGTGTTTTGCCAGCATGTATGTAAATGAACCCATGCCATGCAATGTCCAAAGAGGCCAGAGGAGGGCATTGGATACCCTGGAACTGGAGTTGTTAACTGCCATGTGGGTGCTGGGAACTGACCCAAAGTCCTCTGCAAGAGCAGTGTTCTTAACTGGCTGAGCCAGTTTTCTAGGCCCAATTTAACTAATGGTAAGTCTTCCATCTGTAAGCCTGTTAGCCTGTGGCTACCCCTCTCCTGCTCACCACCACTGCTGTTTCCCCAAAACTGAGGATGGCAGATCCAGCCTGGCCCAGGCCAGCTTCATGCCCAGCCTCTCACCCAAACATGCTCAATCATTCTGCCTTCAGGTACCTGGAGCATGCCTGGTGCCTACCAGCCTCTGTTCAAACTCTTGACTGTTAGAAAACTGTCCTTCAAACCCACCGATGGCATCTCAGATATCATGAGGACATCCTGGTCCTTGAGCAGGAACCATATCTCTGTGGCTTGGTGGCAGAGCAGGAGAGCTGGGATGTGGCAATGATTTACTAACCCTGGTCTTCTGACATGTAAAACTGAAGTGCTAATGGCAGATCCTGCTTCAGCTCTCACCAAGTGGTCATGAAACCTCTAATTCACTAACTAGCTGTGTGGCCTTGACAAAGACACTTACCCTTTCTGGACTAATGCAGAAGCCACATTCTACTATGAAAATAAGCAGTGGATTTTAGCAGGCACTACAGTCTATCGAATTAAGCCATGAAGACAGATCAATTTATCTTTAAAATGCCACTCAATAAAGATAACAAAAACATTTTAAAAGATGAGCATCAGACAAGAACAAAGCACATTGGCCACATATGTAACTGACCAACAGAGTTACAATAGAGTCTGTGAAGGGTTCTTTCTCCCGGAAAGCATCTTCTGGTAAGATTCATATCCCCACTAAAGGGCCCAGTGGCCTGCCTGGAGCCATGAGTCCAATCTTTGGAGTATGGGAGGGAAGGAACCAGAAATGACACAGTCCTTGATTGGTGGCCCAACCCAAATGCAAAGTTATGGGACACCAGCTTCCAAAGAGAAGGGACATGGACTGGCAGAAATATCTATGCACTGCCAGCCTCACATGCTTGTCCTGGAGCCTCAGTGAAAGCTGGGCACTGGCGATCCCATCTAACACCCCTACATAGTACTTTACAAAGTATAAAGCTGTATTCCATGTAGAATCCAAGCAGAGCTGTGGCAGATAGAGAGGACGAGGGACTGGCATGGTAGAGATGTCAGGTAAAGCACGGAGGAGAGGTTCGATGGCAGTCAGTATCCCCATGAGCCAAGTCTTGTGTCTGTGGGCTCATCTCTCACACAGTTGTAAACTTGAAGATGGTACTCAGAGTGGAGAAGGCTCAGCCCACCTAGAAGTTCAGGTGTGTTCTGGTGGTAATCTTGTCAGCCTGTCTCTGATCAACAACTCTTTTGTGTCCTGGAGAGTGTTTTTTTTCTTTGCTACTGATTTTCAAAATGGTAATGAACCCTCTCCTGTCATCTCAGAAACCTGTGATGTCACAGGAGACGAATGCATCACAGTCAGTAATTCGTAGATAAAAGGTGCTTCATGCATGTGAAAGAATTAGCTCTGATTTCATCTCTGGGGTATGTGGTAAGGATTAATTAATCTTGGAAAAGTGCTATAATTGGTGGGAGGAGTTATCAAAACCCAGGGGAAGAAGCAGTATTGAGCTTAAAACTGCCCTGCTTTTCCTAGTAATCAGTGGCTGTCATGTCTTTCCAATGTCATGGACCAGCCTGGTCCCCTGAAGCATCCCAGGCCATAATGCCACTAAGGGGGTGGGGAGCAGAAGAGATCAAGGTACAAGGAAAAATCAAGGCCCAATTCTGTGCTTGCCACTGACCCCATCTGGGTCCCACAGGAGCAGGGCATGCTGGCCTGCACAGGCCTGCCTTAGGACAGCAGGCAAGGATGGACCATCAGGACCTGGAACAGACAATCCTTGACCCTCTGTCTCCATAGCCTCTGCTGTAAATTAAAAGCTATGTGCTTGGGTGTTGAAGGTAGACACAAAGATAGTAAATGCTACCTAGAACTTTCTGTACGATGCTCCACAGTGCCACTGCTTCCTCCCATGTATTCCATCCATCATCACAACAGCCCTGCAAGAAGGATGTCCTAGTTTGTCTCTCCTTTGCTGTAACAAAACACTCTAATACCAACTTGGGGAGGAAAGTGTTTATTTGGCTTACATCTCCCAAGTCATCAGGGAGCCCAAGGTAGGAGGAACTCAGGGCAAGAACCTGGAGGCAGGAGCTGGAGCTCAGGCCATGGAGGAACGCTGCTTACTGACTTGCTCCCCTGGCCCTGCTCAGCCTGCTTTCTTATGCAACACAGACCCACCTGCCCAGGGGTGGCACCACCCACAGTGGCCTGGGTCCTCCCACATCACTCATCAAGAAGATGTCCCACAGACATGGCCACAGGTCAGTTGAATGGAGGCAATTCCCCAATTGAGGCTCCCTCAACCCAGGTGTGTCAAGTTGACACTAAAGCTATCGCCAGCACAAAGGGTAAGGCAGTTCCCACCCTCCAGAGTGGAAAGGTTGGTATTGAGCCTATGGCTACTGCATCTGACAGCCAACTCAATTCTAAAACCTGTTGGTCAATCTCCATGGCTATGAAGAACTGGTGCAGGAGGGAATATTTTTTTTAATGCCAGATGAAATTCTTTGGTGTGTTCTACAACGGAAGTCTGTGCTCATAGAAATAAATAGCTCTGTTATTCTTTCAGGTGTCTGAACTACCAACAATAAAAAGATTGTGAGTACAACAGCTCTCTCCCCTGAGCTTTTAACAATCTAAAGAGAGTCACATGTTGGCTTTTAAACCTAGATTATATCCTCAAACTAAAATAGTTGTTTAGACAACGGTGCTTTTTAGACATGGTGCTTTTGGCAGTCTCTTAGCAAAACTGGCCAATTACTTGGACCCAAAATGCCAAGCCTATCTAGCTCACTAAAGCCTCTTAGAAACTTAAGTGCACTGATTTGGGTCATTTTTCCAGGGAATCCTTAAAAGGAAAGCTAAGCATGGAAATTCCTATCTGTTCTTGCCCGGTTCCTTCTTCTACAGATCAGTCAGTGAAGTGATTGACATGCAGTTGACATCTGCAGGATGCACCAGAGAAATGAGTATCATGTGTTACAGACAAAAATGATTCACTTCAGTCTCTGTCACTTGCTCTCCTTTTCTCAATTTGGTTTCTTCTGAAACAAACAATGCATTTAATAAGCAGACATGGAGGCAAATGTTTGGGTTCATAATTGCCCACGGGAAAGGCTAAAGCTCAGGAGTTCTTTGTCAGTGCTTTTTAAGTCCTTGATGTGCCCAAGAATTACCCAGGGACCTTGTAACACTGCAGATTCTGACTCAGGAGGTCTACAGAGGGTCTGAGGCCCCGCTCTTCTAGAAACTTCCAGGTGATGTCAGGGCTGCTGGTCTTCTAGCATGCTTTGTGTGTCTAGCTTTTATACTTCACTGGAGGAACGGGAAGAGGTGACTAGGAGATGTACAAATTAACCTGCTCAGAAGTCAAAACAGTGGTGTCTTTGTAGCCTTTGTTACAGAGGATGTGGTTAGGGATGGACCCCAATTTATAGATGGGAGAAAACCTGGCACCTGAAATTTTACACTGAAAATTTATTCCATAACTTAAACACAAATACCCAAAGAAAAAAGGCACTTGTGTATTCTATAATTTATTAAGGACAGTGCTGTGGTTTGAATGCCCCTCCATGACTTCTGTTAAAATTTCATTGTCATTGTAACAGTATTACGAAGTGATTAGGCTGGGCATGATGGCACATATCTTTAATCTTAGCACTGAGGGGGCAGAGGCAGGTAGATCACTGTTGATTTTGAGGCCAGCCTGGTCTACATATCAAGTTTCAGGCCAGCTAAAACTACTGCCTAAAAGTTAAATTGAATTAAATTTTAAAAAGAAGGCCTGAGGATGTAATAGATAAAGTCACTTGACTGGAGCTCTCCACAGTTGAATACTGGTGGCTTTCTAAGAAGAGGAAGAGAGCCAGGTGCAGTGGCACACACTTTTAATCCCAGCATTTAGGAGGCAGAGACAGATGTATCTCTCTGAGATTGAGGCCACCCTGGTCTATGTATCAAGTTCCAGGCCAGTTGAGGTTACAGGGAAGAACAGGGTGAAATGTCAGATGATAGATATATATTCTCATTCTCATTCTCTCTCTCTCTCTCTCTCTCTCTCTCTCTCTCTCTCTCTCTCCCTCCCTTCTTCTCTCCCTCCCTCCCTCCCTCTCTCTCTCCCTCCCACCTTGGCACTCTTGCCATCAAGAAGGCCACACCAGTTGCAGGCCCTAGATCTTGCACTTCCAGAACCATAAGCCAAAACAAAGCTCTTATGGTTAAAACTTAGCCGTCTGTAGTACCGCACTATTGGCAGCAGAGGACTGATTAAGACATTCCCATTTGGGGTTCTATTTTAATTCACATTATTAAATGAAACTCCCTCTCTGGATTTTTGCAGAATGAATGACAAACCAGCCTGTGTGCATGTGGATTGGAAAGACCGGCTGGCTTTGTCAGGCTGTGGGGGCAGCACACCCCGAGCATGGGATGCGTTCCATTCGGGAGCAAGTCCCACTGAGCAGCTGCTGCCAGGGACAGCAATTCACCACAAATGAAAGCCTACAAGAGACACTGTCTCCTCCAAACCAGGATGCAAAAATGATGATCCTGTCTCATCTCAGCCCTGTGTTGGCCAGACTCCCCTGCCATTAAAAGTGCTCCTTCCCAGCTTCAAGAGAAAGGAGCGGTGCTTTATTTTGCAGCCTGCAGTGCCAGCACAGCACGAAGCGTGCATTCAAATGCTGGGTTTCCTCTTTGCACAAAAGACTGTGGGCAAAACAAAGCAGGGATGAGCAAGGTCACAGGCTTCTGGGCCCTAGTGGTCACTTCTGTGCAACAAAGGCTGGCCACTGTTCTGTGGACCTAGGGAAGTGCGTTGCCATGGTGATGGTTTAGCACTAGCCCTGCAAGGCTGGTGCATGAGACCCAAGGTGCATTTCCTGAGCGGGAAGAGGAAAACTCAGAGGGAATTCACATCAGTTGGTAGGATTTCCATGTTTTGTCTGAAAAAGGTATTTCTAGCCCATCTTATGTTGGAAAATTTGTATTCAGATCTCTGAACTCAGAACACAGTAGACTTACCACATCCTGAATGTCAGAGATCATTGAGAGGGAAGGAAGTAAAGTTGAGACTCATGGTTATTGTCCAATCAGAGTTTGATAGAAACATTTGATAATGGTCTATTTTTAGAGACATATGGGATGTTCATGTTGAGGAGGGCCCAGGAATCCCGCCCCAGCTCTATGACGGGTTTTGTGGGAGACAGTGGCCAGTATAAAGAAATCATTTGATCTCTTGTTACTTTAGATTAGATCACCAACAAACATAAGTAAGAATGGCAGATAGAATTTCTTATAGGGGGAAGAAGCAGAAGGAGTCTGACTTCATAAATTAGGTTTTAGTTAATTATCCTGCTCTCATTTTGAAAGCACACCACATTGTCAGGGACCAGTGATCAGCATATTTTTGTATGTCTAATTCCTGGTTCCTGAAAAGATCACTAGGTTTTTGGTTTCTGAATCAATATGGTATTTGAATGAAAATGTAGATTTTTCTAAGAGAAAGCCAATATCAGACAACTCTATCTCTAACCCTAAACTCATCCCTGTGCCCTGCAAGTCATTTGCCTGGTTCCCTACTTATAGAAAAATGGAAGTTATAATTTTGCAAGGGAGAAAAGTTCTGGCATAAAATCAGTAGGCTATGCCTACAACTTAGCCAAAACTAGTTCCTTGGAAACTAGAGGATATGGAGGAGCAGGAGGGTCAGAGAGCTCAGTCTAGGAGCATGCTTACTTCCCTACACAGAATCTCACTTGAAGAGTTTCTGAGTTTGCTGGACCTGAAAACACAATTTCATAAGCTAAGTGTACACTTTGGTTAGTGAAAGGGAAAAATCAATGCTAAATGTGTGTCATGTCATTTTGTGGACTGAGGGTCCTAGACTAAATAAAAAGAAAGGGAGAGATCATCATTGCTTCATGCTTTTGCTGCCATGCCTTCCCCACCATGATGGACTGCACTCTCAAACTGTGATCCTTAAGTCGCTTTTGTCAAGTATTTTGCCACAGCAACAAAAAAAGTAACTAGCACACATCACCAAGATTAGGAAAGTCTTCTGCATAGCTCCATCTACACTGCTAATTTGATTTCACATCACCTTGAAAAGCCAACAGTAAGGCAGGTGATAGTTTCTCTATCTCATGGAAGTAGAAATACCATCATAAAGGACAAAATGCATCCAAGGCAGCTTTACCCCCTAGGAATGATGTAGTTTGTGAGATTTTGTGGCAACTAAATAGTAAAGTCAGGACCTAAGTCTAGGTTCTCTGGTTGGTAGCCCTATTCCATCAAACCTCAGGACATGATCAGCTCACCCCACCTTCCAATTGAAACTTTCTATTCAAATATGATAACTGCAATAATAACCAAAATCTCCTTATAGAGAAACATTCTCCTCTGCAATTTTACTCAGATATTACCCTATAGCATTATAAAATTCAGATATGGAAATAATCTCCTATAATTCTTGTTTTATAAAAAGATGAAGAAAATGAGATAGAGGCTAGATAAGTTGTCTCAAATCACGCAGCTTAAATTGCTTGTTTTGCATCAGTTAATTGAAGTGCTCTATCAATTCAGTCAGCTCAACCTGATGGCACAGGCCTGTGATTCCAGCTTCTTACAAAGCTGAGGCAGGAGGATCACAACTTTAAGACCTGTTTGAGCTACAGAGTGAGGTCAAGTGTAATCTGGGCAACTTAGTGAGATCCTGTATCAAAATAAAAGATAAAAACAGCTTAGGGTACAGTTCAAGGGTAGAGCACTTGAACACTTGTCTAGCATGCACAAGGCAGGTTTAATTCCTAGTACCAGGAGAATAAAAAGACCAGTTCAGTCATTCTACAGTTTACCAAAAAAAATTAGAAAGTTCCCTATTTATAAGATGTGCATCCAATTAAACCTTACCGTTAAGGAAGCAATTAAGTGACTTTAATTTGATCCCATTGATTCCCAGGTGATTCAAAGTTAAAACTCAGCATACATTCCAGAGTTAAGAGATGGTTAAACTAGTCTGTCACTTGAGCTGTCATTAATAGCACTTCAACTAAGAGAAGCTCAAAGAAAACGGTCTCCTGTAAGAAGCCCAGAGGTAGGGTGGTTTCAAGTTATTGAATTCAGCGGCTCTACAGTTTCAGGATCTTGGGCTCTTCCTCTCCCCTACAGCCTGTGATATCTGAGTTGGAGTCTGGCAGATTATGTTATGATACAAATGGCCATCCCAGGATGCTGCTGAACTTCCAGGCAGGCACATGTTGACAGCAGTGTCGAGGGTCATAAAAAAGAATACTCTCTCTTAAGAGCATGAAAAGTATTGCCAGAAGCCTCAGCTAAACATGTCTCATTTTGCCTCACTGGGAAGAACTAGGTCCACATCCATTCCTAACTAATCAAAGGTAATGGGGATGGAATTAGGGACTGGCTGAGAATAGAAACTCAGGCCCAGTCTATCATCTGAGTGCTCCCTTTCCACATCCCCATGCAGGCTTCCCAAGGGCTCCTGCCAGCCTCATAGGGCTAGTCAGAGTCATTGTTTGTCAAGCTGAAGTTTGAGATCCACATGCAGCCATCAAAATCAGTTCTATGTTAGCCTTTTGCTGCTGCAACCAAATACCTGAGACAGTCAACTTACAGGAAGAAATATTTACTTTGGCTCATGATTTCAGATATGAATGAAAGTTCCCAGAAAAATCCAGCACCTTGGACTGAACTTCCTGCAAGACTGACCAATTGATTAGCACTTCAATGACTGTGGCGATCCAGAGCCTTTTCACAAATTATCTTTGGCCATCTTTAGCCCCTAAATAGCCACTCCTTGCCCACCTCTGTTTCTGACTTAACATCTTATGACTAACAGATAAGAAAAACCTTGAGGAATGTATTAACTTAACAAAGCCCCAGCTACCACCAACCAAAAGGCTAAGAATGCCATGAGATAGCATCTGAGGCCTATAGCTGAGATTTCTCTTTTGTTGTATCTGCCTCCTTAATGTTGTCATCAATGCATTTGAAAAGCATCTTGATTTACTACGTCTTTGTTCTGTTACTCTAAAAACTTCATAAAACTTGTATCCATGCTGGAACATGGAATTTGGGGTCATCTGAATCTGTGTTCCCAGGCCATGGTCACTCATATTTGGCTCCAAAATAAACTCTTTTATGACCTTTGAGATGAAAATTATGCTTTTGTTTTGACAGAGAGGACTAAGTGTGTGATCAGCTGGCTCCACTCTTTCTGAGCCAAGATGAGACAGACCATGATGAGAGTACACAGCAAAGGAAAGCCACTTACCTCATGATATCCAGAAATCAGGGAGAGTAGAGAGAGAGCTGCCTAGTGGGCCCTCTCTTTCTGCTGCTCTTGTTCTATCCAGGTCCCATGCTGTTGAACAGTGCCCCCACATTCACAACAGTCCTGTCCCCAGTTGCTGTCCTACATGCCAGTCATCTCTGGAACACCCTGGCAGACATACCCATAGCTGTGCTTGGCTAATGTCCTAGGCATGTTTCAATCCAAATAAGTTGACAATCAAGATAAACCATCATAATCACAATTGGTTTAATAATGAAACTGAACAGAAAGTAACAGAGTGCTTTGCATGTAAGGGTGAGTGTTATGTCAAGAAACTTTTGCTCTAGATTTTTTGTAAGATGGTTTATTTATTTAGTATGTGTATGTGTGTGCGTCTGCATGAGTTTATGTGCATCATGAGCATGTAGGAGCCCACAGAGGCCAGAAGAGGGCATTGGATCCCCTAGAATTGGAGTTACAAACAGTTGGGTGCCCCCATGTGCATGCTGGGAACTGAACTTGGGTCCTCTACAAGAGTAGTGGGTGGCAGCCCCTGCTCTAGATTTTTAAAATAAGTATCATGCATGTGGGAGAATGGACCGTGTTATATTTCCTTCCATGGGTGACAGTGAAAAGGTTAAAACCCACTGTAACAGAAGGTAAGGGCAGAAGGCTGCATTATTCATCCTGGATCTGTATATAAGGCCCTTGGTATACTTCAGGCAAACTGAAGTCATTTAAAATCTGAGGTTGGCTGATGTAATGAAATGCTTCTTCTAAGTATGTGGTTATTAAATAAATAATTTTTAAAAAATGTGAGATTAGTGCTATGCTCCCCAGTTGTCCCTAGCAAAGATTTGTGTGCCAAGCTCCTTTCTGACAACCTTCAGCCAGCCAGGCAGGTAATCTTTTCCCACAGTCCAGATGATCATGTGCCTCCTTTTGGCCAGGAATGGAAGGGGCACGCTGTGTATCTTATTTTGCTTAATCTTCCTATCAAGTTTCCAAAGTCAGCATTGCTACTCCCACTTTTCTGTTGAAGAAATAATAGCTCAAAATAATAATAATAATAATAATAATAATAATAACAATTAGCCTGATCCAACTTCATACTCCTGGATCTTAACCTCAGGCAGTACACATGCTAGCTGCCATCTGTGCCCCTCTGGAGAAACAGGAGATAGGCACAGCAAGAGTTCCACTTATTTAAGGGTGAAAGCTCTTTATTTTTAATTAATACATAATATTTATACATATTTATATGGTACAGTATGCTAATTCAATATATGCATCTGGTCAAATCAGGGTAATTGGCATTTCTACCTCATAAGACATTGATCATTCCACTGTGTTAGGAGACTTATGGCACTTCCAGTTAGTTACCTTGACATATGTAACAAATCCTGAGGACTACAGTAACTGCCCACATGGGGACACTTTAGACTCAACCAGATCCAGAGACATTTAAGTCTCACCTACTCCAAAACTATTGACTTAAAATCTCAGCTGAGTCATTCTGCCTATCTAGCCCCCCCCCCCAAAGACACGGCACTCGGAGCTCATACAGAGCACACTGCAGCAGAGTTCCCCACATAGGTACATAGTCACACAAGGTCCTTGAGGCTCCTGGCAGCCCCACTGGCCGCTCTGCTTCAGGTTTGAGGAGCATCTTCTCAGGGATAAAGAATGCAGCTACTGACTGATAGTTACTACAGCCTCATGGGTAGCCAAGTTCCTCTCTACCACATCCTTAGGCACCTCGGCAGTTCCTGGCTTTCTGGCCCACAGGGAGGGCTTCCAAAATTCAAGAGTTATTACATTAAACTGGCTTCATGTTACATGCTTTTATGGAACCGATGGGAAATTAAACCCATGGGTCTATTGTCTGTGCTGGAAATAATCCCCCTTTCTTAGTAGCTCTGGTAGCTCTCTCCTGAGTGGAGGGTCAGGGAACAACTAAAGGACTGGTTTCCCAAATGAATATGTGTGTCTACCCCCTGAAGACCTTTTTACCCGAGGCTCTGCATTCTTGGAGGTGGAATCTCCTGCGAGCTTCCCTTAATTTCTTCAGTGTATCTGGGGGTTAAGAGGCTATCTCTTGTTTTTAGTCTCTCATTATCATTTGTTTTTTAATGATCAGCTGCTAAAAGGGCACTAAATTCTACTTAAGAAAAGGGGACAGGAGCTAGGTCAGGTGCCGTGCACCTGTAATCCTCGAATTCAGGATGGCTGAGGCAGGAGGCTCACTACAAGTTCCAGGCCAGCCTGGGCTATATAGCAAGTCCCAAACTAGGCATCGTCTCCTCCCTCCCACTTTTTAATTTGTAGTGTTTTGTTTGTTTTGGTGTGGGGCTCTGTGTGTATGTGTGTGTGTGTGTGTGTGTGTGTGTGCGTGTGTGTGCTCATTTTTCATTGTTTTTATTTGTGACAGGATCTTGCTGACTGGCCTAGAACTCTCTGTATAATCCAGATGACTTTGAACTCGTGGCAATTCTCCTGCCTCAGCTTTCTGAGTGCTCGGGTTACAGGTATGCACCACCACGCCCAGTCCTCTGGCCTTTTAAAAACCAATGCAGGCAGAATGGTTGAACTTGATTCTGGAAAAGCAGGTGTTTCTCCATGGAAACTGCCTTGTGCAGCTGGACAGTACTTCCAACTCAGGGCAGATGCTGGGAAAACCCCTCTCTCCTGGGAATTTCCCCAGTCCTTTGACAGCCAGCGTGCATGGGGACCTGGAGAACTTACACACCCCTTAGGTGCTGTCTTGGAGTGTGTGGCTCCCCTGGCAGATCCACATAGAACAAAGTGTACTAAGAGGGGGCTGAAGGCCCTGCCACCCAAGACATTTACAAGATAGAAAGTAAACCTGGGCCAAATCCCCAGAGGCCCTCACCGAGCTTGCTTCCTCCCTGTACGGCATCACAAGGTCATTTTAAGTGTTTTCTCCCTTATACCTATACTCTCTGGGGTGCACACCACAGCGGCCTCGTTCCTGTCTGGTGAACCACATAGAGACCAAAGGAATAACACAGCTAATGTAATTGGTTGAAGTCATTTCCAGAAATACACTGTTGGGGACATATCAAGAAGGTATCTGCGTTCTAAGCAGGAAATCATTATAATCAAACCAATGTAGCATCCAAATTACTTTGGGGAAAATAATTGTTACAAAATCAGATTACAGACACATCAATGTGCTTGTCAACCATTGAAACAGTCTTCCTTTTTCTTTACACCTCATTATTCTGGTCAATTCTCTGCTTCTTCTAGTATGCATCTTAATGACTCACAATCCCTATAATTTGTTCATGAAATGATACCATCATAATGAAGCCTACTCTGAAAAACAGCTCAACCCATGGTGTAGGACACAAGTAGCTACAACATTTACTAGCAGAATCCACACACAGTCCCAAGTAAAACAAGTAACAGCCTTCGGATTGCAGCAAGTCTAAACTGGGGGAGAGGAAGGAAATGCATACGCCTCTTTAGCTGATCAGAAACCAGCTTCGTGGAGTTGTATTTGAACAACCAGGCCCTGAACTTTATATATAGGAACAGCCTGAAAGGTAGGCGGTTAGACACCACTAGCAAGCAATGAGATGCAGAGTCCTTTTTCTTTTGCAAAAAGTGACAGAGGTAAGCAATCCAGAAATACGGCAAGACACAGTGAAAGGAAGAGGGGTGAGGTGGAAAGGTCACTGAAACACTGACGTTCACCAGGGCCTGCTGCTGCACAGGAGCTCAGGTTGCACAGGCCCTTCAGCGAGTCGATGGCGGCAAAAGGCTGATTCTGGCAAGTCTCCTTTGCTCTGCGGAACTCAGGTGTCCTCAGCACTGTGCTTGTCCCTTTGCCCTTCCTTTCTGCTTTCTTCTTTCCTGTTTCCTAGCTTGCTTTGTTCGTGATTGGCTGAAAATGAGTACATTATCATCGACCACTGACCAACAGGACATCTTCTGTCCCTGAGCAGTCACTGATTATCCATCAATCACTGTCTATTGACCTTGAACTAAAATCCATGAACTCAAAAACATTAATGTAAAACTTTTATAGGCAAACTAATGGCATATCAACTTATACTGAAGTGATTCTTCAATAACACACTTGAAGGACACTCTCTCTGCTGCTGAAGGAGCTCTGGATTTTATTTTACTTTGTTTTTTTAACCAAAGGGAAGAGGCCAGGAACATTTTCTATGTGGGGCATTTTCCATGACTTCTATCAAATCTAAGTTACCATCAGCTGTAACACATTCCTTATTTTATGTTCCATAAAAACAAACATTAACTATCAGTTAATTGAAGGGGGCCACCCACAGTTTTTGCCTGTGAAGGTGAGAGAGCCTAAGTCTCAAGACCCTTTGCTTGAATGGGCCCGTCCGGTGCTCCAGGAGAGGCCCCTGCAGTGTGCTCACCCGCTCATCTTTTTGTGAAATTTGCAATAGTAAGCTTTTTTAATGACAATTCATTAGACAACTGTGTCTTTCCACTCAGACTTCCCCCTTGTCACACTTCCCCCTGTGTTTCTGGCACTGGAGTGACCACGGGAAAACTGGGGATCCTATTAAGGAGAAGATGACTGGGAGACACATTTAGTCTGGTTTTGGGGATATGTTTATGTGTTCACAGTCATGTCTGCACTTACGTTTAGAAATGGCTTCATCCTTTCCACTCTGCACCGTGCTAGCTTCCCTGCAGCCAGACTCTCTGGTGTGGTGCCGGAAGATGTATCCAATATAAACATGCCCCACTGAACTCACTGGAAGAATATGGCATGGGTAAGAGAAAAAGGAACAAAGCTTGAACCCAAAGTCAGTCTGAATAGAAAAGGCTCCAAACCTCACAGCTCACATGTGAAAGGAACTTCATAGAGGTTTCCCTAAATTTAGCAACAATCTTAGCAATGTATATGACATGGCCAAAAATAAATTATGAAGTTGAAAAACACTTCTGTAAATTATCAATAGTAAAATATAACTCTCCATTCATCACAGAGATAGATGCATTACCTAATTGTTCCTTTTATAGGAAATGACATCATAAATTCATTATCTTACAAACCACTTTGACCAAAGCAAGATAGGACAGAGATATCACAGACGTGTGCCACACAGTTGATTTTTCAAATATCCTGAGGTATTTGTGGGGAAGGATATGTTACATTGTTTGAGATTTGTAACCCTTTTTAAAATTGTGATTTGTGGTGGTGCTTCATCTAAACAAATATTCCCATTGTGAACAAATTTTGAATTAATGGCTTAATTCCCTTTTTTAAAAAAAGATTCCCAAATATGGGGCTGGAAAGATGGCTCAGCAGTTAAAAGCACTAGTTGCTCTTGCAGAGGACCTAGGTTCAGCTCCCAGCAACCACGTTGTGGCTAACAACTGTCTGCAACTCTAGTTCCAGGGGATCTGATGCCCTCTCCTGGCCTTCATGGGCATTGCCTGCATGTGGTGAACATACTCAGGTACTCAAATACATAAAATAAAAATAAAGAAAATTTGTTTTTAAATATTCCCAAAGTTCATGCCCCAAACCTAGACCCACCCCAGATGCCATCCCAATTTCAGAGAACTTTTCAGCATATAGGGAGGAAATGTGTGTTTTGGAATTGATTTCATTTGGTTCCACACAACAACCCTGTGAAGTAGGAATTATCATTTTGCAGATGAGGAAACTGGGCTAGGAAGCTGAACAAGTTTCCCATAATTAATCTTTTGGGGTTGATACTGTCATATTTCACTGGCAATGTTCAAATCGTGATGCCACAAAGGGTACTCTAGTGGAACCAGTTTTTAAAGAGGCCCAGTGTTCCTCTATCCATGCTGAGTTAGTACAATGCAGAATCAGCAATAGAATAAGTTTTTACTCTAAACTCTTTAATATTACCATAACCTCTAGGGGAAAATCTGCTGTTAGCTACCCCTCTCTTGGTTCTTTTTGAGACAAGGTCTCCCTGTAGCCCAAGCTGGCCTGGAACTCACCAGGTAGACCAGGCTGGCCTCAAACTCAAAGAGATCTGCCTGATTCTACTTCCCAAGTGCTGGGATTAAAGGTGTGTGCCACCAACAGGCTATTTTTCCTGTTAACTCTTCAAAAGGGTATTCTATTTTCACCCTGATGTAGAATATTGCAGTTTAACATCTGTCTTCTGTTCAAAGGTTTCAGGAGTTTAACAAAAGCTCTGTCCTTGTTTCACTAAATTTTTCTTATCCCCCACTTAGGGTCTCCCAGTCCTGATGTGGATTGACAAACTGACATAAGACAGTCTATTTAGATTTTGCATAGTTTATATGACATTTGGGAGGGGGGGTGACTTACAAAACCACGGATTCTTATTGGCTTTTCCTTTTCTGTATTTTAAATGCACACACCACCCATCTCCTGCCCCTGGTCTCTCCTGCTTGGTGTTCCCCCATGTCCAATATGGCGGCAGCTCCACCCCTTAATGGGCTTGACTTCTTCTGCAGAGCATGGGAAGGAGGTGGGACCATGGCTTATCAGAAGAACATCTAGGCCACACTCCACCCCTTCCTCTGGCTCTTGCAAACTTTCCCCCACCTCTTCTGTGAATCTCCCTGAGCCTTGGAGGGAGTGACAGTTGCAGGGGGATCTCTCTTGCATCACGGTGAGATATTGACCTCTTGGGCCTACCTATCATTCATCTTTAAGACATGGCTGCTGATCTATCTCAGTGGTGTTTCCCCTATTATAAAGACAAATGGAAGAAAGTAGACACATCTAAATAAACATGAATGGAAATACAAATGCCTAGAAAACATCCCAGTAGGTGTAGCATGTTCGTTAAACAGTATACTTGCAACAGCTTCCCCACTAGGGCCTGCAGCCTTCCCTCACACAGGGTGTTGGCCTGGTCTACGGCACGAGATGTGTGTTCCATCCCTAGGAGTGGGCCTTATCCAATTAGAAATTTGTCAGTTGTATGTATGTTAATCGAGCCATTATTGCAACAGCAGGCATTACTTGGCATGTCCATAGTGTGCAGCACAAGAGGTCCATTGTTGAGGAGAATCATAGGGGATTCTTTTTCCCTAACCATCTTCAGAACACGTTCTGGCATTATGAAAGCCATCCATCCAGTGGTATGGAGTTTTTAGCTTAGTCTTGGCTCCATCTCTTCTTCTTCCACACTCACATCATCCAGTGTCTTCAGCAGCACGGACTTACCAACCTTTCTAGTGTACAACCGACATTAATGGCAACAGTCTTGGTTAATTTGAGGACCTCTAGGATCTCTCTCTGACAAACAGCTCATAGGGGGGCAGCCCATCCCCCAGTACTATAGTTTTTCTTAACAGTTGTATAGTTTTGGGAACTTCTGTTTTTATCTTACCCAACCATAAAATTCCCAAGTATCTTATAGCTATAGTTGGCCTTTGTTTCTTCAGATCCCTTTCAAATGGGTTTCATATCTGCAAAACACTCAAAGGTTAACACCATATATTAAATCAATCATAGACAAGGTCTAACACAGCATGGAAAGGTTTTATCCATTTGTGTTAATTGATGTTTCCATAGATCTCTGTTAGGTACCATAGCATGGGTAAGAGGTAT
This sequence comes from Nannospalax galili, assembly GCF_000622305.1. Classification (NCBI taxonomy): domain Eukaryota; kingdom Metazoa; phylum Chordata; class Mammalia; order Rodentia; family Spalacidae; genus Nannospalax; species Nannospalax galili. The sequence continues at coordinate 2,130,588 of NW_008357637.1, read as the reverse complement.
TAATGGTTAGTTCTTTATGATCTTTAGTTATCCCTTTGAAATCATTCTGCATTTTGGGGATTTTACATGGAGTCTCTTTGTATCTTCTTATCCTTGATACATTTGCAGGTGCTGGCTCAAATTGCCTGACCCTGCACTGGGCTAAGGAGGTAGAGGGTTTCTCTTGTCCCTGCTGCACCTGTTGATTCCCTGAGTCAGGCAGGCCTTGGGCCTACCTCCTGGCTGTAGCCATATCTGTTGCCTCTTCATTAACCATACGTGGCTGCTGGGGGAGGCCCTGGTGAAAAAAAAACTGACTCCATCCCTAGCATAGCCTTTCTAGGGAGAGAAATGTACCTTATTTAATCTTTGGGGATCCTTAACCATCCTGGGATAGTTTTTATCCTTTGAATGCCTTTTGTAAACCATTCTTCAGTTTAAAGCCTTCCAGAAACTCCTTAATACAGAATTTGGTTTTTTATCAATTTTTTCTTTAGGAATTTGGGCTTGCCACATTTGTCTAACCCAAACAGACCATTTCTTTTGTCTGGTCCTTTTTAGATCTCTTGTAGGTTGCTCTATTATTCTACAGCCACATTTTACATGCTGGTTTGAGTCACTTAGATCTGCCAAAACCTCCCTCACTTTACAAAGATCCTGTCCAATTAAAGGACTTAGTAAAACCATTAAAGCTCTATACCATTCTTGAGGTCCCAGTTGAATTAAGCTTTCCTTTATATCTCTGGTGAACATAACCTATCTGGCCCAGTGAACTGGGCATTATATATTGCTTTTCTCATACCTAGTTCTCTCAGTAATGCCTGTCCCTCTTTTATAGTCCTCCAGCCCCTGTTAATCATGGGACTATCCATTGGTGATGACCATGTATCTTTAATGCCTTGTACAAGCCATTAGGGCCTGCTCCCTCCCGTATTGGCCTAGGTTAAACAGCCCATGTCACAAGGATGGATGGGTGGTTATATAACTCAGCTGTGAAGCTTCTGTAGGACTTAGACTGCCATAATTTGCTCCCATGTCCCTTACCCTCATGAGTCATATGGTGATAGACTCTTTGATTGCTTATTTGTAAGTCTTTCTTAGTTTCAACAGCTCCAGTGTGGAGTATTTTCTCCTAGCTACAGTACTGTGAACTTTTTTCTCTTTTTGTATCAAAGGTTGAATCTGAGGGGCAGCTTTAACTACTTTTATGGTAGGTCGTTTCTTTTCTCATTAATATTTGTCTTTTTCCTTGGGTCCTTTGACTCCTGGGCCCCTAACCTTATGCAAGTTACAGTCTCATTTTTCCTCTCTCTCGAGCTCTGAGGCTGAGACTGAATTTGTCAGTAATTCCTCAGCCTTTTCATCCTCAACTGGGGCTGCATTGGTTTCAGACAAGTCTTTTATTATATAAAGTGGCCACACCCCCTCTCTGGAGTCCCCTCTTGCCTCCAAGGCTTGTAAAATTTTTTCTAGATCATCTATGATCTTTAAAGAATTTTCATATACAAGAAACTGAACTATTTTCCCATATTTACAGGACAGCTGTGGCCCAGGGATTTTCCCCTCTGAGTCTGTCTATGTCTGTGTGGCCTACATCATTCTAGTTACATATTCTATGATCCATTGTATGACCCATGTGAGTGCCACTGCTAGCCCCCTTGCTTTTCCTGAACTTGTGTAGCTTGTGGTTTCCAGCGTCATCCTGCCTGACTGCACCAGTTGTTTCACTAAATTTTCCTTATCCCTCTGGTAGACCTGCCCCCACTTAGGGTCTCCCAGTCCTGATGTGGAGTGACAAACTGATATAAGACAGTCTATTTAGATTTTGCATAGTTTATATGACATTTGGGAGGGGGTGACTTACAAAACCATAGATTCATTTTTTTTAATGATTTATTTAATAACCACATAATAAGAAGAATCATTTCATTAAAACAGCATTGACATATTCAATAACAATTTCCAGAGCCAAGACGAATCTCTTTCAAAATTAGCTGTAAATTCTTAGGTTTACAGTTCAGTTAATACAGTTATACAACACTACACTCAGTATAAACCCTATAAGACATAAAATTAAATGAGGTTTTAATCTTTAAAAAAGATCTCCAGCCAGGAGCAGGGGCACACGCCTTTAATCCTAGCACTCGGGAGGCAGAGGCAGGCAGATCTCTGTGAGTTTAAGGCCAACCTGGGCTACATAGTGAGTTCCAGGACAGTGGGGGCTGTAGGGAGACCCTGTCTCAAAAAGATGAAAAAAAAATTTCCATTTCATTATTAAAATACACAGTTTCATACAGAAAATTCATTTTTGATGCAATTGACACTAAAATGTTAGCACATGCATTTCTAATCTCTATATATCTGATTACTACTAGTCACAGTCCATCACTTTCTGAGATCCTTGGCATCTGAGCATGAATATAAAGTCATCAGGTAGATTTCAATGGTAATGTTTTTTACCTCTACTTAGTTATTAAGGAGCAAATTTTTATGCTTTGAAAAATTTTTATTTATTATCATTTAAAAAAATTTTTAGTAACTACATCATTAGAAGAAGCATTTCACTACAGATTTAACATATTCAGTAACAGATTCCAGAGCAAGAATACAGCTCTCTCACAAGTGGGT
>NW_008357637.1:2124201-2127727 GCF_000622305.1 Nannospalax galili | reverse complement strand
ATTTTTAACAATTTAATAACCACCTGATTAGAAGAAGCATTTCATTACAGCTTTAACACATTCAGTAACACATTCCAGAGCAAGGATACAAATCTTTCAAAGGTGGCTGTAACTTTTTAGGTTCACAGTTGAATTAATACCGTCATACACTATTGAACTCAGTATAAACCCTGTAAAACATAAAATTGAATGAGTTTTTAACCTCTAAAACAATCTCCATTTCATTTTAAAATATACTATTTTTTACAGAAAAACTCATAGCTTTTGCTGATAACACTTAGATGTTGGCACATGCGTCTCTAATCTGTATGTATCTGATATTACTAGTCATAATCGGTTGCACTCAGATACTTGGCACCTGTGTATGTCAATAAAGTCATTGGGTAGATAATAATGGTAATGTTTATCACCTCTACTAATTAACATGACATAAATTTTTTATGCTTCCTCCTCAAATATAATACATTTTTAAAAATTTGTTGATTTTTTTGTGTGTGTATATCACACAGAACATCCAAACCATCTTATTCAACTATACACCCACTTCCCAGATGGCACCCTCCCATAGCCTCCCTCCCTCAACTAGAGCCCTTATACTCTGTTATCCCTGCTACTGTCTGCTGTGATGTCATCACCCCCAGCCATTCCCCACTACTTGTCCATCTGGTGAATCTAGTCAGCCTATCTAGAGGTTTTTGTTTTAGGAAGGTCAGCTGTTCCTCATCTAGCAGCAATCAGTTGTCAATATTCCTTTAGATAAAATTGGGGTCTGCTGTTTACTTTCCCAGTTTATGCTTGGTTACTATCTGGGAATCCTTGGGCCACCCTGGCCAACAACTCAAAAGAAGGCATCTCCTATCTGGCATTGTTGCTTGTTATGTAGTCTTTAGCTATACATATGGACACTTAAAAAATTATATTGGCCCCTTTAATCTTTGGTTTTAAGGCCATACAGTTGACCCAGATAAATCAATTTATTTTCACTCTTAAAAGTCGTTTGAGGATCTGTTCCTCAGGGGTCACATGGGCTTGGGAGGAGCCCCTGGCTCCTTTCTTTTACCAGTTCTGCCTATGTGAAGATAAGTCAAAGGTCCTGCTCGACCATGGCTGGCTTCGCTAGGAAGCATGGAGGAAATGTTTCTTCTGTGTTGATCCTCCTCTTTGTAGACTGGACTCTGGTTCAAGTCCATCTGGTGGGGTGTCCTCGGCCTCCTTGATCAAGAGGACAGGTGACCCACCACAATTACAGAAAATTTTAGGAGGTACTCATAGTCCCCTGGAACTAGTCGACCTAGGAGGATGAGGAGCCAAAACTGTCCTTTATGTCCCTCTGACCAAATTATAATAGGCCTCAAAGTATGTCTGTTAAACATCCAAGAAGGTTCGTTCCACCAGTCTAGTACTTTTAATTACTGTGTGTCATGTAGATAAATCTTGGGCAAAGACCAATTGTTCTCAGATAAACCTTACCTACACATATATTTCTTGATCTGCTATGTATAATTTGTCAGTAGATTGTTAGAGTAATATGGTTCCCTCTGGTTTTTAAAACTAGCTAGGCATTATTTATCACTCGCATTGTCTCAACCCTCCATCACGATTTCCCCAATTAAGGTGCCCCCATTTCTCCCTTTTATCCCTTAGTAATACCCTTCTCCTATGGTCCTACCTCTCTTGAGCTCCTTCTTTCCCTTTATCCCCTAGGTTCCTTGTGTACCCTTCCCTCCCCGCTCCCTTAAACTAACCCAATTTTTATCCATATCTCCCTTATCAACGCCTGTTTCCTACTGTTCTTCGCTTTCAGGTTCCCTCTTTTCCCACATACCCCTGGCTCCCTTCCACTATCCTGGTTCCTATAGTTATAGCTGAATGCATACTCACTTATCAGGATTTGGTTCCAGGATCCACATATGAGGGAGAACATATGTCGATTTTTTTTCTGAGTCTATGTTACTCCACTTAGTATAACAGTATCTAGTTCCATCCATTTACCTGCAAATTTCATGATTTCATCTTTCTTTACTGCTGAGTAAAACTCCATTGTATAAATGAACCACATTTCCATTATCCACTTGTCAACTGAGGGACACTTAGGTTGCTTCCATCTCTTAGCTATTGTGAAAAGAGCAGCAACAAACGTGGATGTACAAGTGTCTCTGCAATAGGATGAGTTCTTTGGGTACATGCCAAGGAGTGGTATAACTGGGTCAAATGGTAGGTTCATTTGTAGGTTTTTGAGAGTTCTACACACTGCTTTCCATAGGGGTTGAACAAGTTTGCAGCCCCACCAGCAGTGGATGAGTGTTCCCCTTTCCCCACATCCTCTCCAACATTTGGTATCATTTGTTCTCTTGATCTTAGCCAGTCTGACTGGGGTAAGGTGAAATCTTAAAGTGGTTTTAATTTGCATTTCCCTAATTATTAGTGATGTTGAACATCTTTTAAGATGCTTCATAGCCATCTTTACTTCTTCTTTTCAGAACTCTCTGTTCAGCTCCTTAGCCCATCTTTTAATTGGGTTGCTTCTTGTCTTAGTTCTCTGTTTTTTGAGTTCGTTATATATTCTGGATATTAAACCTCTGTCAGATGTGTCGCTGGTGAACATTTTCTCCCATTCTGTGGGTTTTCTGTTCACTTCCCTGGTTGCCTCCTTTGATGTACAGAAGCTTTTTAGTTTAATGAGGTCCCATTTGTTGATTCTTGACCTTGTTTCCTGAGCAATTGATGTCCGGTTTAGAAAATCCTTTCCTACACCTATATCTTGTAGGTTTTTGCCGATGTTTTCTTTCCGATGTGCTGATGTAACAGTTTCAGAGTTTCAGGCTTTACATTGAGATCTTTGACCCATTTGGAATTGACTTTTGTGCAAGGTGAAGGATAGGTGTTTAGTGTCATTCTTCTACAGGTGAAGATCCAGTTTTGCCAACACCATTTGCTGAACATGCTGTCTTACTTCCAGTGAATGTTCTTGGCCCCTTTGTCAAATATCAAGTGGCTGAAATTGTATGTACTCATATTTGGGTCTTCAATTTTGTTCCATTGATCTGTGGGTCTATTTCTGTGCCAGTACTATGTTGTTTGTATGACTATAGCTCTGTGATACAGCTTAAAATCTGGTATAGTAATAGCTGTAGCCTTTTGTGTTTCCATATGAATCTTAGGATTTTTTTTCCAATTCTGTGAAAAATGTCATGGGGATTTTGATTGGCATTTCATTGAATCTATAAATGGCTTTTGGTAGGATGGTCATTTTCACAATATTAATTCTTCCAATCCATGAGCATGAGAGGTCCTTCCATCTTCTGATGTCTTCCTCAATCTCTTTCTTTAAAGATTTAAAAATTTCATTGTAGATGTCTTTAATGCCTTTGGTCAGGTTTATTCTGAGACATTTTATTTTATTTTTTTGCAGTTATTGTGAAGGGGAGTGATTCCATGTGCTCTTTCTCTGATTGCATGTTATTGGTATATAGAAAGGCTACAGACTTTTGTAGGTTAATTTTGTAACCTGCCACTTTACTGAACT
>NW_008357637.1:2121783-2123353 GCF_000622305.1 Nannospalax galili | reverse complement strand
GATTTTGGAGAAGGTTCCATGGGGTGCTGAGTAGAAAGTATGTCCTTTGATGCTTGGGTGGAATACTTGGTAGATGTCTGGATGGTCCATTTGATATATGGTTTTGTTTAATTCAGATGTCTCTCTGTTAACTCTCTGCCCTGTTGACCTATCTAATGGAGACAATGGGGTATTGAAGTCCCCTACTATTAATGAGTTGGAATTAATCTGGGTCTTAAAGTCCTGTAGTATTGTTTTTATGAAGTTGGGTGCACCAGAGTTTGGTGAATGTATGTTCAGGACTGTAATATCTTCTTGGTTTATTGTTCCTTTGATCAGAATGAAGTGGCCCTCTTCATCTCTTTTGATTAGTTTAATTTAAAGTCTACTTTGGCAGATATTAGAATTGCAACACCTGTTTTTTTCTTAGTGCCATTCACTTGGTATATTTCCTTTCACCTTAAGATAGTGCCTATCCTTGAAAGTGAGATGAGTTTCTTGCAGACAACAAAAAGATGGGTTTTGTTTCTTGATCTGTTCATCTAGTCTGTGTCTTTTGACTGGGGTGTTCAGTCCATTAATATTTAAAGTTATTAATGAAAGATGAGTATTGAATCCTGTCATTTTTATTTCTGTTCACATTCTTGATATAGCTGTACTTTCCCACAGTTATACCTTCATTGAATTTCTTTCCACAACCCCTTGGGTATAGTCATTCCTTTCTTTAGCTCTTTGTATTGCTTCCATAACTCTCCGATGGCCTGATTTTGTGGACATGAATTCCTCCAGCCTGTTTATGTCATGGAAGATTTTTCTTTCCCCTTCAACTATAATAGACATTTTGTCTGGGTGTAGTAATCTGGGTTGGCATCTGTGGTCATTTAAAACTGGGAATACTTTGGTCCAGGCTCTTCTGGCTTTCATAGTTTGCACTGAAAAGTCAGCTGTAATCCTAATGGATTTTTCTTTATATGTGACTTGTTGTTTCTCTTTTGCAGCTTTCAGTATTGTCTCTTTGTTCTGTACATTTAGTGTTTTTACTATGATGTGCCATGCAGAGTTTCTTTTCTGGTCCTGTCTGTTTAGTGTTCTATATGCTCTTCGTATTTGTATGGGCATGTCTTTCTTTAATTTTGGGAAACTTTCCTCTATGATTCTGTTGAAGATCTGGTCCATGCCATTATCTTGGAATTATTCTCCTTCCTGTATGCCTATAATTCATAAGTTTGGTCTTTTTATAGTGCCATACAATTCCTGCATATTCTATTCTTGTGCTTCTTAAATTTTTCATAATCTTTGCTTGAGTGGTCCAGTTCGTCCACTTTATCTTAGAGTCTTGATACTCTGTTTTCCATTTTGTTCATCCTATTGGTGAGGCTTTCTCCTGTCGTTTCTAATTGGCTTATGGAGTGTTTAACTTCCTCCTTCATTTCAACCTGATAATTCTTCAATATTTCTAACTGTTTTCTGAATTCATTCAGCAGTTCGTCCCTCTCTTCTTTCAGTTCTTTGATTACCTTGTTTGTGTGTTCTTTAAATTCACTGAATTCTTTTATCATATTCATCATTGTTCTTTTGAGTTCCATGTCCT
>NW_008357637.1:2077295-2121605 GCF_000622305.1 Nannospalax galili | reverse complement strand
CTTCAAGTTTAGGTCTGCTTCTTTTTGTGAACTTTATGTACGTTTGTGGTTGACTTTTTGGGCATGAAAAGCTGGTTCCTCTAAGCTTCCGGTTCTCTCTTTTGATTTTATATTGGAGTGGCCGGATTGCTTTTGTCTTCAGGAGTTCCCACAGAGGCCCAAGTCAGATGAGGATCAAATGCTCTCAGGCTTTCTCCTAAGGTCTGGATCCCTCCAGGAAAGATTTTGGCCTCAGGAATTTGGGGGTTGGACTGGTCTGGGAGCAGGGACCAGTAAAGATGCTGGTCTCGGGCAGCTGGTGGCCATGCCACCCAGAGATGCAAAGGAAGATGGGGGGTGGGAAGAGGCCCCAAGGGCTCCTGGAGACTGCACTGAAGAACTGGGTTGATCTGGATGCAAAGGATCAGGAAGCAGTGGTGGTGTGTGTGTGTGTGTGTGTGTGTGTGTCCCCGTGTCACCAAGACAAGGAATGGGACCGGACCCAGGCTAGGAGAGACCAGGCTAGATGGGGGAGATGGGAGGGTGAATGGGGCTGGGGGAATCAAGGTGGTGGGAAGGCGCGTTCGACTTACCCTGGAGAGAGGCGGGGGGGGGGGGGGGGGGGGGGGGGGGGGGGGGGTACAGGGCCAGTGAAGCAGAGGGAGGTGAGGGCAAGACCAGGCCCAGTGGGCTTCTGGGAACCTCAAGAAGGAACTCGGTCCGTCTGGATGCAAGGGATCAGAAACCAGTGGTGGCCCTTGGCCGAGAGTTCAGCTCTGGCTTCCAGATAGGAGCAAAACCACGGAATCTTATAGGCTTTTCCTTTTCCATATTTGAAATGCACACACCATCCATCTCCCGCTCCAGATCTTTTCTGCTTGGTGTTCCCCCAGGTCCAATATAGTGGCAGTGGCTCCACCCCTTAATGGGCTTGACTCCTTCTGCAGAGCAAGGGAAGGAGGTAGAACCATGGCTTATCAGAGGAACATCCGGGTCACAGTCCTCTAATCCTGCTCTCAGCCCCTGCCTCACCACTCAGCCTGTCCAAGAGGACTTTCCCACTAGACATTCTTTGAGTTAAAAGTTTCTTTTATATTTTTTAATATTTTCTTTATTATTTATATATTTTTTATTTGTTACTTTTATTTTATGTTTTTGCATGTTTTGCCTGTGTGTAGGTAAGTTCACCTGTGTCATGTAATGGCCGCGGAGGACAGAAGAGCCTGTCAGATCCCTGGAACTGGAGTTAAGAACAGTTGTTAGCTGCCATGTGGGTTCTGGGATTTGAACCCAGGTCTTCTGGAAGAACCAGATGATGGAGCCATCTCTCCAGGACCTGAGTTAAAATATTTTTAACTCTTCTTTTCTTTTAAATGTACATGTCTACCTGGATGGAGAAACTCAATAAGAAAGATTTTAGCCCTCTCATTAAGAACTTGCCGAGAATATATAACTCAAAGGCACTAACACCAAAGGATTCCTGGGAGGATGGCAGAGGATTGTTCCCAGCCTGATTTGTTTTGGTTTAAGATGAGGCACGGAAGTAGAGGGTTCTGAGTACCCAGGGAGCAGCCGTGCTCTGGCTGTTCTCACTTTCATTTTACTCAGCACATTACAGTCATTAAAAACTAGCTGACTGGGGCTAGTGAGATGGCTCCATAGGTAAAGGCTCCTGCCACGAAGCCTTGAGACTGAGTTCAAGCCCAGGAACTCACATAGTGGAAGGAGAGCACCTACTCCCACAATTATTTGTCTTCAAATCTCCACAGGTCCCCACACATACACTAAATAACCAAATTCTAGCTGATTCATTCCTGATGCAAAATTCCCCTTGGGTATTAAGCCAGCCCCATCAAATTTAATACTTCAGGGGACTAAATACAAAAAAGCCTCCTTTCACTATCACAGTTGGGACTGTCCATCATGAACATCATCACAAGCACCAGCCTGAGCTTCCTGTCTCCACTCGCCATGATTTGTAGGGAGAAAGCCAGAGTTTAAAGCAAGAGATCTTGAATCTCCTTAAAACTACACACTGATTTGTTATGAGAGAAAAATGAAACTGATTTAAAAAAAAAAATACCATGAGCTCTCTTTGCCCCCCATGCTTATGAATCACTGTTTCAAAATAAAAGCTCTGAAACAAAATTAGTACATGTCTCAGAGAAATTTTGTTATCATAAACATAGCCAAATAATGTCAGATACTGTGCATGTCTGTATGTATGTGATTTAAAGAGTTTTCTTTTTTAAAAAGTATTTAACTGGTCTGTAATTTTTAGAAAATATTTTATTTATTATTTTTATGTGTATGAGTATATTGCCTGCATGTATGTGAGTACACCCGTGTCATACAATGCTGCGGAAGTCAGAAGAGGACTTCAGATTTCCCTGGAACTGGAGTTAAGGATGGTTCGTAGCTGCCATATGGGTGCTGGGAATCAAACCCGGGTCCTCTGCAAGAGCAATCAATGCTCTTAACCACTGAGCCATCTCTCCAGCCCCCAAAAATATTTAACTGGTCTGTAATGTTTTTAACTCATGAGATAATCAGTTAAGAATTTCTGATCTATTAAATCTTTAAAACAATTATTTAAGATTTACTTCCTTAAAAGGGCTTAAACTATTTAAATAATATTAAAGGACTCACACGGCTTTCATTTTTACAATGCTAGACCATTTTATTTTTAAAAATAAAATTGAGCAAAAGTCCTATTTGGGACCCCAAGTTAGACTATGACACAGAAAATACTGAGTGGCATAGAAATTATCTTACCCCAGTTCCATTCTGACCTTCTATTTCATGACTACTTTAAAAATATAGTTAATTCTATGTTTAAAAGCACATTATTTATTACGTGAACTAAAGCAGTAATTTCTTTCTGTTAATACCAATTGTTAAACATTGCAGCACAGAATATAGGAACAGGAGAGAAAGAACCATACCAGACCTCAGATGGGGCTGCATTTTTTCAAAGGGTAAAGCAAGAGACAGTTACCTTCCTGCATGCTGGAGGCAACTGTGCTGTGAATCAGGAGAGTTAGAGATCATACAGGGGCTAAGGCATGAGGAAGTGGATGCAGCTGCAGGGCTCTATGTGTCTCATCTTCTGGGGCCCCTTGCTCAAGCAGAACATGCTGTCTTGAGCAATAGCCTGTCTCCAATAGTTCTCCCTGAGTTCTGGGAGTGGTCAATCCTGGTGTGATTTATTGATGAGGTTAGTAGCAGTCTCAGCGTCAATAAGGAGTCAATAAGGATTTAGTGGCAGAAGTGGGAGAGGAGCTGGTTAGTCCAGTCCTCATTCTAGGTGTCCAGGTCCTTCAAGGTTCTGGTCATGTCCTCAGCATGTCTTCCAGGAGTAGGATATTTTTTCTGGAAAAAGAGAGAGGTATGAGAAAACAAAAACAAAAACAAAAACAAAACAAACCTTCATATTGGTCTCCCCAGCCTCTAGCTATAGCAAAACTAGACACATTTTTGGAATGGATAGTTCTGACATCCCTAGCCTCAGGTAGGGACAAACTTACTCCCAGATCCAAGGGAATTTCCAACTCTCAGTCAGAAAGAAACTGGTCATTGTTCCCTTGGGGTCTTAACCTTAAAGTACCTGGCCAGTTTGTACCTCCTGATCTCATTACTCCTCCCTCTGAAGAGGAAGCCCTAAATGTCAATAGGAAACTTGGATGTCTGTTGTTCTGGTTTCTTCCATGCTGAATAGGGGCACAGAGTGTGCACTGGGATACCTCTTCAGTGAGTCTATCTAAAAGACCCTAAAAGTGTATAACTGTTAGCTATACTGAGAAAAGAAAGTCCTTGACTGGTGACTGGGAATAGATGTGAAGGAGAAGTAAAGGCAGGAGCTGTTAGACACAAGTTCTAGGCAGGGAACCAAGAGAAGTCAGAATGGTGAATTTTAAATGTCTAAAGTCCATTAGAGAGTTGTAAACATGTCTATATATTCATATCAGTCCTACAAAATAAATACTGTGGTTAGGCATAATGTTATGATAAACTAGTTTCAAAAAGACAAAACCTTGACATCTTGGTAAAAATTATGATTAGGGGGCTGGAGAGATGGCTCAGCAGTTAAGAGCATTGACTGCTCTTGCAGAGGACCCAGGTTCAATTCCTAGCACCCACATGGCGGTTAGGAACTGTCCTTAACTCCAGTTCCAGGGGAATCTGAAGCTTTCTTCTGACCTCCACAACATTGCATGACACAGGTGCACTCACACACATGCAGGCAATACACTCATCCACATAAAATGAAAATAACAAATAAAATATTTTAAAAATTATGATCAGAATAAAATGTGATTCTGAGATTTAAAACAGTCAAAATGATAATCTTTCATAGTTTACACAGTACTGTGAGTCTGTGAGTCTCTAGAGCACATTTTTTCATTATAAATTGAAATATGAACACATTGAAAATTACTGATTTTAGTGATGACACCAGTTTTGATCTTATTTTATACTATTATTTTCATTACAAAAGTTGCACAAACTATTAATCATCTGATTGGTCTTCAATATTTTATAAGTGTATATAAAAGAAATTCTTAAAAGCCAACAGTATTACACACACACACACACACACGAGAATCTCATCTCAGAAATGACTGCACTGAACAGAGTCATACACACCAATGCTAAACATAGGGCTTCACTTGAAAGTATTTTCAGAAACCATTTACATTCTAATATGGTAAATATTCCCAACTGGGTTTCAAACTCAACAGGTGATGGATAACAGAATTATACACTTCATTTGTACTTAAAGTTAACCATAACCAAAAGTTACAGTATGATTAAAACAAGCTGATGTTTAAAAAGTTTTAATTAAAGACAATTCTATTAAAGGAGAGGTTAAAGAATGGAATGACAAGAAGTATTTGGTCTTAATAAGGCAATACAGAATCAATCCATTAAGACAATTTAATTTTTTAACGATCACTTAAACAACCAGCTCAGATACCATTTGTATAAACAATTAGCACTTAAAAGTTTTGTGAAACATTTAATAGACCTAGAGGCATTGTTTAATAAATTTAAAGATGTTTAGGGTGCCCAAATTTATAAGGCAAATGAATACATCATTAAAATATCCATATTTATAAATCTGCACATGTGTATTTTGATTGGGCCTGTCAAAAATAAAAACAAAAATAAAACTAATAATTTTATTCACAATAAAAAAAATGATCAAGGAAAAGACTGAAGTGGCCACAGTTTAAAATTGTCTTGACACAAATAACATATAAAGACGATCATCATAGACAAACATGACAAAATTACTCCAGATCTCTTTATTTTTTAAAAATTTTATTTATTTTTATATTTTTTATTTTCATTTTATGTGTGCGCATGTATTGTCTGCATGTAGGTGAGTGCAGCCGTGTCATGCAATGCCCGTGGAAGTCAGAAGAGGTGATTGGATCCTCTGGAACTGGATTTATAGACAGTTGTTAGCTGTCATGTGGGTACTAGGATTTAAACCCAGGTCTTCTGCAAGAACAACCAGTGTTCTTAACTCCTGAGCCATCTCTCCAGCCCCTCCCCACTTTTTTTTTTAATGTGTATGTGTGTTGCCTGCATGTAGGTCAGTGCACCCGTGTCGTGCAATGCCTGCGGAGGTCAGAAGAGGCTGTCAGATCCCCTGGGACAGGAGTTATGGACAGTTGTTAGCTGTCATGTGGGTGTTGGGATTTGAACCCAGGTCTTCTGTAAGAACAACCAGTGCTCTTAAACACTGAGCCATCTCTCCAGTCCCCTCTTTATTTTTTAAAATATTTTATTTTTATTTTACGTGTATGTGTGTATTGCCTGCATGTAGTTAAGTGCACCCGTGTCATGCAATGCCAATGGAGGACAGAAGAGGCTGTTGGATCCCCTGGAACTGGTGTTATGGACAGTTGTTAACTCCCATGTGGGTGCTAGGATTCAAACCCGGTCTTCTGCAAAAACAACCAGTGTTCTTAACCACTGAGCCATCTCTCCAGCCCCTTGAGATCTCTTTAAAAAGCAGGTGAGTATTACACAAAGTAGTCAGTTTTAGAAACCAGTAAACATACCATACAAAGTTAACACTCAAAACAATGTTTCTAGAAACAGGTTAAAATGATGTAAAAGCCCAAAGCAGTTTCAAAAGCTAACTAACAACTGAATGAAATAAAGATAAGAAAGAGGAATTAAATAAAGAAAAATACTAAAGGAGAAATATAAGAGATGAAACACACAGTCAAATTAATAAAAGTTCTGTGGGAATTCTCACCAACAGAACGGATTAAGAAGAGGACATGGCCCTGTAACTGTGGTGAGTCACCTGTCCTCTTGATCAAGGAGGCCATGGACCCCATCAAATGGACTTGAACCAGTGTCCAGTCTACAAAGAGGAGGGTCAACACAGAGGAAACATTTCCTCCATGCTTTTTTTTTTGGCTGTTCTTGCAGAAGACCCGGGTTTGAATCCCAGCACCCACATGGCAGCTAACAACTGTCCATAACTCCAGTTCCAGGGGATCCAGTAGCCTCTTCTGACCTCCACAGGTATTGCATGACATGGGTTCACTTACCTACATGCAGGCAATACATGCATACACATAAAAATGATAAAAAAATTTTTAAGGAAAGTATAACCAAAGATTAAAGGGGTCAATATAATTCTTTAATAGTCCATGTATATAGCTAAAGGCTACATAACAAGAAACAATGCCAGACAGGAGACACCTTCCTTTGAGTTGTTGGCCAGGGTGACCCAAGAGACTCCCAGACAGTAACCCAGCATAGAACTGGGAAAATGAACAGCAGACCCCAATCTTACTTACCTAAAGGAATATTGGCAACTAATTGTTGCTAAATGAGGAAGAGCCGATCTTCCTAAAACAAAGGCCTGTAGATAGACTGATTAGATTCAGCAGATGGACTAGCACTGGGGAACAGCTGGCGGCACTGATAACAAAATGGACAGTAACAGGGATGACAGAGTATTTGGGCTCCAGTGGGGGTTGGGGGGGAGCTATGGAGGGTGCCATTTGGGATGTGGGTGTATAGATGAATAAGATTGTTTGGGATGTTCTGTATGAAATACACACACAAAAATCAACAAATAAAAAAATTAGTTATATTTGAGAAGGAATCATAAAAATTTACTTCATGTTAATTAGTAGAGGTGAAAAACATTACCATTGAAATCTACCTAATGACTTTATATCCATACTCAGGTGCCAAGGATCTGAGTGTAACCAACTGTGACTAGTCATCATATACATAAAGATTAGAGATGCATGTGCAAACATCTAAGTGTTAGTAGCATTAAAAATGAGTTTGTGGTGCACGCCTGTAGTCCCAGCACTTGGGACGCAGAGGCAGGCGGATCTCCGTGAGTTCAAGGCCAGTACATAGTGAGTTCCAGGATAGCTGGGGCTACAGGGAGACCCTGCTTCAAAAAGACAAAAAAAAAAAAAGAGTTTTTCTGTATGAAATAGTATATTTTAAAATGAAATGGAGATCTTTTTTAAAGGTTAAAACATCATTCAGTTTTATGTCTTATAGGGTTTATACTGAGTTCAATATTGTATAACTGTATTAATTCAACTATGAGCCGAAAAATTTATAGCCAATTTTGAGAAATGCATCTTTGCTCTGGAAATTGTTATTGAATATATTAATGCTGTAATAAAATGCTTCTTCTAATCATGTGATTATTAAAGAAGAGGACATGGCAAGGATAAGATATAAGGAGGTATGAACAAAGTTCCCTGAAAGAAGTTGTAACTTTTTAAAAAAATTTTATTTATTTTTATTTTATGTGTATGCACGTATTGCCTGCATGTAGGTAGGTGCACCTGTGTCATGCAATGCCCATGGAGGTCAGAAGAGGCTGTCAGATACCCTGGAACTGGAATTACGGACAGTTGTTAGCTGCCATGTGGGTGCTGGTGTAGAACCCTGAGACCCTCTTCATTCACCCGCTACTCCCAATCCCTCCAGACCCCCACTAATTGCTCCTTTAGCTTCTGTAAAATGCTTGGCTGCTGCTTTAGACATGCCTAGACATGCCCTGGCATGCTCTGACCCCTGCCTGCTATTCCCCACCCCCCTTCCAGGAAACTATAGATTAAGCAAGCCCAGGCATGAAAACTGCCCTATAAGGTAAAAACAGAGAGTCCTGGTCTCACAGGTAACAGCACATTCCACAGCCCTGAGAATAGCACCTACCAATAAGAAACTTCCAGGGCTGCATCTTATACATCCAATCCGTTTAAAATTATATTGGCGCGCGGGCTCCTTGAACCAACCAAAATGTATCTTCGGTATCCCCCTCCCCCCCTTGTCTAAAACCTATAAAAGGCTCCACTCTCCCTTACTCTGGGCTCTCAGCATGGATCCGTTGAGTTGATGAGGTCTGAGAGCCCGAGCTTAAGCCCAAATAAACCATAAACCTTTGCTTTTGCATTTTGGTGTGTTGGGTCCTCAGTGGTCTTTTTGGGGTCCAGTGGATGAGTTACAACACTGGGATTCAAACTCAGGTCTTCTGGAAGAACAACCAGTGTTCTTAACTGCTGAGTCATCTCTTCAGTCCCAAGAAGTTGTAACTTTAAATTAAGGCTGTTAAGTGGCTAGAACTCTTATGATGGAGAGAGCTTGGAATATTTGCAAGAAGATTGAGATGCATAAGGTCACAGGTGTAAGGGACAGGAAAAAGACCAGTAGGGTGGAGGTTTTAGGTGGAGCCACAGAGAAGACTTGCGAACATTGGACTACAGATAGCACAGGGTCTGACAAAAGCCTTAGAGAGAAGTGGGGGGGGTGGGGAAACAAACACACAATAACCCTTGCCATCAGGCTGGAGGCAGAACTGGCTTTTGAGAACCAGGAGAGGATGCAGGCCTGGGAAAGTGGGAGAAGCCCCAGAGAAAATCAAGTGTCCAGCTAGGGATGGAGTCAGCCACCCACCCTAGGCATGTGTTGAGAGACTGGGCGGAAAGGAGTTTGCAGAGAGGAGCAGGAATTTGCCCAGAGGAACAAAGAGGAAAGGCCGGAACAGGAGTAAAAAGTTTTGCTGGCAAAACCTGTCAGTATCTGTATGACTAGGAAAGCAAAAGTAGGAGCTTTAAAGGAAAACAAAGGATTCTGTTGATGGATAATTTGATAAGCAAAGCAAGGGTTATAGAGAGAGGGGCTAGCCTGGAGGGTGAAGAGGCCTTGACCCCCTCTCCATTTTAATTGATTAAATTATTTAAATTGTTTAAAATATCAAAATTGGAAGTTCTGATTTGGGGCCAGTGGTAGTCATTGTCCAATGTGTCCTGGGGCCAGATTTGGACCAAGAGTGGAACAAGTATGGCTGGTCTGAAATCTCCCTAATGGAGTTTCTTGGTTGTTTTGCTTTGCTTTTTTAGATTAGCCCAGAGACAGGCTAAGGGCATGTCCTGTGGAACTGACAATTTGGATCTCATGGTAGGTTTGGGAGTAAGGCAAGAACCGGAAGGAGGTCAGATCTAGGCCCCCTGAGGGATCCCTTGGGGTTCAGATTGACCAGAAACCAGCCTGGTATCTAGGAGGGGGCGTCCCCTGCCTTGTCGACTCCAGGTGGTCCAGTCCAAGGGCTCAGTGGGAGGCTCCTGGAGTCTCATCAGGCTTCCTAGGACTGACATAAAACAGGGGGAACCCCTGGGGTTCCTGAGACCTGATCAATGGCACCCTGCATCAAGCCCCAATGGATTACCTTGTACTGAGTGGAGGATGTGAATCGGAAGCAAGTGGAGCGTGGCTTCTTGTCTGGAGGTCTGACAAGGTCTCAGTAAAGGGGCGAGCAGTGAGTAGAAGTAAAAAAGTGAAAGACTCTCCTGGCCCACTCCTTAGGAGCCAGACCTGAGTTTACACAGAACAGAATAGATGAGAACAGTAGGAAAGTCAAGGAGGTCTCAGGAGGTGGATCAGGGGCCACCAGTGGGACCCCCGAAAACTTCCCAGGTCTTGGCACCATCATGTTAGGTTTTGGGTTGCAGAATATAGGAATAGGAGAGAAAGAAAAAAAGAGACCATGCCAGACCTCAGATGGGACTGCGTTTATTCAAAGGGCACAGCCAGGGACAGTCACTTTACCACATGCTGGAGGCAACTGTGCTGTGAATCAGGAGACTCAGTGATCACATAGGGGCTAGGGCATGAGGAAGCAGAGGCAGCTGCAGGGGTCTACTTGTCTCATCTTATGGGGCCCCTTGCTCAAGCTGGTCAGGCTATCTTGAGTAACAACAGCCTGTCTCCAACAGTTCCCCCTGAGTTCTGGGAGTGGTCAACCCCGTGTGATTTATTGACAAGGTTAGTAGCAGTCTCAGAGGCAGCTAAGATTGGCAGCAGTTTCTGGTTTTCTGGAACTTATTACAAATAAGCTCTGCCAACTCAACCAGCCTCCTGAAAAAAAAAAAAATCATGATACTAGATGGCATTTTAAGAAAAATAAAGAAGTAGATTTTTCTTAAGTAGCTTCTTTGTTCAACCTTCATCTGGTTTCCTCAATTCGCCTTCTGATGGACCAAAAAACGTTTTATCTCAAATTTCTGTTCCTTTAGGTCCTTGCAGGATTTGACCCACCACCTTACAGACAAACCTAATTTTAGTACCTGAGTCAAACCTTTCTGGCTTCTGATTTTGTACTAGAGACTTCCACTTGGCTGGAGAGAAGCTGTAGACTGGAAAGGCACAGCCTTACAGGGATGTTTGTTCAGCACTGGTTGCACATACATCCAATACATCCACATAGTGTGTACTCTCTTCACCTGCTACCCAAAGCATTTGTTCTTCTTATGGGCAGAGGCAGCAATTTTGTCATCTCCCACAAGAGTAGCTTTGGAGTTTGATTATGAGGAGGGTCACTTTTTTCTTTTCACTTTTGCTAAGACAATCTTTTTAAACTCTGCTTCTCTCTGATACCAGTGACCACAGCAAACCATTTAATGCCCTGAGAGTCACTATGCCCCAAACCCCTGACATTATTTCTATACTTGAGATGTTGCCCACCTTAGAAGTAGTTTCTTGAAGAAGAATCCAAAAGTCAGCCTTCCCTGTCCTCTTTGCAGCCAGGCCTTAAGCATATAGCTCAAGCTGCTTCTGACATATGGCTTCATTTGGCAGGGAGTCCAGGGAACCAACTGTGTAGAATCCAGTTCCTAGAAAGGGTGATCTTGGGGGCTCTCAGGAGCAACCACATGTGAGCTATGCTTGGGGGTTCTCAGGAGCAACCACATGTGAGTTATGCTATGGAGGCAGCAGCAGGGCCCTCTGCTGATTCTCCCAGGTGGAGTTCCTTTAGTCGTCTTCTGGCTTTTTGGCCTCCCAGTCTGACTCTCTGGCCCTCCTAGAGTAAAATGTCTTAATATCCCTTAATAAAGTCCTTTTTCTGCTTAAGCTTTCCTAAGTTGTTCTGGGTTATGTAATTTAGAGCCTGGTAGATACATGCCACCAGGCTTCTCTTGGCAGTGCTTGCTTCCCAATGGGCTAAACTCTCTCCTGCCTCAGGACTCACACATGCTATTCCCTCAGCTCCAAAGCTGTCACTCTTCTGATCCTGGCTCCCTCCCTAGCTTAAAACTAACTAGGTTAAGTGTCCCTGTGCATACCCTCCTGGTGTCTCATACTTGCCTGGCATGATACCTATCACAATTAAAATGAAATACTTAGTTGGCTAGTTAATATTTTTATCCTCAAAGGGATGGTATCAATTATAATACTGACAACTAACATTTATTGAGTTCTTTCTAAATTCTCTAAGAAGATTTCTAAGCACTTTATATGGATTGCTACATCTAACCTTCGCTACAAAACCAAAGAATGTAGCATCATAAACCCCATTTTACAGACAGAGAAACCAAGGCTTAAAAATTAGCAGATACTGGATCATACAAAAGTATATGCCAGAGCTAAGATTTGAACCCAGCCCCCATCTGTGTGATCTCTACCAGAGTAGTCTGCAGCTGCAGTTTGTCTGAATCTTGACTTTTAAAATCTCATCTAGATTAATTTTGTATGTTTGATAATTTATATAATTTCATTTGATCATATACCATAGCAATACATCATGTAAGTTATCAATAAATAAAAACGGGTCAGGTGACTCAATTTCTCTCTGATAAGAATGTACAGTGACTGAAATTTGGAGATCAGCGTTCCCTGGGGCAACACACTCTGTGACCACAGGACTCTGGCTCACCAGTGCACCCCTAGCAGATGCCCAGGCAGTGTGTGTTGACCGCTGTGTTCCTATTCATGAAGCAACACTAGTACTGAGAGATAGGAAGCCAAGCAGCCCCTGTGCAAGGTCAGGTGCCCAGCATTTTTCTACCTGTGACGATTTCTTTGTTGCTCCTTCTCTTCTTGTCAAAACCTGAGACAAGTTGTTTTCATCCAGGCTCCTACACTGTCCATTCCCACCAGAGACTGTCCATTTGAGCAAGGGGCGGGGCAGCCCTGGGAGCAACTGCGGATCGCTCCTCCCCTCTGTGAACGATGGAGACAGGCCCAGGGCTTCTCAAAGGATAGGCAAGCTCTTCACTGAGTGGCCTCCCCAGCCTGGAGTATCTTGCGTGGACGCTATTGCTCTGGCTTACTATCACAGCACTGACGTGTGGACAGATCTGTGGGGGCAGGGACAGTCAGGAACCTGCAAAAGCACTTATGGAAATGCTGCCCACCAGGGCTGCTCTCTCTTTCTCTGCTGCCCTCCCATGCAATCTAATTTCTCCTTTCTCTGCAGATACAAAGACCCCAGAAGGCTTTGGGGTGCGGGCGGGGCATGCCTGAAAGGAGAGAAAAGGGAGCGGCAGCTTATCAGAGGGTGAAAGGGGCTGAGAGTTTGAGAATGTGGTCTTCCTTCCCCCTCTGGCAACAAGGTGAAGAAAGTGGAACATCGTCAGGTTTCTGTGAAGTTAGAAACAAAGTCACCATCCAGCGTGAATGGGAAGGTGGTCTCACCAACCACGTAGGTGTGGGTTTCCCACTGGGCCTAGAAAGTGTCCTCTGGGCACAGCTCTTACCCCACAAATAGTTTTGTTTTGTTTTTTTTCAGTCATTTTTAGAGTATCAGTCAAACTGTTTTTAGATAGATTTGTGAGTTGTTTCTTTTTTTTTATAAGTGAGAACTTGAAGGCTGGGTGGGTGTAGCGAAGGCACAAAGTAGCCGGTGGAAACATCATATCTAACCACCAGAGGCTTGTGGTTCCTACTAGGTAAGGGAGGTGAGAGGTGTGAGGAGGCTACAGCTATATTTGCAGGCAAAGGTGTGACTTTTGGCTAGACAGACCCACAGGGTCAGCTTGACCTGTGAGAGAACTGGGGCTAAAAATGACCCACAGAGCAGGCTCCACTGTCAGACCTGCACTGGTGATGTTTCTCAGACCCGGACCTCCTTAAACAATGTCCATAAGGACCTTGAGGGCATAAGCAGAAGACATTCTCAGTGCCTCGGGCAGCAAGAGCACGAAGTGACAGCTGATGCAGAGAGGAGCTACTTGCTGAAGAAGGGCACTCCTGCAGCAGGCGCCCTCCTCTCACTGGAAAACAAGGGAGCCACAGCTTCCAAGTCCCCATCCTCCTCGGGGCCACCTGCCAGACTCCCGGGACGTACATTTCTCTTTCCTTTGTGCTTTATTTTATTTATTTTTTAATTCGTTTTTAAAGTTAGCATCCAAAGTAATGGGTTTCTTTACGGTCTTTTCCTATATGTATGGATCATTATTCTCTGTTCCATGTTCCTTATTGATTTAAAACACATGGAATTTCATGGAAACCTTCAAGACACTTTTAATATGGGGTTTAATTAGCAGAAAGCAATTGTACATCTTTATTGACTACAATGTGATGCTCTGACATATGCAATTTTTTTTGGTCTTTTTGACACAGGGTCATGTATTTTTAAATGGACACATCAAGCTATCACACATCTACGTCAAATGCTTAGCGTTTTCTTTGTATGTGTACTGTGGGAACATTTAAAATTTGCCCCCTTAGCAATTGTGTGTGTGTGCAGTGCAGTTCGTGTGTACACGTGTGGAGTGTATGTGCTTGTGTGTGCATGTGTGTACATGTATGTGGTGTATATGTGTTTGTGTGCATGCATGTGGAGGCCAGAAGTCAAAGGTGGATGTCTTCCTAAATCACTCCTACTTTTTTTGTTTTGAGACAGAGTCTGTCACGAACCTGGATCTCAACTGATTCAATTAGACTAGCTAACTACAAGCTCCGGGGATCCCTACCTCTGTCTCTTCAATGCTAGGAGTGTAAGCGTGTGCAACCACTCCTGGATTTTTTTTTTCTTTGAAGAATTATTATTTTTTTAATTAAAAAAAATTTAATAACCACATGATTAGAAGAAGCATTTCATTACAGCTTTAACATATTCAGTAACATACTCCAGAGCAAGGATACATCTCTTTCAAAGTGGCTGTAAACTTTTAGGTTCACAGTTGAGTTAATACAGTTATACAATATTGAACTCAGTATAAACCCTGTAAGATATAAAATTGATTGAGTTTTTATCCTTTAAAGAAGATCTCCATTTCATTTAAAAATATGCTATTTCCTACATTTTTAATGCTACTAACACTAGTACAACTAGTAACTAGTTGGTTACACTCGGATCCTTAATACCTGAGTATGGATATAAAGTCATCAGGTAGATTTCACTGGTAATGTTTATCACCTCTACTATTTAACATGAAGTAAATTTTTATGCTTCCTCCTCAAATATGTCTTTTTTTAAAAAAAATTGTTGATTTTTCTGTGTGTATATCATACAGAACATCCCACACAATCTTATTCATCTATATACCCACTTCCCAAATGGTACCCTCCCATAGCCTCCTCCCTCCCACATACTGGAGCCCACATACTCTGTCATCCCTGTTACTGTCCTCCGTGTTGTCAACACCCCTAGCCATTCTCCAGTGCTTGTACCGTCTGCTGAATTTAGTCAGCCTATCTAGAAAGCCTTGTTTTAGGAAGATCAGCTGTTCCTCATCTAGCAGCCAATTAGTTCTCAATAGTCCTTTAGATAAGATTGGGGTCTGCTGTTCATTTTACCATTCTGTGCTGGGTTACTGTCTGGGAGTCTCTTGTACCACCTTGGCCAATAACTCAAAGGAAGGTATCACCTGTCCGGCATTGTTTCTTGTTATGTAGCCTTTAGCTATGCATGTGGACTGTTATAATGGCCCCTTAATCTTTGGTTATACTTTCCTTTTGGGTGTTTAAGACCCTACAGTTGGGCCAGATAAAACAATTTATTTTTTCTTAAGGTTATTTGAGGATCTGTTCCTCAGGGGTCACATGGGCTTGGGAGGAGCCCCTGGCTCCTTTCTTTTACCAGTTCCATCTATGTGAAGATAAGTCAAAGGTCCTACTCGACCATGGCTGGCTTTGCTTGGAAGTATGGAGGAAATGATTCCTCTGTGTCGACCCTCCTCTTTGTAGATTGGACACTGGTTCAGGTCCATCTGGTGGGGTCTCCAAGGCCTCCTTTCTCAAGAGAACAGATGACTCACCACAGTTACAGGACATTTTGAGAGATGTGCATAGTCCCCTGGAACTTAGTCGACCTAGGCCACTCCTGGATTTTTATATAGTGCTTGGGATCTAAACTCAAGTTCTCATGATTATGTGGCAAACACTTTCCCAACTGAGCTATCTCCTAAGCTCCCCCTCCTATCACTTTTTAATATGCATTGTATGATCAATATTAACTATAGCTACCATGCTCAGATAATTATTAATGGTATTTTATTTTTTTAATTTATGTATTTTTATGTTATGTATATGAGTGTTTTTACCTGCATGTATATAAGTGCACCACATGCACGCAATGCCTGGGAGGCCAGAAGAGGGCATTGGATCCCCTGGAACTGGAGTTTAACCATATATTTTTTTTTAATTTTATGTGTATGAGTGTATTGCCTGCATGTATGTGAGTGCACCCATGTCGTCCAATGCCTCGGAGGTCAGAAAAGGGCTTCGGATTCTCCTGGAACTGGAGTTAAGGACAATTTGTAGCTGCCATGTGGGTGCTGGGAATTGAACCTGGGTCCTCTGCAAGAGCAGTAAGTGCTCTTAACCGCTGAGCCATCTCTCTAGCCCTGAGTTTAACCATATTTTAAAGATACTTTGAAAAACAGTTTTTAAAACACGTGTTAAAGATATTTGCTCTATAAGTACATGTACAATATGCATAATCATTGCTGTGGTCTGAATATTCTCCCAAATTCCTGTGTTGAAACCTGATCTCTAGGGCTGGAGAGATGGCTCAGCAGTTACGAGTACATACTGCTGGTTCCTAGCACCCACATCAGACAGTACACAACCACCTGTAACTCTGGCTCCCAGGGATACAACACCCTCTTCTGGCCTCTCAAAGCACGTGCATGAATGTGCACATACTCTCCCCACCCCCCAAACACACACACACACACACACACACACACACACACACACACACACGTGCGTACACACACACACAATTAAAAATAAAAGTCTAAAAATAATCCTGTGGTTGTAATAGAGATAAGACCTTCAGGGAAATGATGTTGTGAGGTCCTAATGAGTGGATCAGTTGCCTTGTGAAAGGGCTAGAGGGACACAGCTTAGGCCTTCCTTTGCCAATCCATCTTCTGCCACATAAAAAAAAAAAAAAAAAAAAAAAAAAAAAAAAAAAAAAAAAAGCATCATCTTGTTTGGAGGACTGGGTTGTTTTGTTTTTTTATTTTTAAGCCAGGGTCTGATGGCCTTGAATTTGCCATCCTCCTGCCTCAGTCTACCAAGGTGTCATCTTTTGGGACTGGAGAGATGGCTCAGCAGTTAAGAACACTGGCTGTTCTTGCAGAAGACCTGGGTTCAAATCCCAGCACCCACATGGCAGCTAATAACTGTCCATGACTCCAATTCCAGGGGATCTGATGGCCTCTTCTGTCCTCAGTGGGCATTACACAACACAGATGCACTTGCAAACATGCAGGTAATACATGCATACACATAAAATAAAAATAAAATATTTTTTAAATGTGTGTGTGTGTGTGTGCGCTGCATGCTTTGTGCAGACACACGGGCGTACCTGCAGAGTCTAAAGGAGAGCATCAGATTCCCTAGAACTACAGTTACAGAGTTGGGAGATGTCCAGTGTGGGTGATGGGAATCAAACTCAGGTTTTATGAAAGAGCAACAAGTGCTTTTAACCACTGAGCCATCTCTCCAGCCCCCAAAGTGCCATATTAAAAGCAGAGCAGTCTTCACCAGATACCCTACATACTAGCACCTTGATCTTAGACTTTCCAATCTCCAGAACTGTGAGCAACCTATTCTTTATAAATCACCCAGTCTACCCAGTCTTGGTATTTTGTTAGTGCAGCACAAATGGAGTAAGGTAATCATCAGCTCAGTAATTGTTCACTTACTGCTTGCTGTAGCCAAGTACTGTGCTAAATTGCTGGGAATATAATATAGTGTAATTTAAATGCATATAGTATGAAATTTTATATCACACACACAGACACAGGCACACAGACACACAGACGCACAGACACACACATATAAAATCTATTCTATTGGTGGGTGGTATGTTGTAAAGCTCAAGTGAAAATATTAACATCTAATCTTGATATAAAATAAAATGATAGAAAAATATCTATTTCCATTTTGGTCTAGCTTATGATTTTTGTTTCTTTGTATTTTTTTCTTTTTTGTGACAGAGTCACCCTGTAGCCCTGGCTCCAGAGTGCTGGAATTAAAGGTGTGTGTTACCACACCTGGTTTAGTTTGTGATTCTTAATCAAACCTATTTACCTGAAGCTCTTTTTTTTTTTTTTTTTTCTTTTTGAGACAGGGTCTCCCTGTAGCCCCAGCTGTCCTGGAACTCACTATGTAGACCAGGCTGGCCTTGAACTCACAGAGATCCGCCTGCCTCTGCCTCCTGAGTGTGGGGACTAAAGGCATGTGCCACCGCGGCCAGCAACTTCAGGAGCTTTTTAAAGAGCCAGATGAGGCATGGTAGTACATGCCTTTAATCACCCAGCACTGGGAAGGCAGGCAGATGCAGGCAGATTTCCACATGTTGAAGGCCAGCCTAGTCTACATAGAGAGTTCCAGGCTGGCTGGCCAGGGCTACACAGTGAGACCTTGTCTAAAAAAAATTAAGAAAAAAAGAGTATAAATTTCAAGGCAGCATCCTGGCATCCCAGATCCACAAAGGCTCCTAAGAGCGTGCCCTTTCCAGATGCTTACAGACCACTGTGGAGTGCCCCTTCATTCAGAACCAGTAATTCAGATGATCTTAGTGGCTAGACAGCTGAGATTCCCTTGCCTGGCTACTAGGAGCTGGTTAGAAAAAAAAAAAAAAAAAATGTCTTTTCCATTTTTATGCAATTGCCATTAAATGCAACCACATTTATTGAGCAAAGTCTATGAGGTGGAAGGAGGTGGGGACTTTCTGCTAAAAGGAGACACAAAGCCTGACAGCCATTATTGACCAGATGACCAAGGCAGATAAAGAGGAGGATCCCAGGTAGGACACAGGTTGATGCTGAAGAAATAAAGTCCCCCTCAAACCCAGACACTCAGAGGGTGGCACGGGGAACAGTAGACCATTTGCAAACCTTACTAAAGAGAGGATTTATGTTCCATGGCAGCTGGAGCAGGCTAATCAGCAGCAGGCAAATGAGAAAAGCAGGGGCCAGTGCCCTCTACGTTCAGAACTGACGGGTACTGAGGGTCTAGCTTAGTGGTCTAGCCAAGCATGCAAGAGGATCTGTGTTTGATCCCTAGTACCGAAAAAGAAAATAGCTTAGAGACCTGCTGTTAGTGTCAGGGAAACTCATTTCTAGAAGGATGTCTATACTAACAACAAAATGCAAATGACCGTATATGTTTATAAGGTGTTTACTCTGGGCCCTGTTCAAATTTGAACCACATGAGCCCAATGCTACTATTGGACACTGTCCATTCTCATTAGAAGCCTGCAGGTGGGGTGGGGGGGGGGGTGGCTGAGTCTTAATCAAGCAGCTCCAGAAAGACTAGGTTCAAAATACTGTTCTCAGTAACAAGCCCATCTGTGTTTCCCCACTGATAATATGACCCTGGTCTTCAGACCCTGGGCCATTCTGCCTGTGCCATAGGTCAGTGCTGTATGAGCTTAGATTATTGTTAACAAAGCACAAACACCCCCTTAAACACGATGAGAGTGATTAGCAGAGGATTCCAAAGCAATGCTGTCCAATAAAAAAATACAATGGACACAAAGGATTTTTTTTCTAGTAGTCATAGTAAAATAAGCAAATAGTGAAAATCTTATACTTACTCATATATTTAAAATATTGTTTTGAGGCTGGGGAGATGGCTTGGCAGTAAAGAACACTGGCTGCACTTGCGGAGGACTTGGTTCGGTCCCCAACACCCTCACAGTTGGCAGCTAACAACTGTCCATAATTCCAGTTCCAAGGGATCTGATGCCCTCTTCTGACCTCCTTAGGCATTGCATGACACAAATGCATTTACACACATGCAGGCAATGCACTCATACACATAAAATAAAAGTAATAGGGGCTGGAGAGATGACTCAGAAGTTAGGAGTGGTAGGTGCTCTTGCAGAAGACCCAGCTTTGATTCCTAGCACCCACATGGCAGCTAACAACCATCCATAACTTCTGTTCCAGGGGATCCAACACCCTCTTCTGACCTCTGCAGACATTGTACAACATAGGTACACTTACATACATGTAAGCAATATACACATAAAATAGAAATAATAAAATATTAAAAATAGTAATAAAATTAAATTAAAAAAATATTTAATTAAAATCAAAATTAAATAATAAAATATTGTCTGGGTTTGTTTTTGTTCTGTGAGACAGGGCCTCACTGTACATTCCTGGCTGGCCTAGAACTTGCTATGTAGAAAAGGCAGGCCATTAACTCACAGAACGCATCTGCCTGCCTTTGCCTCTCAAGTGGGAGATAGAAGATTAAAGGAATTAGAAAGACAGACGGAGTTAAAGGAATGTACCATCACGCTCAGCATTTGGGTGTTTTTAGAGACAGGGTCTCAGGTGGCACAGGCTGGCCTTGAATTTACCATGTAGCTGAGGATGACTTAGAACTTCTGATCCTCTTGCCTCCACTTCCCAAGTGCTAAGATTTTAGGCATTCACCTCCATGACTTGTTTATGAAGTGCTCAGGGTTGAACCCAGGTTTTATGCATGCTAGGCAAGCGCTCTACCAACTAAGCTACAGCACAGCCCTAAAATATTACTTTAACAGGGCCTGGAGAGATGGCTCAGCAGTTAAGAGCACTGACTGCTCTTACAGAGGACCCAGGTTTGACTCCTAGCACCCACATGGCATGCAGGTCTGGAGAGATGACTCAGTGGTTAAGAGCACTGACTGCTCTTGGAGAGGACTGGGGTTCGATTTCCAGCACCCACATGGCAGCTACAAACCCTCCTTAACTGCAGTTCCAGGGGACTCCAAAGCCCTCTACTGACCTCCGTGGCATTGCTTGACATGGGTGCACTCACATACATGCAGGCAATACACTTATACACATAAAATAAAAATAATAAATAAAAATATAAAATATTACTTTAACAAATTCACTTAAGAAAACAGTGAGATTTGTATATTCTTTTTTCATGTTAACTCTTTGAGATCCAAAGTGTGGCTTTTAATTACACTCTCTCTAGAGGCAGGATGCTCAATAGTAGATCATCTAGTTGTTGGTATCACGCCTGGCATAGCTCTAGAGGAAGGTGAAGGTTAGCTGCAGAATGAGGTCCATAAGCAAAATTAGCTCTCAAAGTGCTTTGAAGGATTTAAGATTTTTTTCCCTCCTCCAAAAATAAAATGCGAGTGATTTTCCTTATAGAATGTCTTTTTTCACAATCTGCACAATTATTTTGGATGATTTATATTTTAATAACTCCTATGTGCAGAAACTTTTTAATTGACTGAAGCTAGTCCCAAGAATATTCAAGGGTTTCCTTCCTCTCCTGAGTATTCTGGAATTTTGTGAAGAACCTACCTACTTTTCCTAAGCCCTTAGGTGCCTCTGACTTACACCATAACCTCTGATGAGTCCACTGACCTGTTGTATGAACAGATCCAATCTTTTAGGAACTGGTGTCTCATACTGGAGCCCCTTGACCCCTTTGGTCTGTAATTTTTCATGATCTGGCTTGACAGGTAAGGACCAGGGTCCCACTCAGCAGTGCAGCATAAATAGTCTAGGTCAGTGCAGAGATGATGTGAGGGAGGGGTAGGTTCATACTTATTTTAATCATGCCTATCTTTCATCGTTCACCTGTTCTTTCTTCTTTTCCTTTTTAAATCAATTTTAATTTTGTATTTATTTTTAATTAACATACAAAATAATGGATTTGTGACATTTGCATATATGTATGCCCTTGCTGTATCTCCCCATTAAGGAAATTACATTCCAAAAAGTTCCCAACATCCTTCTTGAAGGCCTTTTTAATATGGGGGAAGAAAACTCTTTGAGAAGGCAAATCGGAATTCCAAATATCAAGCTTCAACAAGGAGTGACCAGTCTGACAGCTACTCCCATGTATGAACTTGTCTAATATTTTTTTCAATCCTGAGACATACTTTGGGTGACTAATATCCCCATGGGATAGGCCAAACACTTGATTCCTCCCAGCCCTACCCATACCCTCAAGCGGGTCTCAAAAACATGTGTTGATTGTTATTCCTCTGCCAGAAACTTCAAAGCCCAAGCTGGCTCATCAGCAAGATGCTGCCCTCTTCCTGCACTGGCTGGCCTTGACAGAGGCCTTGGGAAGATGGCTGGTTGAGGGCAGCCAGGGTCCATGCAGAGAAAGCTCAGCCTTCTGCAAATGCCTTGGCCGAGAAGAGAGGCAACTGTCAGGCATTGAATGGGATCAGAAGTAAAAACAAAGAGAGATGGGGTGGGTACATGAAAACAGAAATGGTGAGAGAGCTTGGTTAGGAAGACATGAAACAGACTCCCTGCACATCTGTGTTTCCACTACAGGAAACATGGAGAGCTGGCCTTGGAGCCCCTTCCGCAGGCAGCTTTCTTCCATGCCTGAACTAATTTCAGCTCCCTACAGTCTGCCTTTCTTGGTGAGGTCTAA
Organism: Nannospalax galili; assembly: GCF_000622305.1. NCBI lineage: Eukaryota > Metazoa > Chordata > Mammalia > Rodentia > Spalacidae > Nannospalax > Nannospalax galili. Next base: position 2,099,474 of record NW_008357637.1, on the reverse strand, counting down.
AAAATGCTAAGTATGGAAAGCCTGAGACAGGCTGGGGAGGGGGAACAGGAAATCAGTTATTCCTCACCAGATTTCTCCTCTTAAACAATGCCTGGTGGCACCAAGGGATCTGTGATGTGACAGGGCCTTCCTGCACTCAAGACCTGTACTTCCTTCCCTGCTTCATGTAGGGCTCGGGACGTTAATTACAGAGAAGGTAAAGAATTTTGCATCTGTCTGGAAAACAAGTCAGGCATTTCTTTTTTTCTGCTCCTTTTAAATCCTGGGATTTTCCATCATTAGCCATCAAATGAATTCTTAAATAGTTTCTTGCTAATCCCTGTCTAGGTGATTACAGACACACACATACACAAGACCTCAGGAGAGTCAGGCTGAAGCAAGCAGCGGGCAGTGTTTTATTGACAGCAATTCTGAAATTATTTGTTCAAAGAGAAGGAATATCCTGGGGGGTTCTCAGGTGAAAAGCAGATCAGAAATCAAGGGAAGCAGCTCTCTGGTGTGGTAAGGAGCCTGGTGCCCATTCCTAAGGTACCCTACAGGAGCGCCCTGTTCCCTCTGACTTGTGACTCTGGGTCATTTAGGTAGCTTGGCGATCTCAGGGCCCATGGCTCAGGAAGGTAGATGGCAGAAGACAGATCACTCTCATCACAAATCTTAGAAACTCCATTTTCTGGTCAAGAAGTCATGCTGTCTTTTACCTTTCAAAACACTATTGGCGTTTACAGGCAGAGATCTGATGTAACAATTTATTTGACATACTAAACTGCAGATGGAAAGAAATTGCTAATGTAGTTTGTGATTGCTGCAGTTGTTTAAAGTTCCATGCAGGAGGCTCCCTTCATCCCAGGCTTGCAGCAATGTTTGAAAATGGGTCATCTACTTATATGTGGATTTTTAATGTGATTACTCATACAATGACTATTAGTCTACCATAAAAAGCAGTGAAGCATTGCTATATGCAGCATCACAGATGAGGCTTAAAAATCTCATGCTAGAGCCAGTGAGATGGTTCAGTGGGTAAAGGTGCTTGCTGTACAAGCCTGATGGCCTAAGATTAATCTCCAGAACCCATGTAAAGGTGAGAGGAGAGAACTGAGTCTACAAAGTTGTCCTCTGACCTCTACATGTATCTCCCCATCATGCACATAATAATAAATACTTTTTTAAATAAAATTTTAAAAATCATGTTAAGTGATAAAAGCCACAAGAGGCCACATATTGGGCGAATTCATGAAATGTCTAAACTGACAGATCCATAGAGATAGAAAGTAGATTCATAGTTTCCTTTTAGAGTAATGAAACATTTCAGAATTAAATAGTAGTGATAGTTGGACAGCACTGAGAATGGATTAAACATCCCCAAATGATAGATTTTATATATATATTATATGAATTTTTTTAAACTCGTCTAAGAAGGGAGGGGCTTAAACTTCATCTTTAGCAGAAGGCTTGATTCCCGAGTAAAGCCTCAAATTACATAATTGTAACTTGTTTTAAAAATTCCCAGAGTTAATCAACCACCAATTTTCCCCAATCAACCCAATAAGGAAATCATTGGATTAGGTAGGCCAGTGGTAGACCCTGCATGCTGACCAAAAATCATTGCATGGTCACTATCTTATGCAAGCCCAAGGAAACTTCTCACAAAGGCAGGGAAAACAGAGGGGCAGAGATGAATGGGCAAAAATGTTCCTCAGTTCAGGGAACTATAAGACTCATCACACCCTGAGAGTTTGCCTTCACTGAACCATAAAACGCAAAATTCATTGCCCACCACCTTTGTTAAAGCAGAGATGGATAGACTGGCATTTTTGTAAAAATGTTTTTCAGGACAAAAACACAAAAGTCTATACATAGTATCCCCTAGAGAAAGGGACAGGAGCAGAAGAACTTCATTTGTTATTATTTCATTTAATTAATTAATTAATTAATTTTGTCTTTTTTGAGATGGGGTCTCCTTGATACTCACTATGTAGACCAGGCTGGCCTTGATTTCACAGAGACCCGCCTGCCTCTGTCTTCCCAGTGCTGGGATTAAGGGCATGTGTCACCATGCCCAGCTTCATTTGTGTTTAATCATTTGTTTATTGTAATTCTAAGACTTTATAACACATAAATATGCAGCTATGTTCATGTTCGCACATACATAGAAATAATACATAAACTTTAAAAGTACCAGCAGGTCACTTCAGTCTCTCAACTGGATCTTAATATAAAATAATCAGCTGGATCCAAATTGAGAAACTATCTGTAAACTATCTCTCACTTGGACACTTCATAAATGGTCAGTTTTTTTTTAAAAAAAGTGGGGGTTGACAAGATGGGTTAGTATTAAGGGAGCTTCTTTCTCTTCCAGAGGACCCAAGTTCAGTTCCCAGCACCCACGTCAGGCAACTCACAACTTCCTGCACCTCCAGCTCCAGGAGATCTGACACTCTCTTCTGGTCTCTGAGGGCACTGCACACACACACACACACACACACACACACACAAATAAAAATTTTTAAATAACTTTTGGGGGTGTTGATTTGTTTTGTTAGACAGATCTCCCTGTAGCCCTAGCTGGTCTGGAATTCTCTATGTAGACAAGGCTGGCCTCTATCTCACAGAGATCCATTACCTGCCTCTGCTTCCCAAGTGCTGGGACTAAAGGCTAGTACCACCTTGTTCAGCTAAATCATTTTTTTAAGAGATGAAGAATTGTTCCAGATTACAAGAAGCTCAATAGACCTGACAAAAACTACAGTGCATGAGACTTGGATGGAGCTGGGATCTGAAATGACTTTTTTTTAATTGTACAAAAGACATTATTAAGCTGGTTATGGTGCTGCTGACCTGTAATTCTAGCACCCAGGATACAGAGGCAGGAGGACCAGGAGTACAAGAAAAAACTTCTTGTAGCTTCCTTTATCCTTAATTTGATTACAAAATCCACATTCCCAACTGACAGGGAGTGTACTTTCCAGAGACACCCCCTCCCCCACCCCTGAGGCCAGCTCTGTCTGTCTGCCAAGGGGAGCTGCCAGCTGCCTCCACCCTCTGCCAGCCAATCTAGTCCCAGGCAAAGGCATTTTGTGGGGTCTCTTCCTCCCCTCGTGGGTCATTGGCCACCGGTCCATGAGGACAAAGGGAACAGAAGTGACAAACAGGGTCAGGACGGCCAGTGAGCACTGACAGAAGAAAGCCCTTCTGGGGAGGCAGATTCAGTGATACAGCTCCGTTTATTCAGTGGGGGTTAGGGAAAATATAGTGTGGAGGCAGCAGCCAAAATCTCAGCTTATAGGTGCTCATAGTATGCTTTATGTATATGTGGCGGGGGATCCTATCATCTGACTATAGGGCAATGCTTAATTATCATATAGAAAAAACCTGGGGGTAGTTTTATTGCAGGTAACTATGCCAAAGGTCATGTTCCAAATAAGGTCAGGCATCTATGCTTGGTGGCACTTTCCAGGTAAGTCAGGCAGAGAGTAGGAGGTCCCTGCTGAGAAAGGGAGTCCTTCCACATAGCACCGAGCCCCTTAGAGCTATCCGGACATGGAGGACTACAACTTTAGCAGCAGGGTACCCCAACAACATCTGACCTGGAGAGATGGCTTTTTCCAACTAAATTTCATTTTGTAAGGTTTATTGGATCTTCATCTTCCCACTACACATAACCTTCATATTATTTTACACACTCATGCACATACATTTTTGAGCTATACATACCTCTGGTGATTTGGGGGTTGGTTTGACTGTGGTAACTCCTGGCCCCTGCAGCAATTTGCCTCATTATAACATACTGCTCTGACTCAAAAGAACATCACACACTTTGGTTCCCAAATAGATGAACGGACCCTGAAATCTCAGGTCTGCCACTTTTGTATTGGATTCTATTAACCAATGATCTAATCTTTTTTATCATGTGTATGTGATATATATATATATGTATATACATATACATATATATCACATATATATGCACATGCGTGTGGAGGCCAGAAGTCCATGTCAGATGTCTTCCTCAATTGTCTCTTTTTGAGACAGGATCTCTCACTGAACCTGGAGCTCATTGGTTCAGCTAGGCTGCCTGGGGGCTACCTGACCACGAGCTCCATGGATCCACCTGTCTCCACCTCCCCAGCACTAGGGTTACAGACATACTGACTTTTAGGTGGGTGCCAGGATCCAAACTCAGATCCTCATGCTTGCATAGCAGGTACTTTACCAACTGAGCCATCTCTCCAGTCCTGACTTAACCGCTTTGAGTCTCAGTTTCTTCATCTCCAAAATAGAGTGCCAATAATCATACTCACTTCCTAGGACTCCTTAGGGAGTTAAGGTTGTGCATGCATGGTGCCCAGCACACAGAAAGCATTACACAAATGAGTGTGCAGATGCTTTTTAAACATCTTGTTCTTGAAGGATATGACTCTACTATATGAAAATCAAACATCGTTTTAAGAAGTCACCTTAATCATCCCAGAAAAGGGACTATTTAGTGAGGAATTTAACTTTTCCTGAACGATTCTATGAGCAAAATCATTGAAAAATGATACTTTTAAAGGGCAAACTTATTATACAATGACACTTCCAAGGTTTATTATTCCCAGTATTTAACTACTTATCTTTTCAATTTTCACACAAAGCTAATCATTAATATTATCGTATTCTAGAAGTAATTATTTTAAAAGCTTTTGCTGTAATAGCTGAAGCCTTTCTGGCTATTTCTGGTACCAAAGAAGGTAAAAGTGTTTATTTTTTAGGACTGACATAAAAGAGATTGATTTTTTGATGCCAAGAAATCACTTAGCATTCATGTGACTTCAACTTCGTGGCATCTTAGAATATGTTTATCCTCAATCAAAATTCTTCTAGAAGCAGGATGCCAACTCTCTCTCTTCTCTCCTACCTTTCCTCAGAAAACAAGAGAAAGGTTGGAGACAGGTTGTGAGCTTATGCTCCTCAGCAGCGCAGGCCACCATCTGGGATGTCACCTGCTGCCTGCCCATGATCAAGTAAACACTCTGCATCTGATTCTGCACCTTTAAGCATAAGGATAATATTAGACCTAGCTTTCTTGGAGAGAAACTGAAGCACAGAAGTGGACTGAAGATCTCCAGGGTTGACCCCCAGGGTGCATCACTCATCCTATAAAATCATCAATGAGAGATGTACATATGTTCCAAACAGCCTTTTTATCACTTTTCAACTTGGGGAGAGGTAGTGTTTTGTTTTTTTTTTTAAATCACTCTCACATTCAGCACAAATGAACACAAAGGTTTTTTTATTTTTATATAATAAACATGCATTTAGTAGAAAAAATTATATGCACTACTGTGAAGGGCTAGGAGTATAGCTCAGTGGTAGAGCATTGTCCAGCATGCATGAAGCCCTGGGTTGATCGCCATCACTGAAATAAAAAAAAAAGAGTTACTGTCAGCTTAACCATGAGAAAGTGATAGACACTATTCTAAACACTTTAAAAACTAATACTATTGTCCTGATGATTTTATATTATTCCCATTTACAGATGGGGAAAGTAAGGTATGAGGGGCTAAGTAGCCAAAGGTCATGGGAAGAACCCTAAAACATTGCAGGATACATAGAATGATCTCATTCCTACTACAAAAAAACTAGTGCTTGTGTGTGTGTGTATGTGTGTGTGTGTGTGTGTGTGTGTGTGTGTGTGTGCTCTTAATATACATGAAAGGGCTTGGACAGACACATACGTCAGTCAATGTCATGGAAGAGGCTATGAGAGCTTTCAAATTTTGCTGGTTTTGCTTAGCATTTGGATATTTTCTAATTAAAATGTCTCAGGCATTACATGAATAATTTTTTACTTTAAAAACTCAAAAGACTAGTTGTAACAGAAGCAACCACACATATGAGTACTCTTCCTTTGAAGATACATAGAACTCTATTTGTGAATTATTTAGTACCTTCCATCAAGATAATCATACAAGTTTTCATTGCACACCCACCAGGCATTCTATTGCTGTTATATAGACTACCTCTTAAATCTTTACAAAATCACCAAAGGTATAAACTAAAATTTTTATTTCAATTTTACAAGTATTTGTGGATAAGTAGGCTATAAAATGGAATCAATTATGAAACGCAGACACTTTCCTCTTATGCATTGACTACTACTTTCTCCTAAGAATGTGATGAGGCTGGAAATGCAAGTGATTATTATTAATTAGTAACCCCAGGGATTATGCATGTGGGAACCAAAGCTCAAACATAAATAATAAGTAAATAACTGACCCAAGATCACAAATGAATTAAGAGTGAAAACTAGGAACAAGAGCCAGGTTTCCTGATCTTCAACCTGGTGTCTTTGCCTTAACTGACTGTGGCAGTTTGAATAAAAAGTGTCTTCCATAGGCTCAAGTATTTGAATTTTTGGTCAGTTAGTTTGGCACTGTCTGGGGAAGTCATGAGACCTTTAGAAGGTGTGGTCTTGCTGGAGGAAGCAAGTCAATGGGGGCAGGCTTTGAGAGTTCATAGCCCCATCCTACATGAGTTCTCTCTCTGCTTCCTGTGCCTACTTGAAGAAGTGCGTGCTCAGCTTTCTGTTCTGGCGGCTATGCCTCTGCCACCAAGCCTCCCTGCCATGATGGACTCTTATCCTTCTGAAACTGTAAGCTTAATAAACTCTCCTTCTATAAGTTGCCTTGGTCATGGTGTTTTACACAGCAACAGAAAAGTAACTAATACACTGATCCAATCTCTTCTCCGTTTTAGAGCTGACTGCTGGTCCTAGAGTAGTTAGATCTTAGCTCTGGAAGGGGTCTTTCTGATCATCTTAATGGTCATCATCCAGGACTCTCAACCCTGGCTGCACATTAGAATCACCTGGAAAGCAATTACAATTTACCAACAACTGAGTCCATCTCAGAACAATGAAATGAGAATCCACACACCTACAGTTCAGACAGATGTGTTTCATGAAAGTTCTCAGTCATTCTAATGTATAGCCTGCTGTGTTACTATTTTCTCTGGGTTGAAAATTCCATTTAGATGGAGAAGGGATGCTCACAGGGCTCGTGAAATTCACAAGATTCATGAGGCCCCTTTCTGAGGTTATATAAGCAATAAGCAATTGCCAGGAGAGAGGAGACTCTCAAGTGGTAAAACTGCCTTCAAGTTGCACAGGGGGCTATAATGTTGGAATGAGCTTTTTGGTGATGCTGCTGCCTGAATCATCCATGATCCTGTAAGTAACCCTAATAAGCTCATTGGTTCACCAAGCTGGACTTGGATGGAGTTATTTGTGTACTCTGTCATTGTCCTCTCTGTCTGGGATAAATAGACATAGATGCACCAGGAGACAGTCATATAACAAGCCAGAGTTGAGGACCAACACTTTAGCTTTTAAAATGGCAAGCAGATGTCGAGCTGTGTGCCAACCAATCTCCATCAGCTTGGCTTTTTTTTTGAGACAGAGTCTCCCTGTAGCCCTGGCCTGACACTCCCTATGTAGACCAGACTGACCTTGATCTCATAGAGATCCACCTGCCTCTGCCTCTACCTCCCAAGTGCTGTTTCTAAAGGAGTGTGCCCCCACACCTGGCACTCCTTCATTTAAAAGATGAGGAAACTGAGGTCAGAAAGTTTATGTAATTTGCCATGACAGTAAAACAAATCAGCTAAGTCTAAAACTCAGTTCTCCTCACCGCTTGGTCAATGTGTTAATAAAACTGAGTGGCTCCCACATCAATTCACAACCTCCAGAAAGATGTAAGAACAGCTTGGTGACGTACCTGACTGTACCCCACACAGCAGCCTTTTCATGCCAGGGGATAAAGAGGCCCCCGAAACAGGTGCCACCTACAGTGGCCAAGTGAATACTATGTGATTCCCTACCTACTGTGTAGTCCTGTAGCCACCATGAGGTCCTTAAAGAGGGCCAGAGAGAGGCATCGCAGGGCTGGGTCAGGAGCTACAGCCAAAGCTTTAGTTCATTACTAAGCCCTGGGAGAGGCTGTTCAAGAATGCACTGGTCATGGGCAGGCGGCTGCCCTCTGCTTGCCCCAGGCACATCTCTCTGGCATCAAATCATTGCCTGTTTTACAAGCCTGTAGGGGTGACTCACATCTGTGTGTGACTCAGGGGTCTATCATAAAGGCTCCATGAGTCACTCACTTCCTGACCAACACACTATGGAGACAGCCTCAGGATGCACAAAAGAACAGGAAAAGAGCCTGTTGGCCTGGAGTGAGTTAAGTGTTTTCAGGAAACAGGTTGTTTTTAATATAAATACACACACAGCCCTTGAATCAAAAGTCAACAAGTTTAATGTTCCTCATCAAGATAATGCTCTGTTCATAATGATTTTTTAAAATTTGTTATTGGAGAAAAATGAAAATAACATCAAATTTAGCATTTTAACTATTTTTAAGTGTACAGTTCAGTAGTGTTATATATGTTCTGCACAAATACCACCACGATCCATCTCCAGGACTTTCTCATTTTCCCAAACTGAAACTACCGATGAATATTCACCCCCTCTTCTGCCCTCCCCTCAGCCCTAGGGGCAATTTCTCCACTATGTCTCTGGGTCTGACTACCACCTGACTGCACTGCACATCAGTGATCATTTGGGTTTTCACCTCATGGTTACCTTTTTTTTCCAAGAAAAATACTAGGCAAAGGTTTGGCTTGTATATTTCTTTCAGAATTCCCAGTATCTACGCAGAAATGACTGGGATTTCTCTTCCTATCAGTTAATTATACATAGAGAACGGGTGGCTAAGGGTTGTTCCAATTGAGCAAAGAGGTTTGCTTTAGGGCACGAAATCCAATACACGAAAAGCCACCATTTTGCCCCAAACTCTTGCTTTCAACAAGTGAGTGGGGGAGCTTTGAAAGGCAGCCAACACTTAAGCCACAGTATCTCTTCAGGTCTCCTTGCCTAAACAAGTCTTCTAGGAAACCAAACAGAGAGAAGCAAAGTGAGCCAAGGAATCCATGTCTTACTGTTTCTCACTCTGCATCCACAGATGGGCTCCCATTCTGCACACCTCTACAGGATGCGGAAGGTCATTTGGAATCACTATTGCCCGAGAAAAATATCAGAGAGCACATTTCCTATGCCTGGCCACCAGCCTTGGGGCCAGCATGGATGACATTTCCCCTCCCCGAATGTAGACACTCAGGAGACTTAAAAAGAGATTTTCTGCTGGGAAGCCCTGTTAGGGGTTTAGCCTAAACAATGCTCTTACCTTTGGTCCATGGTCACCCTACCCCATATCAACTATAACTATCAAACATCAACAATCTCAAGATTCATAGATATTTTGAAGCTTCTCTCTTGGCAAAGTGGGCAGTGTGTCAATCTTGTAAATATTTTGAGCTCAGATAGGAACCAACCAAGGTGGATGAAAAGATTGCAGGACATTAAAAGCTATGTTCCTCTCCTTCAAGGAGCTCACCCAATAGGAAACTAGGGTTCCATGACCAAGTCTCCTGCTAAGTGAGACTTCATGCTGGGCCCCACAGTCATACTTGGTGACAGAAGGTGCTAGCAGAACTGAGTTCTTTAAGAAAGGCTTCAGGTGAAAGCTATCTCCTGTGATTCCCAAGAGCTCATTCTCTTCAAAATATGTGTTGTTGGGGAAATACAGTCATACCTGACAGTTTAGTAAGTGTCTGGCTTTTTATCTTTATGAAATGGGCTTCAACCATGTGTTTCAAAGTTCCAGAATTGCTGACCCTCCACTAAGCTGAAACAGCTCCTCTCAAAGTCCCACATACACCATTCACAAGCATGCCCTTCCGCTGACCAGCAGCCCAGCATGGCTACAAAGGACAGTGATCGCTTCCTCAGAAGAAAGGAAACATTCCTCGTTATGCAAATGAAACAACCTCATCATCAACAACCCTCTATTAATGAGCACCTTCCTAGATTTGTAGACCTCCTTGCTGTTGTTTTTTAAGCTCTGCTTCTTAGAGGGAAAATATAGGAATAACACAAATACATAACCCCAGAGAGGGACAGTTTGGTGGCACATTGTGGACTGCAGTGAATAACTGCAAGCATGGAATCAGGAAACACAGTGACCACTTTAAAATGCAAATATGACCAAGTCCCACATACACCTTTCACAAGCATGCCCTTCCATAAACCCTTGAACGGCTTCCCATCTTTCTTAGGATAAAAGGCAGAGTCTTACCAGGGCCTTCAGGCTTGCCCATCTGTCTCCTTGTACGTCCCTAGATTTACTTTGCATTCACCTGTGTGCTGTAACAGCCACATCCCCTTTCTTGTTCAGCTCTGTGGTTATACCACTTTTCTTTCACTTTTAGAACCTTTACACATTCTATTTCTCATTCTTAGCATATAGTTCCTGCTTAGCCCTTCATCTTGCTCAAGCCCTAAAAATCTTCAGTTCCAACACAGATGCCACTAGCTCAAGGCACAGTCCCTAGTCTCCCCAACCCCCAATCTCCCTGTCATTCTCCTCTATCCTTATCATTATTTCAACTTTCCTTATGTGCCAAATGAGGTCAACGCCTCTCCTGTTACTGTCCAGATGTCCTGTGGGCATTAAGTGAGAGTCTACACAATGGCAGATGGAGAACAGATATCTAGTCCAACTTTCCAGTGTACCTCCTGTACTTCAAAGACCGGAAAGATTTTTTTAAAAGTCTACAATTCCCAGACTCCTTTGCAGCTAGGTTTCCAGATGGCAAGTGGGTTCTACCAATTATTTTACAAGAACCGAATGTAGATAACTGGGGAAGGAGAGGACTGGGTAGGAGGTTTGCATCCTGTGAGTACAGAGTAGTCCATTGGGTCTCTAGTTAACAGTACTGATGTCTGGCTTAAAGCCAACCCTTCTGGCAGTGGCTTCCTGACTATGGCAGAGTTATATACTGTTTTAGTAGGTCATTTCTAGAATAGAGCTGTGTAGGGCATCCTGGAGACCCAACTTGGTAGCTGCTCCTCTAGCCATTGCCACTATGTTATAAGTACCTAATCCCCTATGTTAAATTCTTTGTGCTTAAATGCCTCAGGTGGTTTCCGTTATCTGTACTGAACTTTGTCTGATACACATGAGAAAGTTCCTCTGGAACTATAAACGTCTTTGGAAATGTGACTTATGGTTACCAGTCAGGGCCCCAGAACTGCCATCCAGAGAGGCCAGAGAAGAGCCATGGAATTAGGCTTCAGAAAGAGCAGACAAGCGGCTGTACTCTGAGAACCATCTCCCTTGAGTCAATAATCTGTTTTTTATAATATTTTATTTATTTTTATTTTATATGTATGACTGTATTGCCTGGATGTTTGTAAGTACACCTGTCTTGTGCAATGCCCTCAGAGGTCAGAAGAAGGCATCAGATCCCCTGGAACTGGAGTTACAGATGGTTGTTAGCCACCATGTGGGTGTTGGGAATCAAACTTGGGTCCTCTGCCAGAGCAGTCAGTGCTCTTAACTGCTGAGCCATCTCTCCAGTCCCAGTAACCTGTTTTTAAAAGAACTTTTGGAGTCTGGAGAGATGGCTCAGCAGTTAAGAGTGCAAACAGAGCCAGGTGTGGTGTCACATACCTTTAATCCCCCTAAAAGATCTCATACTGCTCTTACAGATGACATAAGTTCAGTTCCCAGCACGTGTGTTAGGCAGCTCACCAACACCTGTAACTCCAGCTCCAGGGAATCCAATGCCTTCTTCTGGTCTACGACACCTGCATTCATGTGCACAAACTTATATACAGACACACACACACATATACACATGATTTAAAAATAAAAATAAAATCTAAAAAAAAAAAAAACAAGAAGTTTTGAGAAGTTAAATTTACAAGTTTATTTAGGCAAAGAACGGCTTATGAGTAGGCCAGGGTGATGCTCAGAACCTGAAGAAGCTCAGGCGCTCTAATCTGCTAGGTAGGCAGCGACTACACACAGAACAGAAAAACAAAGTATGAAGAGGTTGGTTGCAGTTAACCATGTGTCCTATTAGACTTGGTCTATCAGTTGGTGGCCAGTGATTGGCTAATGTTCAGCTGCTTGCAACTGGCTTAAACTCCTGTCTGTGGTACTTCTGGGTTAGATTTTCAGTTTGTTGAAGTTCTAAGTTGGGTTGCAGTTCCTTATATATGGACTTAAATAGGGCGATCACCTTGGGCCAGCAGGCTCCTGCTTATTTAAAACACCCTCCCTACAGTCAGAATTTGCAACTGAAACATGGAAGGGCTTCCTGAGTGCCACTTTGCAATGCAGCTCCCCTTCTACAGCCTTGTTTTCCCCAACCTGATGAACATGAACAGTTTGGAGTTTGCCATTTGTGGCATTTGGAGAGGATTTTCTAAAGTTGACATCTCTTAACTCATATCAGGAAGGGCAGAGACATTCCTGTATCAGGTGGAAATCTCTTGAGTCATTCTAAGTGGCTTTATATACCTCTCTCACTTTGACAAATGTATCCTGTATCCTCGATGCTTGCTCATTCACCAGTCATTCCCAACTCTGTAGGGAGGGGGAAGGGGGAAGGCAGGCTTCAGTTCCATGCTTTTCATGGCCCAGTGCCAACCACCCCAGGACCCAGGGATGCTGGCCCCAGCAGAGGCTACTGGGTGAGTCCCACAGGATGCCAGCAGGAGGTCTGGCTTCTTCAGCACTTTTTTTTTTTTTTTGCCAGTTGTCTATAGACTCTGGCTTAGCTATAGAGAGCTCAGCTGGAATGCCCAGGGTGTGGCTTCAATGGAAAACCTGGAGTTCAGAGGGAGTGTGAGTGAAATCAAACTAACATCACCTGCAGCTGCCTTGGACTTCTGGTTATTTCCCAGCCCATTTAATTATGCCTTAGAGGCTTCTGGCCTGCCAGGATGAAAGTCTTCACTCAAGGAAGTAGCTGGGGAAGGGTAACAGGAAACACACAGAGCCTGGAGATGTAGCTCAGAGAAGTGGCAAGGGGAAAGGAAGAAGAAAAAGTTGCAGCTGGCCTAGGGGCACAGGTCTGTAATTCCAGCTGCTCAGGAAGCTGAGGCAGGAGGACTGAAGTTCAAAGCCTGCCTAGGCTACAAGTTCAAGACCAGACTGGGCAACTTAGTAACAGCCTGTCAATTTTTTTGTTGTTAAAGGAAAGAAAAAGGTTAGGGATGTTGCTCAGTGACAGAGCTCTCATAGAGGGTGGGGGCATTTCCCAAGCTCCATCCCCAGTACTGAAAGAAAGAAAACAAAACAAAACAAAACAAAACATCATATTGTTAGAGTAGCAAAAAGCCCCATAAATTTAACTGGTCCAGACTGTAGAATGTCTAGTCTGTCAGAGAACCCACTTTTCCAGTCTCACTGGTCAATTATCTGGTGATAGAACAACTCCTAGGAAGGCAGGTTCACCTTAAGTTACGCTAAATAGATGGGCAGAATACTTGGTACGTTAATGAGATAACAAATTTTTCCTGCCTGGAACTAGTGCAGATCTCCACAGAACTTCCGAACCAGCCACAGTCATGTAGGTCTCTGTAAGTCTGTCTGCTTTCCTGAACTCTTCAGGAAGGCGTAATTTCTCCTTTTCTTCTTCATACCTTTCTTACTAAATGCACTTTCTTTAAGGCGTTGGGCTGCCCCTAGCATCTTGTATTTCTTCACTTTCTCTCTAAAGCCTCCTTCTCCCAGCCATATTGCTGTGAGTCAGCCATGTGTCTGACCTTCCATGAAGGCTCTAACCCTGCCTGGCTCCATGGCTTTCTTTCCTTCTTCCCACCATTCACCTCCTCAAGGCAACTGCCAAGATTACCAGCTCACCTGCCCTGAGGATTTTTCTTTAAGATTCTAATAAAATTATAAAAGCTTCCATTTGGGTCCATTCTTAAATTATTTTATGAATGAGACTAAGAACCCTCTAGGGGCCCCTCTTTCTCCCGTTTCAATATAAAGCTGGGTTTCTTGCTAGTCTGTATCAAAACGAACTTATGTCCCTCCTGAGTGGGAAACATCCCCTTTTGCTGTAACCAAAAGGAGCTCTTCTGTATACAGTGTGTGACTGGGTGTGAGACAAGTGTCCCAGGTATCTCTTCTCAGACAAAGCTAGGTCCAGATGACTTTGGGTCACCCTATGTTCATCAGACCCACTCCAGCCAGATTTGTTTAACATGAATGGTCTTATTTGATGAAAGACACATACTGAGCTTTAAAAACAAAATCAAACTGGAATGCCACTGAAGGCTTCCATCTGTAGTTTCTTCATCTACTAACTGTAAGATCATGGCAAGTTTTCTATGGGGCAAGGGGACAGAGCTTATAGCCAAGGTCTGCCTGCAGGGTGTTATTCCTGAGAGATATCCTCTGTTAGGGGAAAGAGACTCAAGCAAGTAGAACTTGGCTCCATGATGGCACCCTGAAACAGGGTACAGGCCACAGGACTTACAGGTGTGTTCTAGGAAAGGGGATAGTAAATAAAAGGGGAAGAGCTATTGCACTTGAGGGAAAAAGCTCCTCTGCTCTGTACTCAGAGACAAAGGACAGCATGCAGGTGAAAACCAGAGGCTCTGGAACGCAAGGGAGAGACCATTTGGGAGGTCAGACCTGAGAACTCTTGCAGAGTTGTCTCACCTCAGCACGACCCTGATGCCCAGTACCCTGATGCCCAGTAGCAGCAAGTTTCAGGAGTGCTGGGAGTACTGGTGGCCTCTACAGGAGCAGAGTCACTGCTGGGGCTTTGGGGGATTGCGAGCAGACCACACACAGGGCACTCTGAAGATTCTCCAAACAGTCAGAGTGACCTTACAGGAACAGAAGGTCCTGCCCACACAAGTGAGGCCAGAATCTGAGAAATATGCAACAGTTAGCATTCCATAAGAGCCCCAGTTGACTGTGTCCTGGCAAACACAGGCTGCAACACAAATCACAGGTGATGTTTTGGATGAGACTATAGAGACGTTCAAGGTTGCTGCTTCGCCCACTTAGTAGATGTAAGCAGTGTCCCAATACAACATAAGAAAAGAACACTTTTCACTGGGTGGTTAGCAGAGTTGCTCCTGATATCAGCCCTGCCTGGATCTTGCCCTGGGTCTTGCAGGATGGGTAGAATTGGAAAGGATCCAGCAGAGCAAATGGCATGAGCAGGAAGCAGAGACAAAAAGTGGAGAGCAAATTAGAAGCCTGTCCAGCAAAAGGAAATTAGGATGTACAGCAGAGACAATAGACCCAGGCCAAGGGTTTCTCTTCGAACAGCTTCAGAGTCAGGGCCAGATGTCAGGATGCCCTGACATCACCTCAATCTCTCTGCTCTTCCATTCCTTGTAAAGCGAAATGAAAATGGTGACTATCTCCACTTGATTCTAGTGGCACTTACTCTTTTTTGTTCTTATGTTTTTTTTTAAATATTTTATTTTTATTTTTGTGTGTATATGAGTGTATTGCCTGAATGTGTGTAAGAGCACTCATGTTGTACAATGCCTTCAGAGGTTAGAATAGGGCATTGGATTCCCCTGGAACTGGACTTACAAATGTTTGTTAGCTGCCATGTGTGTGCTGGGAACCAAAACTGAGTCCTCTGCAAGAACAGTCGGTGCTCTTAACTGCTGAGCCATCTCTCCAACTCCCAACCCCGCTTTTTTTTTTTTAAAGAAAATTCATACACTGATGTTCATGGGAAAAGAAAATGTCCTTAAAGTACAGAGAAAATATCAGAAATTCTTTTCCTAAAACAGAGGTAGAAGCTGGAGAGATGGCTCAGCAGTTAAGAAAGAGGACTGGCTGCTCTTGTAAAGGACCCAGCTTTGGTTCCCAGCACCTACATGGGGACTAACAACCATCTACAACTCCAGCTCCAGAGGATCTGACACCCTCTTCTTACCTCTATTGGCACTGCATGCACATAGAGCTCTTACATACATGTAGGCAAAATACTCATACACATATAATATAACTAAATAAATTTAAAATCGTAATGTTTAAAACAGCACTACATGTTTCTAGGCAGATGATCCACAAACAGATCCTTCTAAAACTGGAAAGTTATAGGCTCTGCTCAAAATGCTGCATCTGTTCAGGAATTCCTGGGATCCTGAAGCTCATCGGGGTCCCTTAGAGTCCATGACACTCATGTACAAAAGCACCTGTAATAGGGAAGCTGGAAATCCTTACAATTTTACATGACAGTACCATGTACTGAACTGTCAGACAACAAGTTCTCAGTCATTACTATAAGCATGCAATGAAATAAAATGGCTGAGAAAAACATTGCAAAGTCAAGCAGGCTGAGGATCAAGTTCCAACTATAACAAGCCCTTAAGCTGATCTGCCGGATGCCAGTGGCCTGCCATTCTCCCAGTGGGTGGATGCTATGTCTTTTCCCAAGATAGCGTTATGTCTCAATGAAACCAACTCTCAGATGGACACACAGACATCCTTGGCAAATTAAGCAGAAGCAGCCACACAGCCTGTTCATATAAAAATGAACAATGGGGCTGTAGAGATGGCTCAGTGGTTAAGAGCACATATGGCTCTTGTAGAGGATCCAAGTCCAGTTCTCATGCCAGGTGGTTCACAACAATCTGTAACTCTGGCTCCAGGGGATCTGACACCCTCCTGTGCACATACCCATACAAAGACACATAATTAAAAATAAATAAATGCTTTTTAAAGAATGGATGATGCCTCTAGGTGGAGCTATACGTTTTTAGCTTTGAAGCCTCACTCAAAGCAAAGGTTCTGCAATTGAGTCAGCCAGTCTTTTGAACTCAGGGGCAGTCTTCCATTAATGTACAGTAGGCCTTTCTTCTTGGCTGATAAGGGTGTTGTGTGACACTATTCCTGGGGAGACATGAACAAACATCTATTCAACCCAGACAGGGGACTGATGACAGATCAAAGTAAGGATACCATGAAAGTCCAGCTTGGTGAACAAATGAGCTTTGTTGGGGTTACATACTAAATATGGGTGAGGGGTTACAGAAACAGAAGTGATTTGAAGACGGTTACACCACCAAAATCCTATCCCAACATAAGTCACAGATCACAAAGCTGAAAACTTGGAGCATACTGCACAACTTACAGGCTTCAACAGGAAGGACAGTTTCTCTTCTAAGCAGCTCAGCTGACCTGTCTCTTTAAAACAGCTCAGCTTGTCTCAGACTATTTCTCTGCTCTCCTTTTTTATTTCTCTGCTCTCCTTTTTACTTGTATAAGCTTAGGGAGGGAGGAACTTAGTGCATCTGGTCAGTTTCAGGGACTTCCTGAAGCTTTTGAGTTGTTTACAGTGCTGAGTTTAAGAGCTTCCCTGCAGAAAGCCATTTTTTTCATTTTACTTTGAACCCTTCCTGAGACTAAATGAGTTTTCCTACAGGATAGAATGCTTCCCCTCCCTTTAGAACATCCTGCATCTTGGAGAGCTTCCCTTCAACATGGAATGTTTTATCTCAGAGGAAATTGCTAGGCAATAAGTGGACATCTTCTAATGTTTTCACAGGGCCTTCCAGCATGCATATCTGGGCCCTAATTCCTTTAAGGACTCTAAGACCATACCAATAATCTCATTTAACCTCAATCACCTCTTTAAAGACCCAATTTTAAAAATACATCATATTCTGAAGAATTTGGGGTTAGGGTTTGTGATGATCAGCTTTGTCACCTTGCTATAATCTAGAATGACCTGGGCAGAATCTCAATGAGGGATTATCTACTTTGGGTTGACCTGTGAACAAGTCTGTGGGGGCAGGGGTGTGTTAAGTTAATTGATGTGGAAATATCCAGCCCATTGTGGGTGACACCATTCCCTAGGCAGGGGGTCCTGAATTATATGAATGAAAAAAATCAAGCTGAACACCAACAAGTGAGTGTGCATGCAATCACTCTCTCTGCTCTTGACTGTAGATATCATGTGACTAGCTGTTTGAAGTACCTGCCTTGACTTCCCCACAATGATGGACCGCAACCTGGAATTGTAAGCTGAAATAAACCCCTTTATCTCCCAAGGTGCTTTTTTGTCAGACTATTTTATCACAGCAACAGAAATGAAACTAGAGCAGGACTTCAGAGTGTTGAAGGGAACACAACTCAGTTTGTGACACCACCAATAGAAATTTATTTGAGAAACAATAATATAGTCACACAGTGAAATACTAGATAGTGGTTAAAAGTAAAGCAGCAAGGGCTCAGCCTACCAAGGCTACAAAATAGAAGCAACCTAAGTGCCCCTCAACTGACAAGTGAATGATGAAAATGTGGTACATTTACACCCACATTTTCCACTGAGTAGTGGAATTGGAATTCTACTCAGCGGTAAAGAAAGATGAAATGATGAAATTTGCAAGTAAATGAATGGAACTGGAAACTGTTATGCTAAGTGAAGTAACAGACTCAGAGAAACAAAGGAGGTATGTTCTCCCTCATTTGTGGATCCTAGCATCAAAGCCTTATAAGTGAGTATATATCCTGATGTAATTGCAGGAGCAGGAAATGGAAAAGAACCAGGGAGGTAAAGGGAAAGAAGGAGGCTGAAAGAAAGTAACAGTAGGAGACAGGTGTTACCAAGGGGGAAAGGGATGAAATGGGGGTATTCAAATGGGGGAAGGGGTTTACACAAAGAACCATGGGGGTAAAGGGAAAGAAGGAGCTCAAGAGATGGGGGACTAGGCTGAAGAGATGTCTCAGCAGTTAAGAGCACTGGTTGCTGTTGCAGAGGACCAGGGTTCAATTCCCAGAACCCACATGGCAGCTAACAACTGTCTTAACTCCATTTCCAGGGGATCCAGTGCCTTCTTCTGACCTCTGCAGGCATTGCATGACATGAGTGCACTTACATACATGCGAGCAATACACTCATACATATAAAATAAAAATAATAAATAAATAAATAAATAAATAAATAGAGGGGAGGGGACCATAGGAGACAAGTATCATCAAGGGGAAAATGGGGCACTTTAACTGGGAAGGAAGGAGGGAGGGCTAGATAGGGAGAGAGAGAGAGGGGTGAGATAAATAATGCTTAGCTGATACGAAAAATCTCAGGGAAATACATTAGTTCAAAAGACTACCGAAACATTACACATACAATATCTCTACATGTGTTCATGTGTCTAACTGAAGGCTATATAACAAGAAACAGTGATGGACAGGAGAAACCTCACTTCGAGTTGTTGACCAGGGTAAACCAAGAGACTCCCAAAATTATACAAGCTATTGCCACAACCCTTAATTGCCTCCCAAAACTTGAAAGTAAGACCCTATTGTTTAAGACAGGACATACTTTGGACACAGGACTTGGAACAATGGGGCCACCTCCCTGAAGCTAGCTCTCATAGTTTTGGAGAACACTATGCAAGCTGCTAAGGGAGAAGAACATCAATCAATGGTCCAATCCCAGCTTTAAGGCCTAATAACCACAATAACGGGCACAGCAAACTATATTGGGACAGTAATGGCACTTTTATCTTGGGGTCAATCTACAGCTACCTAATTGAACTTCAAGCCAACTCAGTGGTAGGAAACTCATGTGTGGTACTGTAGACATAGTCAAATACACATAGCTGGAGAGGTCATAGATTTTATAGAAAACCCTAAGACTGTCACATCCCTAGACAAATATACTTTCTTACTACTATATTATATTTACAAATAAGTATGCCAGTCACCACTCATCAAAGAAGCTTCTTTTGCAACAAAGACTATTACAGTGTTCCACAACTGGTCATGCACAGAGAATAAGTGTCTGTGAAATACCAACCCTAAGTGACACATCTACAATAGAACCTCTACACCTAAGGCTCATGGAACAAAGTGAAACAAGAGGTAGAGAGAATACCAATGCATCTCAATTCTCATCAACAAAGCTCCCTCATGCAACAGAGGGTAATGAACACAAAAGGCTACAAATGCCCAATGCATAAAGAATAAGAGTCTGCAGAGTGTGGGCACCTGGACAGGACTCCTGTATTAAACTCCACTCACCTAGGGCTCAGGGTCCATTATGGAATAGGGGGCAGAAAGATTTTAAGAGCCAGGGGAGGAGGCGCATGACCATATGGAAACAGAGTCTTACAGGCTCCTTTGATCTTGCTCATATGAACCTACAGCAATTGTGTCAGCACGCACTAGACTCATGCAAACTCAAGCAGACAAAAACCCAGCACAGAATTGGGAAAATGGGTAGCAAGCCCCAATCTTCACCAAAGAACTATTGGCAGCTGATTACATCTGGGTAAGGGAAAGCTAATCTTCTTTAAGAAAGGGACTCTAGATAGGCTGACTAGACCCCAGTGGATGAACTTGCACTGAGGGACGTCTGGTACACTAACTTGACTCAATAGGCTTTAACATAAATGACAGAATGCATGAAATCCATTGGGAGAGCTATGGGAAGGTATGAAATACACTTCAGTATCCCACCAAAGTTGACTCCACATTGGCAAATCCTTTGGTCTTTGATTTCTTAAACTTCATTGTATATATATTTTTATATAACCTGCTTCAAGTTATTTCTGGAAAAATGTGTTCAAAATTAAAAAAAGACTTTTGTATGAAATACACAAAACTTCAATTCAAATATACAAAAAAATAAAGCAGCAAGGAGCTGGAGAGATGGTTCAGTGGTTAAGAGCACTGACTGCTCTTGCAGAGGACCCAGGTTCAATTCCCAGCACCCATGTGGCACCTACAAATTGTCCTTAACTCCAGTTCCAGGGGAATCCGACACCCTCTTCTGACCTCCTCAGCATTGCATGACACAGGTGCACTCACATACATACAGGCAATATATTCATACACATTTTCATTATCCACTCATCAGTTGAGGGACACTTAGATTGCGTCCATCTCTTAGCTATTGTGAAAAGGGCAGCAACAAACATAGATGTACTAGTGTCTCTGCAATTGGATGAGTTCCTTGGGTATATGCCAAGGGATTATATAACTGGATCAAATGGTAGGTTCATTTTTAGTTTTTTAAGAGTTCTCCACACTGCTTCTCATAGGGGTTGAACAAGTTTGCAATCCCACCAGCAGTGGATGAGCGTTCCCCTTTCCCCACATCCTCTCCAACATTTGGTATCATTTGTTCTCTTGATCTTAGCCAGCCTGTGTGGGGTAAGATCAAATATTAAAGTGGTTTTAATTTGCATTTTACTAATTACTAATGATGTTGAACACCTTTTAAGATGCTTGTTAGCCATCTTTATTTCTTCTGTTGAGAATTCTCTGTTCAGCTCCTTAGCCCATCTTTTAATTGGTTAATTCCTTTCTTGATTTTTTGTTTTTTGAGTTCGTTATATATTCTGGATGTTAAGCCTCTGTCAGATGTGTTGCTGGTGAAGATTTTCTCTTCACTTCCTTGGTTGCTTCTTTTGATGTACAGAAGCTTTTCAGTTTAATGAGGTCCCATTTGCTGATTCTTGACATTGTTTCCTGAGCAATAGATGTTCGGTTTAGAAAATCCTTTTCTGTACATATATCTTGGAGGTTATTGCCAATGTGTTCTTCTAACAGTTTCAGGGGTTCAGGCTTCATATTTAGATCTTTGATCCATTCGGAGTTGATTTTTGTGCAGGGTGAAAGATAGGGGTTTAGTTTCATTCTTCTACAGGTGGAGATCCAGTTTTGCTAGCACCATTTGCTGAACATGCTGTCTTTCCTCCGGTGAATGTTCTTGGCACCTTTGTCAAATATCAGGTGGCTGAAATTATGTGTACTCATATTTAGGTCTTCAGTTTTGTTCCATTGATCTACGACTCTATTTTTGTGCCAATACTATGTCGTTTTTATGACTAGAGCTCTGTAATACAATTTAAAACCTGGTATAGTAATCCCCCCTGCACTGCTCTTAGCACTCAGGGTTGCTTTAGCTATCCAAGGTCTTTTGTGCTTCCATATGAATTTTAGAATGGTTTTTTCCAATTCTCTGAAGAATGTCATGGAGATTTTGATTGGCATTGCATTGAATCTATAAAGGGCTTTTGGTAGGATGGTCATTTTCACAATATTAATTCTTCCAATCCATGAGCATGGGAGGTCCTTCCATCTTCTGATGTCTTCCTCAATCTCTTTCTTTAAAGATTTAAAATTTTCATTGTAGAGGTCTTTAATGCCTTTGGTCAGGTTTATTCTGAGATTTTTTTTTTTTTGAGGCTATTGTGAAGGGAAGTGTTTCCATGTACTCTTTCTCTGATTGCTTGTCATTGGTGTATAGAAAGGCTACAGATTTTTGCAGGTTAATTTTGTAACCTGCCACTTTACTGAATGT
>NW_008357637.1:2052637-2076655 GCF_000622305.1 Nannospalax galili | reverse complement strand
ATAAAAATAATAAATAAAAGTATATAATAAATAAATAAAATATATTAAAAAATAAAGCAGTGGTAAAAATCCTAAAGTCCTAGAATTATCTCCAAGATATATATTATATATTAAATGATCAAAAAATAGGTATAGGATGGCATAATATGAGAAATAAATAACAAACAATTTAAAATACATGTCAGGGGCTGGAGAGATGGCTCAGCAGTTAAGAGTACTGAGATTGCACTTGCAGAGAACCCAGGTTCAATTCCCAGCACCCACACGATGGCTAACAACTATCTCTAACTCCGGTTCCAGGGGATCTGACGTTCTCGTCTGACCTCCGTGGGGCAGGGCAGGAAAGATCATCTCCAAAGAGAGATTCTGAGAAACTGGGCAACAGAAGTTTAAAAAATGGATTGTATTTCCACTATAATTGTTCATGTAAATATTTTTAAGGATTTAAAAAAAATTGTGTGTGTGTGTGTGTGTGTGTGTGTGTGTGTGTATGCATGTATACATATGCACATGAGTACAGGAGCCCACAGAGGCCAAAAGAGGGCATCAGATCCCCTGGAGCTTGAGTTACAGGTTGTTGTGAACCAACTCTTGTGAATACTGGAAACCCAAGTCCTCTGCAAGAACAGTGTGTACTCTTAAGTGCTGAGCCCTCTCCCCAGTCCTTCATGTAACTAGTAAATGCTATACCATAATCCTATTTACATTGTGAAATATTAAAAATTAATTATAAGGTTTATAAAGGTGTGTGAGCACATTCACATTTGTTGTTCAAAATTGAAGCTTGATAAATGGCTTACTGTGTCCTCCAGCATCTCCCCCGCCCTTGGGCTGCTTCTTCCCAAATGCCTCTTCACAAACGCCCGTCTCCATGGCAGCTGGCCAGTACTGCTAGGCTCCTTTGTGGCTCCTATTCAGCCTCTCTTCACAGAGAGAGGGGAGGGGAAGAGAGAGAGAGAGAGAGAGAGAGAGAGAGAGAGAGAGAGATCGAAGAGTGGAATTTTCCAGAATCTTAGAGAACTTTGAGTGGCTGTTCCTTGAGAGTTCCTCAAGGCACCCCGTCAGGTTATTTCCCACTGCCAAGATGAAGGAAGAGGGGAGGTGCTGGAAAAGAGAAACCATCACTCCAAACGGAATGGAAATGGAAGCACTGCAAAGCAAATAGCCGAAAATCTCACAAGTGTCATTCACTGTTCACAAAGACTGTTTTTAGACAACATAATAATCCACTACAACATTTATTCTGTCGGCAAGATTATTACAGCATAATTTTAGCTTTCCATCTTCTGTGGCGTAGTGTGATTTCTTTAGTAGTCATTCTTTGTCTTTCTCGAGTTTGGGGTTAAGATGAATCTAAGCGCTGACTTGCGGAGAGGAAGGAGGCGATATACTGGCAGTTAGTAAAAGTGTGAGGGGCCTCTTGTGCCTGCAGTGCTCTCATACAGTCCCAAATGGTGGCTCTCAATCAGCCTTTTCCTCTGCATGGCCCAGTGCAGTTGACTCTGTCCAGTCTCTGGCCTGGCCTACCTCCCTTTCTACATTTCCTCTGCCTTAAGGGTCTAGCTCTTTCACAAAGCCTTGCTTGACTACATTGCTACCCTGATCCTGGGCTTTGTAAACTTCCTATGGTGTTTATACGGTGAACTCACAGCTTTGTTGGCATCTAACTTAGATACATCCATGACTTGTCTGGCTCAGGCCCTCTTTTGCCTTTTCACCTGCTACCAGCTAAACTTATTTCAGTATTTAGATTCAGATTCCCAAGGAGAAACACCTGACTGGTCAGTTAAACATTTGAAACAGGCTATGTTGGTCTTAGTAGTTTGGCCCATCATTGGTTTAGGGACACTCTTCTGCCTCCCTTCCCTTTTCTAGGCAAGTATGAACTTGCTTAGTGTGTTTATGCAAACTAGAAAAGGGCACATTTGGCTTAGTGAGGCAACTTTAGGTAAACTGGGGAAAAGAGCCTCAAGCTAGACAGCACATGCCAGCACAGAGCCCAGTATATAGAGTCAGACTGGATTGCATTCCTGGTTGCTACCTTAGCCTGGGCCTCTGTGCAGAGCACAAACTGATCAACCCAGGTCTCTACCCAGGTTTACACAGCAAATTCCAAACAGAGCCTATCAGGAGTACTTAGAAAACTTCTCAATTTCCTAGTGATTTAGTAATTTTGAAAGCAGCCTGTTTTTCCTATTCTTTGCACTAGATTGTGATCTGGCAAGCTTCCCTTACAAAAGCCCTTCAGATCTTCCCCTCAGGTGTTGAAAGCAAACCCATCAGACCAATATCACACACACACACACACAAATGCCAGGTCTCTGTCCCAAATTCCAGTGCAGAAAAGACACAGAATCCTCTCTGCCAAAAAGTATCAGCGCCAAAATACCCACATCTTCATGCCCCCCGCCCCCCGCCCCCCGCCTTCATATCGCCTCTGCAAAATGCTCGTCTTCCCAGCCCCTGCCTTCACACTGCCTCTCCCAGCCACCTGCTGTGCCGCCCCCATCCCTCTCCAGCCTCTCTTCACACAGCCTCCTTGCCTTTGTTCTCTATCTTTGGAGACAGTCTCTTTTGAAAAATTGATTTATATCATATTTGAACATAATTGAAGAACTGTCTACCTTTAAGATCTGAGTCATCTTACCTAAAGGGATTTATTCATGCTGCCTATCGACTTGCACTCTGTGTGTATGTGCGTGTGTGTGTGTGTGTGTGTGTGTGTGTGTGTGTGTGTGTGTGTGTGTGAACCCTTCAGGCAAAGTCCAGTCTGCAAAGCTCCACCATGTTAAAAACCACAGGTTTCATCTCACTGACACAGTCAATAACAAACACCTAATACAAATGAGACTCAAATACCTGAGGTGGTTTGGAATGAAAAAGAGAAAGATAACAGGGGAACTTTAAAGAAGATAAAGTGTTAGAATTAGTAAACTTTGAAATTAGAATAAGAAGAAAAGGGCTTTTCTCAGTTACATTAAAAGTAGCATACAAGGGGACTAGAGAGATGGCTCAGCCATTAAGAGCTTTTTTTTTTTTTGGCTCTTGCAAAGGACCAAAGTTCAGACCTCGGCACCCAGATCAGGCAGCTCATAATTGCCTATACAGTTCCAGGGGATATAATGCCCTCTTCTGACCTCTGCTCACAGGCATCTATCTGCCTACAGGCACAAACACGCACATAAATATATCTTTTTTTAGAAGTAGCATGCAAGACTGCAAGACATTTGGACTCAAAATAATTTCATTGTAGTCATCCTCTCATCTGGCACAGAGAGACAGAGAGAGAGAGAGAGAGAGAGAGAGAGAGATTCACCCATAGTCCTTTTGCTGTCAAATAAGATTACTTTCATTCCTGTGTTCCCATCTTACCTTTGTCTGTTTGAACATCTAATGAGTTCATCCTGGCTAATTTCATGAAATTTCAAACTCTCCAATATGAAGTTGAATTCAAATCGGCAAGTCTGAGTGGCGCCTTCACTGTTATATAATTCTGAACCATGGAGAAGGCCACCAGGCAGTTGTTGCTCTGTAGAGTTATTACCTCTTGCACAAGTGTGCTAGAGTCCAAAGCAAAATAGAAGATAGAGGAGGCAGATGGTAGGAAAGGATACCAGCCCTAAAAGTAATGGCCATGTTCTCTGATTTTCTGTCATTAAGCAGCTATCATCTTCAGTCAGTCAGCGTCTCTGGGTGCCTCAGCTTACTCATCCTAAAGAGACTGGACTTGAATCATTTAAAAACTCCATTCCTCAAATATCTGCAGGAAGATTCTACCACAAGAGGTGTGGTCTTGAAGGACTTAGTTCTGCCCACATTCCTGAAGTCACAGCAGTTTCTTCATGGTCTCTTCTTCACACAAGGCCCTTGGTCCAATGTGCCCAGCAAGAGGACGCATCATTTGCACACAGGGCTTTCTCGGAAAAGCTAGGACTAAGGGCCACCATAGTTACCTGCAACACAGATTGCCAGATTCCAAAGGAAAGGGTGGCCAGGGAGAGCAGAGGAGAATGGGGAGACTGTCCAGAGGAAGTTGGATGTAGGTAGACCTAGAAGATGATATTTGGAGAGGCAGAGACAAGAAAGAAGCCAGAAAGACACTTCATGAAATGCATGTTCAGGGTTACAGCATGCAGTATCCATCTGGGCCTGGGCCCGGGAAGCTGAGAAAGTTATGAATGGGCTGGGAAGGCAGGCAGACAACTGTGCAGCTGACAGGTACACACAAGGCCTCCTGAAGATGTCCTTGCTAAGGGCTGCCATGCTGAAATTGGGGCAGAAGGAAGGTCAGGTCTCCTCAGAGCAAACATTTCTGGATATGTATTTATGAGATTCCTATAGACAACTAGGCATATGAGGCTGGACCAGGCAGCCACTGGCCTTGAGGAGTCGGGCAGAGGAGAATGCAGAACGAGTGAAGCTGAGAAGAGACAGCTCTGGCTGGATTAAAGTGGCCAAGAGAAGGCTTGATAAAGGAGGATGAGCCATTTCTGGGCTCAATGGTCAACATAATGGTGTTACTCTGGCTTAAACCTTGTATCTTTAATCTTACAATTTTTGTGTCTTCTAGGATATATGACAATTTCAAGCTACCCTCCTTATAATACAGGAATTCCACCCCAAGTCCTGTGGAAAATGTAAATGAAATGCACTGCCTTTTTTTTTTATCAAAGTGTTAAATGAGACAAAGAACGTTCCATCTTTAAAGAAATCTGGCAAAACTCCCTCCCCAAGTCATCATTTTTCTAAGATTAAAGGTTGTGTTCAAGGTTGCTTCCTGCTCTCTAAAGCTGCATTTTTGCTTATCAGCTACACCGTTTTGAATTAGGCAACAGTTTAAGAATGTGAGAAAGCTCTGACTAGTCAGAATGAGGCACAGGACCCCTTTGTGTTAGAAATAAAAACCTGGCGGGACCCCCACTGGGTGTGCTTGCTTGCTGGGTTCAGAACAGCTTTGCACACTTCTGCAGAATTCAAACTTTTGGCCTTGCTGAAATACTTTGGATTGTGTGGTCATTTTCTTGATACCCTAGACCTATTTTTAACAGACTTACTACAGAAATCCAAATCCTCATCTTTAACCAATAGACAAAGAAGAGAGAGAGTCTTGTGGCCCCTCTTAGGCAGTGACTATGCCCCTCATTAGCAAAGAATTTATAGAAGACTGATCTCTACTCTGCAGCTCCCCCAAAAGATTTCTGGGACCACAGTACTGGGAGTTGAGGAGTTGAGACAGGAAACTTGTGATGTGGAAAGAGAAACATTAGATTAACATAGAAGAGAGAGCAGTTGGCAAAAAAAACCTGGAAACCCTTCCCCAGCTGGACTACATGCAGTAAACAGCAGGCACAAGAAAAACCTGAAATAAACAGAGAAGAAGGTGGGTGCTATGTAAATAACCTATAAATGATCAGAACTCACATGACAAAGCATCGTTTAGCTTTTTTTTCCAGCTCACTAGCCCTGACCATACTTGTAAGTGCCTTTTCCCTTTCTTAATAATATTCTGTCTCTATTTCTATTACTTTAAAGATTATTTTAAAAAAAAAAAGAAAGAAAGAAACAGCTAATGAAAAAGGGAATGACTGGCTGAATAAAGTCACTCAAGTAAGGGAATCCATAAAAAGGAACTCCATTTTCAATCTTGGATCTAGAGTGTAGTTTTTTTCGCTCAGGGCCACAGCTCAAACACCTCCCATGCAGTTGGGCGTATTACACTAAGTTCTGAGCAAAGATTTTGAACACAAGCAAGGTTTTCCCTAACTGGGTGTGAGCCATAAAACACTTCTTGCATGTGCTGCTCTGTCCTTCCTCTTCATCCTCCTGATGAATGAAGTGGACACTAAAGCTGAAGAGGAATGACTTTGAGGTTGTTTATCATGGCAATTGACTTGCCTTGAAATTGAAACAATAACTATACCATTTAAACAATGCAAGAGTTGGAATGGGTCAGAGAAGAGAAAAAGTTGAGTGTTTCACCCCCAGCTACTTTGTTTTACAATAATACCAAACCAGACATAAAATAAGCTTGATGGTGAATGCTCATAATCTTAGCACTTGAGAAGAAGAGGCAGGAAGATCAGGAGTTTAAGGCCAGCCTTAGCTTCCTAGGGTGTTCAAGGCCAACCTAGGCTACATGAGATCCTGTCCTCAAAAACAAACAAACAAATAAAACCAGGCCGAAACTCACTTAAAGGACAATAAAGAAGTTACTGAAAAGTTCTAGCCAGATTAGAAGAAAGTCTTTCTCACAGTTAGGAGATTCACTCAGACTGGCTTAGCTTAAATCATGTGCCTACCTGAAACCAATCAGGAATGCCAGGGAATATAATGGCCATGGTTGTCTTTGGGGCCAGGTGGCATGCACCCCATTTCTCTCAATTCCAGGAACAGCACCACTATGCAGCATGAGGGAGAGGCTGATACCCCGGGAAGAAATCAGTACCACACCAAAAGCAGGGAAATGGATGCTGGATACGGAAATCAGTAAGACTGTTTCACTTTCTGTATGGACAATACTTAATAACTAATTAGGACTATGTAAATGGATTTTAACTGACTGAAAAGGGCATGCAGTTAATCTAGGCTGTGACTAAGAGATCTCCTTTTTTGTGACCCAACCCCCACATTAGAGAAGACAGAGGACAAAAGGAGAATTCCTCTTGGGAGTCCCATCTGATGGATGGATTCACGGTGTCCCTTCCCTGTTCTTTCTAGTAGGTTTTTAGCTGAGAAGTCTGAAAAGTAAGGAGCATATTTAGGGACACACACAGATAAGGAACTTAAAAGAGGTAGCATATTATCTTGGAGATTATTATGGCAAGCTTTATATTCCGCTTTTTCTTGGTGCTAGCTTTCAGACTTAATAAGGGCTGCCAAATGGCTTGCACAACTCCAGAGACCAGCGCTCAGCAAGAATTCAGAGAACAAGAAAACATGAAACAGCCTCCTGGGGTTGTATAATATACCATGCCTAGATTCAGAAATTCCCCTTTATATAGGAAAAAATCTTTACCTGGACATAGAGAATTTGGCTAAGCAGAATCTAAACCTCACTTGAAACATTCAAAAGCTGTCCCACACTTTAGTAAAATGTCTAATCTTATTTCAGGCACTGACTTCCCCATACTCTAAATTACTTCTGAACTGTTAACTGTCCTCTTGATGTCCCCTGCCCCTCAACTACCCTTGTTCATCTGAATCTACTTGGTTCTACTGTCTATGGAGATCTATAAAAATCTGACTTAACCCAAGCATCTTCTGAACTATAGAAGTTTTCACTGAAAATTTAGGATTGTCACTCAAGAAAGAATTATGTCACATACCAGAAACAGCAAACTAATTAGTGAAAATTCCCATGAGATCTTTCTATTATTGCCCCCACAAATTCTTCCTTAGCAGACCAAAGCTACTCTTTTGACTTTCTCCCACGCAGCCTTAAATCTTTCTCTTCTCCAGCTTTCTCCAGTACCTTCTATTTAGACTCTTTATACCAGAATCATACCATCTTAATTATCATAGCTTTATGTCCTGAGATGAAGTCATGTAATTCTTTTAACTTCATTCTCCTACTCAGGAAGTTCAGACTATTCTAGATTCTTGGATGCCCATATAAAATTTAGAATCAGATTGTCAGTTTCTCCCAAAAATGGTTTCTGAGAAGAAATATTCTCATAATGTCACATTTCTGTAGCCTATGAGTATAGTATGTATTTAAGTTTAAAATTTTCTCTAGCAGTATTTTGTAGTTTTCAGTGTTCAGGTCATACATTCAATTTGCTAAATTTAACTGCATACATTTCATATTTTATGCTGTTATAAATGGTGTTTAAAAAACTTTATTAGTATATATTAGTTATGTATAGTAATAGGTTTTGTTATATATTTTCATATATATATAATGTATTTGGATCATAATCACCCCACATTATCCTCTCTTGAACCCCTCCCACTCCTGCAATTCCCACCTCTTCCAAACAGTCACCCTGCTACTTTTAAATCTGTGTGTGTGTTCCAATGTGTTTAATAAAGGTTGCTTACATGAGCATGGGTGGGGGATTAGGTACCAGAGGACAAGGAACTTAACAGTGTCTACAACAATGACAAAAATGTCTCCCCTTTCCCCGAAAATAAACAGTACTTTGTAAAGTTCCATTTCTAATTGTTCATATCTATCATGTAGACATAGAATTAATTGTTATATGTTGATCTTGTAGCCTGCAACCTTGCTAAACAGGATACAAAATGTCATAGACACTTTGGAAACACTTTAGCAGTTTCTAATAAAGTTAAATGTACACTTACCATATGAGCCAGCAAGTCCACTTTAAAGGAAATGGAAACATGTCCTCACAAAGACTGGTATGCAAATGTTCATAACAGCTTTATTCATAACAGCCAGAACTGGAAACCACCCAAATGTCCATCAACAGGTGGATGGATAAACAAATTGAAATATAGCCACTCAAAAGAATCAGCACTCACCAATAAAAAAGAACTAACCACTGATAGCATGCAATGGACCGAGCTCAAAAACAAAGGTTCTGAGGAAAACAGGGCCAGACAAGAGTATGATTCCATTCACATAAAGTTCTAGAAACTTCAAATTCAATACAAAATGGCACAAAGTAGATCAGTGCTTGCCTTGAACAAGAGAGAAGTAATAAAAGGCAAAAGAATTACAACATTAAATGAAACATAAGTATTCTGTGTCTTGATTACAGCAGTGATGCGGTGGTTTGAGTGAGTATGTCCCCCATAGGCTCCAAGTATTTGAACACTTGATCCGCATTTGGTGGATTGTTTGGGGAGGGTCATAGAACCTTTAGGAGGTGTGACCATGCTTGAGGAAGCATGTCACTGGGGATGGGCTTTGAGAGTAGATAAGCACATCTCATTTTCACTCTGTTCCTCTCTGCTTCCTGTGCCTGTTTGAAGATGTGAGCTCTCAGCTTTCTGCTCCAGCTGTCTCCTTCTGCCATGCCTCCCCACCATGATGGACTCTTATCTTTCTGGAATTGTAAGCTAAATAAACTCTTCATTCTATAAATTGCCTTGGTCATGGTGTTTTATTACAGCAACAGAAAAGTAGTAACTAATACAGATGGTTATAAGGTTACATTGGCCAAAACTCACTGAGTCATGTATCAGAATGAATGCATTCATGCATATTGTTTTACACCAATAAAACTGAAACCCAGACTACCTTGTAGAAAGCAAGAGGTATATATGCCTAAGAAGCAACTGAACTTCAGTCACAAATAGAACAGAAAAGTGAAATTTTCTAAATCTTCACTAAATTGTTAGTCTGTGGATACAGGGCTGTACAGTAGAGCTTTCTGCTCTATCAAATATGGTAGACAAGAGACAGAAGTGGCTATTCAGCACTTGAGGTGTGGCAGGCATACAACTAATGAAGTAATTGAATTTTAATTAAGTAAAATATAAATCACCCCATGTGACCAATAACACCAATTTAGGCAGGGTAGTGTGAGGGTTGCAGGTGTTCCTATGTCTCTATGGCCTATTACCTAATCTTGGGCCTCATAGTCACTGCCTTGTAAAGGTTGAAAAAGGTAAAAATAAAATAAAATGTTAATAACCCCACAGTACTGTAGCTGTACCAAGTAGCTTGAACAGAACATCAGGTGTGGAGCAGACTCAGGATCCAAGTTCCACTGGGTCCCTTGGCTCCTCTTTGGCTAAGGTGGGGCTTGTGTTGGTGCAGACTTCAAGCTGCTGTGATGGGGCTCAAGTGGGAGAATGCAAGGACGAATACCAATCTTTATCTGTAAGGTGTGCAAATAGAAGGTGCCAGGTTGAGCAATGCGGTGGCCATATCTGGGATCTCCTTAACATTTTGAAACAGAAAGATCAAGAGGATCTGCTAAGAGTCTGGGGGGGGGGGGGCGGGGGGGGAAGCCTCAGGCTTTGCTCAGATACCTCGGTTCCATTTTGGCTTTGACATGCTAATCCTGCAATCTCCACGGAGTAAGAGCCACCTGTGCCTCATAAACCTTTCGATTTACATACACACGTGTGACCTTTCCTATCCTGGGGCCACTTTAGCAGTATTGACCGCTGATTTGCAAGGAAGTGAGCGTAGCAACTGCATAGGAAATGATCCTCCCTGCTGCGATGCTGCTGGCCTGCAAGGATAAAAACGGTAGAAACAAATGGAAGTGAATCCCGTGGTGAAGTACCACCAGTGGATCCAGTAACGGAACCTGGAGTCCTCACTTGCACCCTGCTCGCTTCCCAAGTTGCTCTGCCTTCTCTATTCACCGCTCGCTCCTCCCTCCGCGGCTGTCTTTTGTCTTTGAAAGCCCGGGGAGACCGACAATGGATTATTAACTGTGCATGCAGGTGTTATTGAAGGGACCAATTTGTGAACAATGGCCCTTCCCACGTTGTCCAAACAGAAAGACTGCTCCGCAGCTGTTATTTGCAGAACGTGTCACCGCTCTCAGCGCCGCTGCTGAGCAGCCAGCTGTCCTGGAGCGCGGCTAGCCCGGCGCCACCCACCGCTGACAGCGCCGCCAGCCTCGCCCTCGACGCACAGATGCCCACTACTGGCGGAGCCCCGCGCCCTGGCCACTGGCCATGACGGGACCTGGTCCCGGTCTTCCTCACCGCTACTCCAGAACTCTCTCTGGCAGCATCCTTCCTGTTCCGTATCCCTGGGACGTGAAAACAGAATCCACAGTTGCTTGGGAAATCTGGCCCGGGGCAAGTCTGAAGGACAGATATTCATGCGCACACTAGGTTATAAATGTGTATGTAGCCCAGGTGTCAGATGCGGATGTTTTCTTTAAGATCTAAGTGTAGTTGTCTTCAACCCATCAATTCTGCAGTCCAGAAATATTCAGAGATTTACCCCCAGGAATCCAGCGACTTCCCAGAGCCGGTTTTTCTTTGGGTCCCCACCTACCCTGGGGCAGAAGGCAACCCTTTCAATGATTCCTTAAAGAACACTGGAATTTATATTCCACCGGCAGAGGACACTTTTGTGCCCCTTCTGACCCTTACATCCTTGTTTTCACCCTGGAGAACTCTGATTTCCTCCCCTCCCCCATTACACCCACAGCAACTCTCTCCCCTCCAGTCTGTAGGCCCTTCCACCAATCCTCCCTACCCAGGTCTTACTAACCGTCTTCCAAGTGCCAGGGCTCCTTCCTTTAAGGAAGAAGCACTGTTTTATTCCTGGTACAAAGACCTTCAGTTCTGCTGGTGTCCTGCTGGCGCCAAAATGTCTGCTGGGCTGCCAGTTTCTTAAAAAATTCACTGGCCTTCCGCACTCCCCTTTTCTCATTTTGGGATAATTCCCTCACAGTGCCTGAGTCCCCCTGGGGAGCAGAAGCTCATCAGAGCTTTCTAACAATGACCTGAGAAGCATCAATGGCTGAATCTTACAGAATGCAGTAGCCAGGTTGGCCGGCCAGAGGTAGTGATTATATATATATATACAGATGGTCTTCAAACTGCCATAACCTTCCCCTAGTAACCTGGGGGTAACCACAGTCTTCCCTCAGCCTGTCAGTGAATTGGTATGCTAAATTCAAGACTACAGATATGAGCAGAGGGCATTTTTATAGGTTACAGTACCATCAGTACAGAGCATTTTGAGTCTCCCTTGAAGAATGTAAATTTATTCAGACATCAATTTATAAGCCTCTGTCTCACTCAAGTATGAAGGTATAAGATAAACTGAGCAGTCTCTAGACCTCTTCTTAACCCCTTTTCACATTGATGGTGATGCATTCTAAAATGACCAGTGGTGTCCTTTCTGAAGCAAACTTAGGTCTCATGTCCTAATTTGTAATTAAATAGAATGTGTATATTAAAACACTCTACAATACCTTGTCTCTTCACTTTTAACGGAGGAAAGAAACAAAGACCATTCAAAAAAAATTAAAACGCTGGACTTAGCATCTCCTACTTTTTTTTGGAATATTATTGAGTCTGAAGGGAAGACAAATGATGTGAAAGAAAGTTCAAACCAGAGTCCCAAAAAGTACGCTGAGAATTCAAGAATTCAAGTTTCTCAGGATTCTTAAGAATTATGTCTACTGCC
Source organism: Nannospalax galili (assembly GCF_000622305.1). Taxonomy (NCBI): domain Eukaryota; kingdom Metazoa; phylum Chordata; class Mammalia; order Rodentia; family Spalacidae; genus Nannospalax; species Nannospalax galili. The sequence goes on along the minus strand of NW_008357637.1, from coordinate 2,064,582 downwards.
CCCGCATTCTCTAACACCAGGGCAGCAATACGGATAGATTCACACAGGACTCAGCTTCCTGAACACAAGCCTATCTCATCTGATTCAAGTTGATCTACTCCACAGCAGTGTGCTGTTTCTCAGCCGGCAACAAACCCACTCCTGCATTAAGTTGACTAAGTGGTTGTGGCCCAGGCACTGTTCAGAATGCTGCCAGCAGCAGCAGGCAGCAGGAAGGAGAGTGTCTCTGTGCATGTTAACAAGCTGGGTGGAAGGAGGCAGAGCACTTACCTCAGCGCCACATTAGGCTGGGGAAATAAAAACTGGACACCGTGCAAATATTTATCTTCAGGGGCCTCCGAGAGACCTCTGGGGGAAGGAAAATAAATCTGTACATGTGTTTACTCATAACGATTCCCAACAGTCCCATCTGAATACAAGCCTAGCATTTCATTAAACAGACTTTTCAATGGCCGCTGAGCTGTGTAAATACATTATAAATAAAGGCACAGATCCCATTTGCTGGCAGGATGGAGGTGTAGTGTTTGGATACATGATCCTTGTCTCCCAAACCGATCCATTATTCTCTGAGGGCACAGAAAGCAAGGAGTTTGCTGGAGGATTCTATTGCCCTTTCCAGTAGCTTCTCTGGGGAGGGACCTCCCATCTGAGAGCATATATGCTCACTTTTACAGTTTGGGAAACATGAAAGGAGGGGAAAGGATTTAGCACTCTGCACATTGCCCTCTGATTTACCTCAGATTAGTAAGCCTCCATTCATTGAACTTGATCAAAAAAGGACTTCCAGAGGACCTGTTCCCTTATTTGGCTGGAGAGCAAAGCTACAGCAGAGCTCTTCAGACCCCAAGAAGGAAAAGTGCATGACCTCAGTGCGACCTCAGAACATCCTCAGTGCTCTGCAAGGTCCCAGGCTGATACTGAGAACAAGCTTGCTTTGGAAAAGTCCCCAGTACATACACTCCTTCCACAAAATGACTTGGCACAAGGAAATGACGCTTCGGTCTCCTCCTCCCAACTCACCAAAAGTAATTGGGCAGACTCAGGAAGGCAGGCAATGAAAAGAGGCCAGCTGATGACCATGCTTTAGAACGCACAAGGTGTTCTCTTACATATATTGAACTCCTGAAGTTACTAGTCATCAAAGGACAGAAGCTGCCAAAAAGGGATGTAGGTGCGTATTTGGGGCAAGATGGGAAAGGAGAGGCATAGGATCTAGGAGTCGTGAAAGGACAGCCTCTTCTCCTGAGGATGACTTAGTAAACTCAAAAGGAGTCACTCTGATCACCTCTGCACACTCCTCTGGAGGCTTCTGCCTCTTGCAACTCTTCTGCCTCCAGTACAGCTCCTCATCACTTCCTAAGGCAAGTCCCACAAGCATCACATGCTACCTGCTAGAAGGAGGGCACTATGCAGTGTAACAGAATCTAGAAGAAAGGGATGGTAGAGAACAGCAGGGCCAACAGAGAGCTGAGAACCAGGACCCAGACATAACAGGATCAGGTAGCAATCAGGCAATACCAAACCCCAAGGTCTCCTGGGTGGCAAGAATCTCTGCTGAGCAGGGTGGGTTCCTCATGTATGGTACTTAATTTGGCCATGTTGAGCAACAGCACTAGTCCAAGGAAAATACCACCTAGCTTTGTTGGATAGAGCTTACAGATGGTACTGGTAACTGTCCTCTGTTTTTGTAATCTAAGGCCCTCCACCTCCACTACTCAGATTCCAGGGCATGGCTTGTTCTCTGCTAATTCTACAATAACCACATCACAGACAGAATTGAAATGATTCTCATCCTATCCTCTGCCTGTCCCTCTCTGTCACAGCCACTGCTAGCATCCAGCCATGCTGATGTGATTGTTCCACATGGCTGTGAAAATGGACCCTCAGGGAAGAAAACTCCTTGAGAGTCTCAACATTCAATCATGCGCTCCCTAGCCAGGAGGCCCCAGCGCTAGCACTCCCATTAGCATGATTTGCAGCTAGCTTATTAACCAAACCCCATCGCTTCTGGCTTGTATTCAGGTCCTGATACAAAGGAATGAGTAAAAGCTGTTTTCTCCACAGCAGTATCTCGCCTCCTTGGCAGGTGGCAGAGGGTGATGCATAGAAAAGCTGGCATCTCCTCCTCCTCCTTGGAAAGGAATTCAGCACACAACACCCCTGTCAGCCAACCCACCAGCCAGCTGACTCTCTGGGGGCAGCAACAAGGCTGACTCCAGCTGCCACATAGAGAAACAAGTCCCATGTGGCCGAGGGCCCTGCACTGGCTCTGTCTTCTCCAAGGATCCAAATTCCCACCCAGGCAGCTTCCACCTCTATAGCCCATGGCCTATGCTTCAAGCCTCGAGCTATCTTCCCCCATCCTCACGTGTAATCAATTACAGTAAAATGTCATTGGAACTTTCTCCTAATGCCTTCTCTAAAAGCCCATTAGCTCCATTAAAGCTGCCCTGTAATCTACCCCTCTTTCCTTTATTGTAATATATACATTATTTTCTATCAAGCAGAGAGCTAATAGAGCCTTTCTTCTAAACGCTGAAACTTTTATGTCTTCTGCTCTTGCTGCTTGTTCTATCTGTGTTCTTGTAGAGACAAAATTTGATAGCATCTATAGTGATGGTAGCTATGGTTGGTCACATTGAGCCTCTCCAGCACATTTCATCATCTGGCCCATTGTTGGCTCCCAAGATCATGATGCAGGGGTCTGGGGCTGCAGTCTAACAAGGAGAACACAGCCTTGTCTGAAGCTAGCTTTGCAGAGCAAACATACTGCACTTTCAGAGATGTGTTAACATATGGAGGTTTTAAAAGGGAGCTTACAAGATCATGAACAGCCCCAGGCTCTCCTCCCTGACCTTGGAGCTGCAGCTGATGGCTCCAAGTATAGCCACTGGTGATGGTACCAAAAAATCCCTGGAGCCTTCCAGAATGAGCCTAAGAGCCAACCAGCCAGCTCTCTAATGTCAAAAAAAGGGAGCATGTAAAACTTCCTGTTTGCTTGCACACAATGTAAGAATAAAGGACAAACACGGTCCTGTGGGTGGCATAGAGTTGACAGTACAAGCATGTTGATAGGTTGTAAGCATGATCATGAATTCAGTATGTGTGAAACAACACACTGTCTGAAAGTTTTGAATATCCACTCCCATTTACCCTTGCCACAGCCTTGGGATGTAGTGTCACTATCCACCCCATTTTAGAGACAAGGAAACAAAGTCCAGGTTCCATGGTCCGGTAACCACCAAGTGATGGCTGCAAGCTTTGAACCCAGGTCAGTCTGACTATGAAGATTTCTTTGTCACAGTTAACCCCTACCATCATCCTGGCATTTACAACCTAATTCTAACTCAGGTCACCAAAGTGCCATGGAACAAGAGTTGCCAGATTTAGCCAAAACATAACAATACCCTAGCTAAATTCAAATTTCAAATAAATAATGACTAACTTGTCAAACATGTTCCATGTAATATTTGAATGAATAGTTATCCTAAACTATTATTTGCTGTTGATATGGAATACAGACTTAATCCAAGGTCCCCTATTTTACCTACCCCATTCTATAGGAACCCCCAAAACACTGCTTCCTTCAAAAATCAGCAAGCCAGTGAAAGTCAGAAAATATCACAGGAATGGTGATTGGGATTTAACCAAGCCATCTGGTCCAAATTAGGACCCAGGGCATCCTTACTGTGCCCACCTCAGGAGCCCTCTTTTGGGACCTGAAGGAAGAACTTCACACCAGGAGAGGCCAGAGCTGAGCAGCCCCAACCCTGAAAATGCCCTAATCCATGTTGCATTGGTCTTGGTGGTTGCAAATGCACAGTTCTTCTCTTGGCTCCTGTTCATAGATAATGTCTCCATGTCACACCCTCCTCTGCAGGAGGCAGGGAAACCCCTTCCTGCTCCTACCCAGTCACCTATTTTGAAAAAGGCAACTAAGAATCTCCCCCATTTTGGAGAACACATGGGGAAAGTGGCAGTTACGTAACCAAAAAAAAATTATAATGGATGCCAGAACAAGTTCACACTCGTGAACACCAGCCCTAGCCAATGTGCTCATTTTTCAAGTGCGAGCATGTTGTTGAAATCTAGATGCTCTTTCAAAATTAGATTCTGAGAGAGCAGCAAGTGAACTACCCTGACACCAAATTCTTTCCCTTCCTTCCTGCTCTGAAGAGAAACAAACCTCACAAAGTTTCCATATCACCTTCTATGGAAAGGCTGTTCTGATCGGTGAACAGTCAGCTAGCCTGCAAGTTCCTCAGGCATCTTTGAAACCAAAATTGATATGACCTCTCCTGCCAGGCTCTTATCTCTAAGTTATTCTCTCTCTCACACACACACACACACACACACACACACACACACACACACACACACACACACGACACCTGGTTTGTAAGAACTTAAGAATGTAACAGTCTGACCCCAGCTTTCCCAGGACAAGCCAAAAGCCCCAGGCTACCATACAAGTACAAGGCAACCCCTCCCACTTTTCTAACAGCCTGCCTTAACCAGTCTGAGCTCCAGAGCTTAGGGAAGGGCCTGGGTTCCTAGAACCTTGGATAACCAACCCTAGGGGCAGTTACAGTTGCTCTTGTCTGCACCCGGAACCAGTGATTCCCATGGGGGAGCCAGCCCTCTACTCCCACAAAGTAGTCTTTACAAGAATATCCAAGAAGGTGTTTCAAGCATGTTTAATCATATGCCATTTTATGTTTTTATATTTGAATATTATAAATAATAAGCACTAAGTGCCTATTGTTTTTCCATTATAGAAGAAAAGTTCCATCCTTGGAAGTCACAGGAGTCAGTCTTCTACATTTTGTACTTGCAATAATAGCTAATGATTAGGAGCTGCCTAATACCAGACCCTGTGTGCTCAACTGTTTACATACGGTATTCTGCTGACTCCTCTGCCATCCTACAAGGTCAAGTGGGGAGACAGATGGGTACCCAGCTAAGGAGTGAGTAGCTGGGATCCCAGCATGCCAACTCCAGGATGAAATCTGAAATCACTCCACACTGTCCAAGCACTGACTTGGCCATGGTCTTGGCTAGTCATCACCTTAGACAATGCTGGCTTTCTGTCCTCCCATAGAAACCTGGGACTATATTGAGAATAAGGGAAAAAAATTATAAAGCCAAAGCTATTACCTTGCCATTTCCAACAGTCTGGTAAACAGTATACATGATGTAGGTGTTGAAATGCCAATATTAATAAAATTACACCTTGATATGACTCTTGTTAAATCCTTGCCAATGAAGAAAAGTTTCTAGAAAAGTCCAAAAAAAATCACATTTGACAAAAATCTGGCAGCCACTGCAAGAAACTAGTATGTGACAGAGCTAGATGAGTGCCTTGGACAAAGTAAGTGCTGTGCAACACCGTCCTCCTGACAGGAAAGCTCTGAAGAATGCTTAGTACTCCCTCCCCATCATCCTCCCCAGTACCTGTGGTTTGGAGTGTGTTTCTCAAGACTTCTATATGTTAAAATTTAATCCAATTTATAGGTAGAATATTGATTCAGCAATAGTAGCTAGGGGTGGCAGGTGGGTGGGGCTGGGATTTTTGGAAGGTGATTAGGGTTAATAAGATCAGTGAGGTAGTGCTTCCATGAGTGAACCCTGGTGGCTTTATCAGAAGAGGAGAGGAACCAGAGGAGTCATACACATTCACTCCCTGCATCTTACTTCGTCCTCCCCTACACTTCCTTGGGACTCTGCCAGCAGGGCAGTCTACCAGTTGCAGCCCTTTGACCTTGGACCTTCAGAACCCTGAGCCAAAATAAATCTCTTTTTTTCCTCAGACTTACCCAGTGGATGGGCCTGTGTTACTGGCAACAAAAACTGAACTTTTCAGCAGGTGAAGCTCAAGAGGTCATTCCTTTACTAGACAGGTTTAATTGAGTTAAACAAGGCATCCCTGCTGGGCATGGTGGTAAGACTCCAAGATAAGGCAACACCAGTCAGGTCATTAGGAATAGTACAGTCTATTGGAAAATTCCACATCTAGTACTTTTCTCTTTCTTTCTTCTTTAGGTGTATGATTTGTGTAAGCATGTTTTGCACGTATGTGAGTGCATTGTGTGTGCAAGTGCAAACACATATGTGTGCTCATGCATGTGGAGGCCTAAGATTGATGTCATGAATCTTCCTTGACTATTTTCCACTTTACTTTTTTTTGAGGCAGGGCTGCTCAGTCAATCCCAGAGTTCATCAATACAGCTAGTCTACCTGGCCAGCTTGCTCCAGGGATCCCTGTCTCTGCCTTCCAAGGCTGAATCTACAGGTGAGGTGCCATGCCCACTTGGCATTTACATGTGTTTTGAGGATCTGAACGCCAGTTCATTTGAACTCCAGTTCATTTGCTTGCTTGTATGGCAAGCATTTTAACCACGGAGCAATCTCCCTAGCCTCACATACAGTACTTTCTAAAGACAAACAAATGGGTATTAGTTTCCCATTGCTATATACCAGGAAGTCTGTTCTCTCATGGTTTTGTAGTTCAGAAGCCTAGGCACAGAGCTGGATTCTGTTTTTTGGTGGCATTAATTTGTGGAACTGAGGTCTTCAAGTTCCTCAATGGCTGTCAGCTGGTGTTGCCTTAGCTCCTAGATACCCCCATGTCCCTTGCCTCATGGCCTCCATTTCAAGCCCTATGCTTACCACTATGTTAGCTCAAGAAATTGGTAGGGGAGAGGTATATGATATTTTTCCACTCACATTTTGATGAAAATTTTATGTTCTTTAAAGAAAAGGAAACTTAGGGGCTTGAGAGAAAGCTCAGCAGTTAAGAACATACACTGTTCTTCCAGAGGACAGGAATTTGATTCCCAACATCCATGTCAGGGAGCTCACAACCACCTGTAACTCCAGCACCAAAGGGATCCAAGGCCTCTGGCCTCTGCAGGCACCTGCACTCACATGCACATACCTATACACAGACATATGCACACATAATTTTAAAACAATAAAAATAAATATTGTTTGAAAAATAAAAAGAAGCTTAGAGCTTGTAAAAGGACTCTTTTTGCAATGTACCAAGGCAATCTGAAGACAGTGAGGACCCTGGAGAAATTTCACCTAACAAAGTTGGGTTTCCCCAAGTGGACAACTATTACAAAAGAACCAACATTTGACCCAGTTGTGGTTCATAATGATGCCCATTTTCCACTTTCATAAAGAGAATATACAACCTCATCATGCGTAACATAATCACTGACTTTGCATCTTCAGTTCTACCTGGGAAATTAGATCTTACTACAGCTTGGGAATGCAGTTTGTTCTTAAAAGTTTTTTTTATAGATCAAAGATACATTTGTTTAATTGATACGGATCAACTATGTGCCACCATTTAGTGGAGATTCATGGGTAAAGATGGTGCTTGTGCAAAGAAATGTATGATGTGGCTAGTTTAAGAAAGAGTTGTTAAAAATGTTACAATGGCTGGGCATGGTGGCACACACCTTTAATCCCAGCACTTGGGAGGCAGAAGCAGGTGGATCTCTGTGAGTTCGAGTCCAGCCTGGTCCACATAGTTCTAGGACAGCTGAGGCTACAGGGAGACCCTGTCTCAAAAAGACCAAAAACAAAGAAATGTAGGAAAAATGTTACAATGGTGTTACACTGAAAATATTATGAAAAACCAATAGGATTTGATATACTGTGTGCATTTGGAATAAAAGCTTGTTATATTCCTTAAATCATGTAAAAGGATGATTCATAAGTTGGAACAAGTGCCAAGATTTAGCAAATTGACCAGATCAAACATCAATTTAAAGAGATAAGAAAAAATAGATTTTTTTTGATGGATTTCATTTTCTGAAGTTATATTAGGCAAAATCTAGGCCAACTTTGTAAAAAAAAATCTTTCCTAAAGAAAGACAAAGTGAAAGCCTGGTTGGCAAGCCTCAAACTAACCCTAGGGAAATATATTATGATTCAGGAATATTAAAGAAATGTACTGCTCAGCAAGAATACCCATAGATTTCCTGTAGATTAGAAAATCGAGTGTTTTCAAGGCTACTGAGGACACTCAGAGCAAAATAAAAGACATAAATCCTTATGCTGTTGGGCTCAGAGTTATCCTAGTTCTTGCAAGGAAAAGATAAAGGAATAGAAGGAAGAAGAACAAATATTTCTCATTTGCACTTTAGCCCTGCAGCAAATACCACTCCGGTTTGCCCCATCCTTGCCTCCCAGGTTGGGGTAGGTCATTATGGAGAAGATAGCAGGGCATTGAAGCACCAGCTCTCAGACTGCTACCCATCTTTGCCACACCCAAAATTATTTTCTAAGGACAAATATCCAGAAATTCAATCTAAAGTCTAAAGCATGCACATTTTGAGGCTTACGTTATAATTAACAAACAACCCTATACGCACAAAAGTATAAACTCAGAGTATTGTATAATTTCTAAAAGATCTAATAATAAACATCACCTTTATCTACTTTTACCAAGCCATTACATGCCACTATTCTGTCTCAAAATTTTCATTATAGTTTTGATGCATAAACATAACAGAATGATCTGTAACATTTGAAAATTAAGTATATTTCCACAAATACTGTATCTATTTTTTTTTAATAGGTCAAATGTGGTGGTATATACCTTTCATCCCAGCATACATAGGGGGCAGAGGCAAGTGAATTTCTGAGCTGGAGGCCAACCTTGTCTACATAGTGAGTTTCAGAATAGCCAAGGCTACATAGTGAGACCCTGTCTCAAAAAAAAAAAAAGCAAAATGAATAATTTACTTATAATTTATATACAAGTTGCCTATCCTCCTAAAAAAGATAACTTCAGAATAAAAATAGCATAAAACAGTTAAAAATAATTAGGAAAAAAATCTTAATATTTGAAGAACAGAGTTTTTGCACTGGAACAGTATGAGATGGTCATTAACTTCAGCTCTGAGCTTCCTAACAACAAAAGTAAAATTAGAAAAATACTTCCAAGTCTAAAATAAAGGGAAGCACATAAGTGTGTCTAGAAATAAATGTCTTCCTGTTACTAAGTTCTAAGAAGAATTAGCATGTGTTTCCTTATGTAACAGGCACAAAGTACCATAACAGTGTATCTCAGCCCAAACTTTCTTAAGATGTTAAACTCTTCATGGGATTACTTCTTGTACAGACCCTCAAAAAAAGGCAGACATAAGATCAGGTTCTATTTTAGCAAAAACTGAATTTGGAATTTATTTGTTTTTTTCCTGGCCTCATACTCATGATTTGCCTTCACCAAGTGCTGGTACCATGTGGAACCAGCAAGACAAATCTTTTGATTCTAACAAAAACCAGATATGTTGATTTAGATGATCGTAAGTTTGGTGTTTCTCAAATATGAGTGAAATTATGCTGGTCATTTGGTTTTACTTACCCACTCTTTCTGGTTTTCTCCATTTCCAGACACTTGGGCACCTCTCAGCCAGGTGTAGTGGTACTTGCCTATATCCCATCCTAGGGATGACAAGAGGACCTTGAGTTTGAGGCCAGCCTGGACCACAGAGTGAGACCCTGTCTTTTTGGAAAAAAAAAAATCACTTTATTACAATGAACTCACAATTTTAAAATATTGCACTTCTCTAACCCATGAAATAAGGTGAAATCATGTGGTAATGATATTCATGCATATCAGTAATATGTGGAACTGCCAAGTGAAAACGTTAGTTAAGCCACATTTTGCCATAATACACAGGATATGCAACATGTTGCTTAATTCTGACACCTATAATCATATGCAGCCAAATTAAAAATAGATAAGTTGAAGTTGAAAAAAAACCTTTTGTGCATCAAAGGACATTATCAGGGTAGGATGATAGAGCAGATGGGAAAATTCTTGCTCACGCACAAGGACCTGAGTGTGATCCCCCAGAACCCACATTCTTTTAAAGCTGGGCATGGCAGTGTGTGTGCTTGTAATCCCAAAGCTGGGAGGCAAAGACAGGCTACTCCCTAGGATTTACTGGCCAGCCAGCATAGCCTATGTAGCAAGTTCCAGGCCAATGAGAGACCGGTCTCAAAAAACAAAGTGGACAGCATTTGAGGAATGACATCTGTGGCTGTCTTCTGGCCTCCATGTGCATTCACACGTGTACACTTGCACACACATGATCATGAACACACATACAGATGACATTATCACCAAAATGAAAAGATGAGCCACAAAGTGGGAGAAATCATATCTGAAAAGAACCTATTAATCAAAATACAGAAATTGCTACAACTCAACAATAAAAAAGACAAGTAACCCAATTTATAAATAAACAGGAGTGCTGGGGGTATAGCTCAGTGCTGGAGCAAGCCCAGCATGTACAACTCGGGTTTAGCTCCCAGTGATGCAGATCCTTGAGAGTGATGGATCTTTCTCAGCCCAGATTGTGTGCCTCAGAAACTTAGGGTGCTAGGTACTCAAGCCTCACCAAAAGACCATGACTGTCAAGTTTGTAGTCTCATGTTGATTGTGACTAAAGATGCAGACATGTGGGAATAAGCAAAGTAAAAGTAAGCTTTATTATGGAGAATTAAAGGAAAGTGACAGAAATTACCAAGAGTTCAAGGGGTCCCAAGAGAGGGGAAAACTGTTGAGCTCTTGTCTAGGGGCTTTTTATAGAACTTATGGCAGGAATGGGACCAACACCGAGGGAATTTGTATTGAGGCTGGTTAATCCCTTGAACACATCAGGGGCTGAGTCAATTAGGGGGTGACACACTATGCTTGTTCTTCTGGCCCAACTGGGGAGATGATTATTTATATACTGTTAACTACACCTGTCACCCAGTTAACCATGGTTGATGCTCCCTCTGTCCATCTCTTACCTCTGTTTTGTTAATTGCTGACCTTGATTGTCCTCCCATTGTTAGGTCTGGCCAGTACTGCTACTATGAACCTTGTAGGTGTCGCTGGTCTCCAACTGTGCCTGATGTCTGTTAAGCCAACTACGTTTTCTTTGTTCTCCCCATTGATGTGGCCAGTTTTCGTTCTTACCATGGGCCTTTTTCCTTACTACCTACAGAAATCTAACTCCTACCTCACCAACACAGAGAAATGCAATTCAAAACTATTTCATACCTACTGGGACAGCTACAGTTTAAAAGACTGACAGTAAGTACTGGAGAGAAAGTAGAGGTATTGGTACCTAGTCAGCGCTGGTAGGAACATAAATGGTACAGCCACTACAGAAAACACTTTGTCAGTTCCCCAAAATGTTAAACAGAGAGTTATCAGGGGCTGGACAGATGACTCAGCAGCTAAGAGCACTGGTTGTTCTTAAAGAAGACTTGGGTTCAAATCCCAGCATCCACATAGTGGCTAATAACCATTCATAACTCCGGTTCTAGGGGATCCAACGCCCTCTTCTGTCCTCCACAGGCACTGTATGACACAGGTGCACTTATATACATGTAGCCAATACACTCATATACATAAAAATTTTTTTAAATAAACAATTTATTGAGAATTTCATACATGCATATAAGGTGTTTTGCTCAAATCCATGCCCACTCCCTCCCCTCCAACTCCTCCCATATCTCCCCAGCACTTATTTTTTTCTGATAACTTCATGTACTCTTTCTTCTTTGATTTATTTATTTTTTTAAATGGGGCTTTTGGCTACATTCCCCTCTCTGAAGAGGCAACCCTAAAATCATTTAAGGATAAGATACAAGCTCCCAAATATTTTCGACGTTTTTGGCCTTTGGAATGGAGTAGGTTGCTAAAGAGGCCCAAGGACACTGTGAGTTTTAGCCAAGAAACTGGCTACTTTCCTTTGGGGTCTTTTTACCCCAATTGCCTAGTCAATTCCTACCTCCTATTCTTGTCACACCATCCTCTGAAGAGGTTACCCAAATTTCCCATAAGCAATCGGGTCACAGACTGCTCTGGCTTCTTCCATGCTGAACAGGGATGCAGGGTGAGGCAATTGGAGTACCCCTTCAGTGGG
>NW_008357637.1:2033209-2052300 GCF_000622305.1 Nannospalax galili | reverse complement strand
TCAGTGTCAGTTCCCTCTCAAAGGCTTCTTCCATCATTTTAGAATAATAGCTGGTTGTCTCCTTTAGCTACAGGTGGGCACCACAGTATTGGAGAAAAAGATTTGAAGTCTTACATCAGAGCAGCACTTTATGGTTAGGAACAAAACCATCAATGAGAAATAGTTGTCTAAATAACTTTTTATATAGATTTAAGCCTAATGTCTGGGAAGTGTAATCCCTTGAACTCTTAAAGAAATATACTGATAACTTTACTCTTTGGTTATACTTTCCTTTTAGGTGTTTAAGATCATACAGTTGGCCCAAATAAATTATTTTTACACTTAAGGTCATTAAGTGTATCATTATCATTTATCATGTAAGTTATCATTTACCAATTTCAGTTTTAGATATATACTCAATAAAACTAAAAGCACAAAGTCACACAAAACTTTTATGTATATGTTCACAGTTGCATTATTTACAATGCCCCCAAAATGGAAACAACTCAAATGTCCATCAGTTAATACATAGATAAATAAAATATAGTATGTTCATATATGGGCTATTATTCAGCAATAAAAAAGGAATGAAGTTCTGTTCTAGACTACAACATGAATAAGTCTTTAAAATAATGTGCTAGGTGAAAGAAGTCATATATGTTGAATACCCAGAACAGGTTAATCCACAGAGACAAAAAGCATATTAATTTTAGGCTTCCAGGGACTAATAGGCAGGAGGAAATCCTCCTAATGACCACAGGATTTCTTTCTGAAGTGATTAAAATGTTATGGAATTAGATAAGGGTGATAGATTAGATTATACCACTATGTAAATATGCCAAAACCCAAGTAATTATGTACTTTAAAATGTCATGTTGTGATGGCATGTGAATTATATATCAATATGGTATTTTCTCAAAGAATCCACAAGTCTGAGCTGGAGATGTGGCTCAGTGGGACCTTAGTTTGGATTCCCAGCGCTTCAGCTGGGCATGGTGGCATGCATCTATAGTCTCAAAACTGGGAGACAGATGGGAGGATCCAGGGAACTTGCTGGTCAACTAATCTAGCCAATTGGTGAGCTCCAAGTTCAGTGAAAGAGAGACTCTGCCTCAAAAAATAAGGTGAATGGGCCAGAGAGATGACTTAGTGGTTAAGAGCACTGGCTGTTCTTGCAGAGGACCCAGGTTTGATTCCCAGCATCCACATGGCAGCTAACAGCCATCCATAACTCCAGTTCCAGGGGATCTGACACCCTCTTCTGACCTCTGTGAGCATTGCACAACACAGGTGAACTTACATATATGCAGTCAATATACTTATACACATAAAATTTTAAAATAATAAATAAAATACTTTTGAAAAAATAAGGTGAACATAGACAGATAAAGGAGGACACCCACTGTCAACCTCTGGCTTTCAGACACACATGCAACCACCACACACACACACACACACACACACACACACAAACCAGTTCAGCTGTAGCCAGGAGTGGTGGGCTGAGGAACGATCAAATATTCAAGGCTAGCCAGGGCTACATAGCAAGATCCTGTCTCAAAATTCTTAAAAAATAAAAAATAAAAAAAATACTACAACAACAAAAATGAGTGAAAGAAAAAGAATCCACAATCAAAATGAAACCTCAATCAGCCTGGTTCACCGAGTAATATTAATTAGCAAAAATCCCTCAACTTCTGTTACGTGACTACAGATTTCTTTCGATAATTTTATCATTTTAAATTTATTAATCACTTGATGTGTGTGTATATGTGTGCGCAGCTTAGAGATTAGAGGCAACTTGGAGTCAGTTCTCTCCATCTACCATGTGGCTTCTGGAGCTTGAACTCATATCATCAGACTTGATAAAAAGCACCTGTACCCACTGAACCATCTCACCAGCTGTAGAGACTCCTTTTAAAAGAATCAAATTTATATGGATCTCAAAGCTCATTTAAATTATTTTCACTAGGGCATGGTAGAATATGCCTTGAATCCTAGCACTCAGGAGGCAGAGGCAGGTGGATCTCTGTGAGATTGAGGCCAGCTTGGTCTACACAGCAAGTTCCAGGCCAGCTGAGGCTACAGGGAGACCTGTCTCAAAAAAAACAAACATTATTTTCACTAGTGTGCTACTTAAATACATGCAAATATGTTTCAGTTTAAGGTCCTTGGCTTTACATATTTGAGCAACTATAAAGTCTTAAAATAACTTTGCAAATTAAATATATTTGAAACTATAAAAATCAATAAAGATCAAATTATCAACATTAAACTGGTAAGGGAGATGATGATGATGGCTGTTTGGTGAAACTGAACTTTGCTTGGATAAACATTGACAGCTATGACATGGGCCTCTCCTGTCTGTCTTGCTACCTCAACTCTCCATCCCTTTTCTAGGTTGTCCTTGTTTGTTTCTCCATTGCTGTGACAAAACACTCTGACCACTACCAACCTGGGAGGAAAGGGTTTATTTATCTTACATCTCTCAGGTCACAGTTCATCAGGGAGCCCAAGGTAGGAACTCAAGGCAGGAACCTGGAGGCAGGAGTTGCAGCACAGGCCATGGAGGAACACTGCTTCCTGGCTTGCTTCCCTGGCCCCTGCTCAGTCTCCTTTCTTATGCAACACAGGCCCACCTGCCAGGGGTGGTACCACCCACAGTGGGCTGGGCCTTTCCACATTACACAACAATCAAGAAAATACCCCACAGACATGGCCATAGGCCAGTTCAATGGAGGCATTTCCCCAACTGAGGCTCCCTCGACCGAGGTATGTCAAGTTGACACTAAAGCTATCCGGAATACAGGTTTAAGCTCCTGAAATAGCATTGTTCATCCGGTCTTAACCTGTGGCTAAGAAATTTTGCTCTATCTTAATTCAAAAGCAAAACCCTAAACTATGGACAAAGAAAGAATATCAACTGATCATTTGGATTACCCAGAATATATTTATAAGAGTTTTTTCTTCTGCCAAAATAAGACATTTTTCCCCCCTAGCAAATCTCATGCCTCTCTAAGTGTTAAATAACTTTTCCTGGAGCCACATGAACAAATTTCTATTCACCTGGATGGGGCATCTATGACAGACCAAAGAGATCATTCTACCCAAGTCTAGCTTAATGAACCAAGAATTTAGTGAGGTTACTAACAGGAGCAGGGTGAAGGGTTACTTACAGGGGAAGGGTGACAATATCAGCTGCAGCACCAAAAGGCCCACCCAGAATGAGTGATGACTCATGAAAGTTTCAGTCCTGCCCAACTTTCGGACAGCTCCACTGAAGAGCATCTCTTCCTCCCCAGCAATTGTTCAGTTTATATAACCTTCAGAAGAGGATTTATAAACCTTGTAACTTTCAGAACATCATGGGCCTTCTGTTTCCTTAGCTTCCAGGGTCTTATGAACCTCCCTCCAGGAAGGAGTGTTTCAACTCAGAAAAAAATGCTATACAACACTAAGAATATATTTGCTGAACCATGAGGTTCCCTGGATCTCAGTTTGGGAACCACTGCTATAACCTGTACCACTGGCTTTCAAGTTTGTGCCTGCATCAGAATCACCTAGGAGGGCTTGTGAGGGCACAGGGTTCTGGGGTTTGATTCAGTGGTCCTGGATGAGACAAGAATGTGCATTTCTAACAATTCCCTAACTGATACTGTTGCTCTGGGGACTACCATTGAGAACCATTGCTCCCTAACTTTCAAATGATCTCTCTCTCTCTCTCTCTCTCTCTCTCTCTCTCTCTCTCTCTCTCTTCTCTCTCTCTTTTCTCTTTCTTTCTCTCTCTCTCTCTCCTCATTCTCTCTCTCTCTCTCTCTCTCTCTCTCTCTCTCTCTCTCGCAAAAGCTAATGAGCCTTTCTTGGATTTTCACACAGAGTCTGCCCAGAAGTAGTACAGGAAAATTCTCATTAATAAACCTCCATGATCCACTGGCCTCCAGTCAAAGGTTTCTATAGCAACCTGCGTTCCAACACAAGTCTCAGGCCACATTTTCACAAACTGCAGCTAGACGAGTGGAAAATAAGTAACCCCTTGTGATCAGCCAAGAAAATGAGGAATAATAAAAGACTAGTACTAGGACCTGAGTGGAATTAATTTCCCAAGATTTAGATCCACAGAACACCAGGCACCCTACCAGAGATTACTTAAGGTTCAAAGCAACATTTTCACATCACTATTTTCATTACCACTGCTTCCTGCATGGAGATAGTTTTCCACCTTTTTCTTAATAATCTCATATTCATTCCAAGGCACCACAGTGTGGTGAGATGAGCTCAGTGGTCATATTTTGAATAGTGATTTCATCATTTGTTAGTTGTGATGATCTGAGACAAGTTATTTAACCTATAAGAAGATTTGGTCTCCTCATAAACTCACTAAAAATAGCAATTCTGGCCTATAGCAGCCAGAATCTAACCATTAAGCATGACTACTTTTAAGTGTTTATAACAGAAAAGGCAAAAAGGCCAAAGACAGGGAACTATTTCCACAGATGAAGTGAAGAGGGAGCTAAGGAAGGTTTCAACCATCCCTAGGGTAGAAGACAGAGAGAAGAGATGGAATTGTGAAGTCTGGGGTCACCTGAGGAAGCTGGGGACCATACCGCAGTCTGATGGGGTAGCTATTGTCCTGGCAGCCTCCTGAGGGGCAGGGTGGGGGTTGCTCTGCTTTCTTCTCCTTCCCCCACGGTCTGCAGTCCCAGATCCTTCCACTGCACAACCATGAAGATGCAGCCTGGGGCCCTTGCTCTGTGGACTGACTCCCCTGTTCCAGGGCATAGGAGCTACATTAGAGGACCAACAAGCCCAGGGCCAGCCCAGGATTGTGAGGATCAAGTGATAGCACTCGGAAGTCCAGGCCTGCTATAGATGGTATATTTTAAATTCATACTTGCTTGCCTATCCCTCAGACCCCTGGACAAATTTTCCACTCCTCATGGAGCCTCTTTGTCCTCCTACTCTCTCATCAGGCAGTTCTTTCCTCCCATTTCCTCGCCCACACTCGGTGGCAGACAGCAAGTTGGCTGGCCTCCCAATCGATGAGACTATGCACTGTGTGAAATCCTAGGGAAGGGGTTGCATGGTTCAGCTACCAGATCCAATAATGCTCTCTTCTTCTACCTGAGTGCCCTGTCTCCACACACCAGGTCGTCCACATGTCAATGTGGCACCAACCCAGCAAGTCAACAGGACACACCAGCCCCTCTCATTGCAGCTCTTCCTCTGCCCAGATACATCACAGTTGGCCATATTAAAACTGTGCAGTTTGTCCCAGAGTCCCCTCCTCCCAACACTCAAGGCTGCATCTACTTATCTGAAAGAACAGATAGAAAGAGATCTCTGAGTTCTCTCTTTCAGCCATCACCTTGCACTGTTTGCATTTGCATATGGCTATATCCCGGGCACTGCCCTACCTGCCTGGGTTTCAACCACAGGTAAACACCTCAAAATGCTAGCAACCTGGACACAAATGATGTTCTGTTGACTAAAGAGCAGCTACAGGAACAAAAGACTCCAATGTTTATTGTAGGAGCAGCATGGGGTATATCGTCAAATCCAATCCTACTTACAAGTAAGTCATTTGTAGATTCAAACAGATCAGACTTGTGTAGGGAAAATTAGGGGAAGAAAAAAATTTTTTTTCACACAGGGTCTGTATGAAAATATTGTGTCAGTTTGTACTACAGGGTATACAAAAGAATTTTTCCTCTTAGATGTCTTTAACAAATAGAACCTAGGTGTGAACAGAATCTATGAGCCTGGTCCACATGGACTGGTGTCAAGTCCATGCAATTGGCTAAATACTCCACTTTTTTTTTATTTCAGATTTGATATAATCAGGGCAGAGTTTCTCTCTGTCTCTCTGTCTTCTCTCATGAAATTTATTCTATCTGGTATCTTATGTTTGAGATCTCTCTCTCTCTCTCTCTCTCTCTCTCTCTCTCTCTCTCTGCTTGTGCATGTGGAAGACAGAAGGTGTTGTTCTTCCTCAAGCACCAATCACCATTTTTTTTGCGTGTGTGAGAGACACCTGAAACTTGCCAAGTAGTTAGGCTGGATTGTCAGCCAGTCACAGGGACCCACTTGCCTCTGCATCCCCAGAACTGAGGTTCCAAGCCTGCCCCACCACAAGCAGCTTTTCATGTGGGTTCTGGGGATTGAACTCTGATCCTCATGCTTGGACGACAAGCACTTTACCAAGTGAGTCATCTTCATGACTGGAGTTTTTGACATTTTAACCAACTCTGCTTTGTCAGTGCTTCTTAAAACGTGGCTCCATATCACAAGGGAGTTTACTGGAAGTGCAGATTCTCAGGCTGTGCCCGAGCCCTGTACTAAAACAGAAGCCTATGGGCCTATGGGAGGTAGAACTCAGCCAAGGGTAGTTAACAAGACTTTCAAGTGTTTCTGTTGCACACCAAAGTTTGTGAACCACTGACCTGTGAAGTCAACACAAATACCTCCCTCCATCTGTGTTTTAACAAGCCCTGCAGGTGATTCCGGTGCATGTGAGATTTGAGAGTCACTGGGCTGTGGAAATCCACACTGATAAATGTGAACTATAAATTGGATTTAAATCCCAGACCTCCTCACAATCTGAAATCTTCTGACTTTCTAATGCTGATTTACTAAGTGCTCTTTATACAAGAAAGACTTTTACCACGAAGGGCGGGTGCTTTACTGCAAGAACACGGTGGAAATGAGAGCCCCGCCAGCATTGTCCTGTCAGAATGAGCCTCCTCTCTACTGAACTCTCATTTTCCATTTGGAGGGGAAGGGAGGTTATGTACTTTCCAAGCATGCCACCCTTTGCTAGTAAATGCTTCTTTTCTGTAATTGGCTGACCATGCACAAATGCCCTTCTGTGCCCACTAAGAAATAGCAGGTCCCGACATGGGAATGGAACCCTATTTCCTTGTTCTTTTTTTTAAAACCTGTAAAGGCCCTTCCTCCCTTCCAAGAATAGAGGCGTTTTGGCAAAGAAGAAGGTCTTTTTTTCCAGGGTGACAAAAAGCACTTTCTCTCCACTCTTTTGTTGTGCTGTTAGATTTGAAACCCTTTGCCCTGAGAACAATACACCGCGAGTTGCTTTATTTTATTATTTTTTTTATTTTATTTTTGCTTTCTGCTGTGCTTTCTTCCACCCTTAGGATAATAGGCCACCATTTTAACACCAGAGAACAGGTATCTGTGGTGAATCCAAGTTGAATGTCAGTCAGGCCTGTAAGTACCACTACTCTCTTAGCTGGAGTGCACAGAGAGGCTCGATTTGAAGAAAGCTGTGTGACACTCCAGTGAAGGCCTAGTGAGGAGGAAATGGACTCCCACATCAATAGAATGCTAACAACCCTGGTGGGCATACAACCCTGAAGGTAATTTGGGAAATTTAGGAAGTCAACGAAGATGAATAAATAAGACAGCAACCAACCAATTTCCTTTTTCGTTTTTATGAAGACTGTGATTGTAGGCCATAAGCTTCCTCTCATCACTAATGAATGAAACAGAGGAAGAGAGAGTTTTAAATATGTGGTAGTGCTAAATAACCCATAACTAAATGTATAACATGAGGAATATGTATCTTCCTGAGGAGAGCCTGCAAATAGAGCTTACCCAGGAAGACTGGGAAAAAACAAAAAACCTCTTCTTTTGTGCTAAACCAGAGTTATACTATATACCTTTAAACATTGCTCCTAGTGTATAAAACCAGCCATAAAATGAAGGTTTGATGGTCAGCTTGATAATTAGATCATTCTAGACAGCCAATCCCGGCAAATCATGTCCCAAAGTTAATGGTTCCCTTTGTAATTAGCTCTGTCTACAACCATCAAATTAACAAATAACTGCCAAGTCACCAGCACACAGTGGGGAGAAGCTACAGAACAGCCCCTGGGGGCTTCTTCTCCTGCGTCTGCCCCACCCCCATCTGGTACTAGTTTCACCTCTGTCCTTCTCCATCAGGGTAGTAGAAGAGAGCCCTCTGGACCTATGGTTTGAGAGTTTCCAAGCCTGGCTTTCTTTATAGCAGACATTCATCTTTAATGATCTAAAACATTCTGCCCAAAACGCTCATCTTTAAAAGAGCCCAGAGAACACAAAGAGGTTGAGACTTCAGCTTCACTGTTTCCACAGTGTCATTTCATGGGCTTTCTTGTTTTACTCCACAACCCTGTAACTGGGGGTTATTTACACATCTGAAACCAGTGTTTTCAAGTGACATCCCAAGTCAAATTCTAAAAGTCAAAGATTTCCAGGAACTCAGGTCTCCTTCACCCCAGTGCTCTGAAACTAAACTGGACTACATTTATCAAGTACCTGACCAGGAGTGATGGGTCGTGCTTTCAAACTCAGTACTCAGTAGTCTGAGGCTAGAGAACTGCTGCAAAGAGGCCACCTTGCTCTATATATTGAGTTCTAGGTCAACCTGAGTTCCAGGATAAGACCCTAATCACACATGGTCTCCTGGATTTGGGAAGGGCTAAAGTACATTATCTGGAGAAGGCTAAGAAGAGAAGGCTTGATCCATGCTAGGTAAAGGCTTTCCAGTGTGCATACCCTCAAGTCATTCATATGCCTCAGCAACCCCTCAGTTATCTTGGTAAGTAAGCTCAGTAAATTCATTGGTTCCCCAGTAAAACTTTATTCAAACGTTGGTTTGACATTAGAACCTTAAAAGGGAATTCATTGCTTAGCATCCCCAGGAAAAGAATTCTCACAACAGATGGAAAATTTATTTGTTAATGCTATTATGTCTCACAATTATTAAAAGAAGAAAATGAGAATGTAAAAGATGTTAAAAGAACATGGGAATGGAGATATTTTCCAAAATAGAAAAAATGAGAAAGCCTAAACAAGCGATGAAGGTCTGTGTAGCTTTGTTATTATTTATAAAGGATAAGACAAAAATAATATACACATGATCTTAAAGTTTCCAAGGTCATAGTTTAGTCAACTAAGGAACAAAATATATATCTAATCAAGGTTTATCTGAGAACATTTGGTTTTTTTACCCAAGCATTATCTACATAGCACATGATAATTAAATGTACCAGACTGGTAGAACTAACCTTATTGGATGTTTAACAGCCATACTTTGAGGCCTATATAATGTGGTCAGAGGGACTTAAAGAACAATATTTGCCCCTTGCCCTCCAAGGTCAACAAAGTTCCATGGGACTATGGAGCATCTCTCAAAATGTCCTGTAACTGTGGTGAGTCACTTGTCCTCTCGTTCAGGGAGGCCATGGAGACCCCAGCAGATGGACTTGAACCAGTGTCCAGTCTACAAAGAGAAGGGTCAATTCAGAGGAAACGTCTCATCCATGCTTCCAAGTGAAGCCAGCCATGGTCGAACAGGATCTTTGACTTATTTTCACATAAATGGAACTGGTAAAAGAAAGGAGCCAGAGGCTCCTCCCAAGCCCATATGACCCCTGAGGAACAGATCCTCAAACAACCCCAAGAGTAAAAATAAATTGATTTATTTGGGCCAACTGTATGGTCTTAAACACACAAAAGGAAAATATAACCAAAGAGGAAAGTAATCAGTATATTTCTTTAAGAGTTCAAGGGATTACACTTCCCAGACATTAGGCTTGCTGCCCAGATGTAAGACTTCAAATCTTGGTGTGCAATACTGTAGTGCCCACCTGTAGCTAAGGGAGACCACCCACTATTGTTCTAAATTTGTTTTCTCCCCCTATCTAGAAGCTTTGAGAGGGAACTGACACTGATTCTAACCACTCCAACAGCTATCAAAGTGCCTGAAAGCAAAGTGCCTGAAAGTCATTGAAAGGGATTTTTTTCCAGTTCCCTGTCTAGAACTTGTAATGCTAACTACTCTTGCCTTTACTTCTTCACATCTCCTATTCACCAGTCAAGGACTTTCTTGTCTCCTTACAGATAAGAATTACGCAATTTGGGAGTCTTTCAGATAGACCCACAGAAGAGGTACCCCAATTGCCTCACTCTGCGTCCCTGTTCAGCATGGAAGAAGCCAGAGCAGTCTGTATCCTGATTCCCTATCCGCAAGTTGGGTAACCTCTTCAGAGGATGGTGTGATAAGAATAGGAGGTAGGAATTGGCTAGGAAGTTAGTGTAAAAAGACCCCAAAGAAAAGTAACCAGCTTCTTGGCTAAAAGTCAAAATGTCCTTGGGCCTCTTAGCAACATACTCCACTCCAAAGGCCCAAAATGTTGAAAGTATTTGGGAGCTGTTATGTAATTCTTAAAAGATTTTAGGGTTACCTCTTCAGAGGGGGTAATGTTAGAGTAGCAAAAATCCCCATTAAAAAAAAAAAAAGAAGAAGAATGCCTATATGAAGTTATCAGGAAAAAAGTGATGGGGAGATATAGGAGGAGTTGGAGGGGTGGGAATGGGCATGGATTTGATCACATCTTTTGAGTCATTATATTCCAGAACTGCAAAGATGCCCAAATACCTCTTTCAGAATCCCTGGAGACACAGAGTCCAGGAAGTGAAGGAGGAAGCTGGGCATCTATGTTTCATGGGATTCTGTCTTGGTAGGTTTCCTCAGATCCCAAGGAAGATCCCAGAGCTGCAAGTTCATGTCCTCACAAGTCAGCTTTGCCACAGGTGATCCAGCCCAGGGAACTATCCTCCAAACTCTGTCCTCATTGACTCTTAACTAAGAGGTCATTTACTGGTTTCAATTGAGTAAAATCTTTCCAATGACTAGATACTGTCATTTTCCAACCAGAGCACTCCCACTCCCATTTGAAAGGTTTTTTTCCATTTTGTTTTTATGTGGTTGGTTGGTCATTTTTTTTTTTTTTGATATTTGTTTTTTGGTGTTTGGGTATTTTTATATTTATTTATTTGTTTGTTTGTTTGTTTGTTTGTTTGTTTTGGTGAAAGCAGCCTTATTGAGAAAAAGGTAGATATTTGAGAATGCTATCACACTATTGTACATGAAATAAAGAGTGGGATGGCTTAAATGTATAAAGCAAATAAAAAAGAAATGGTTCTAAAATAGTTTAGTTGAGGGTTCAGACTTCTGGATGAGATGGAGAAGTAGGAAACCCTGTGTGAGCTGGTGAGGGAGAGAGCCAGAATGAAAATAAGTAGACTTTATCTCAAAGAGAAAAGTAAAAAAGAAAAAAAAAAAAACCCAAAACTTCAGAAACCAACAAAAGTAGTTGACAGTTCAAGGAAAGGAACTTCTTTTTTTGTTTTTAATTAGGCGAGCATGAACACAGCACTCCCCACACACATGCACTGCCACAAATTATGCAGTTGCATTTCCTCCAATTGGGGAAATTGAAGGGTCTGCACATCCAGAGTACAATGGATAAGCCTCACCCTGGCCTCACCACTTTCCTGATCCCCTACCAAGTAAGTATTCTTCTTTTAAAGAGTTATTTTTATGATTTTTAATCATGCCTATGTGTGTCTGTGTCTGTGTGTGGATATATGCATGTGAGTGCAGGTGCCTGTGGAAACCAGAAGAGGATGTCGGATCCCCTCGAGCTGGAGTACACACAGTTGTGAGCCACCCAGCATGGGTGCTGGGAACCAAACTCATGTCCTCTGCAAGAGTAGTACACATTCTTCATTGCTGAGCCATCTCTCCAGTTCCTGAAGCTCCTTAATGTGTATAGAACAAGACCCAAGGGAAATACATCTATCTTGAACAAAGGAAATGAGGATACTTAGGGGCAATTTGAAGACCAGTCACTCTGTTTTAAAGCATCCCTTAAAGACAGAGTGATAAGAAAGGCCATTAGCAGATACCACCGAGTCTATAGTTAAACACTGAGAACTGAAACTAATTATTCATTCAGGATTCCTATGTGTCATTTAGAATATATTTAAAGAAACAAACAAAAAATCCTCTCATAATGTAAGTCAGGAATAGACTTGGTTCAGAAAGGATTCTGCTCTCTCTCTCTCTCTCTCTCTCTCTCTCTCTCTCTCTCTCTCTCTGTGTGTATGTGTGTGTGTGTGTGTGTGTATGGCACTGGTAGCGGATGGTACTAGTAGTGGTAACTGGAGTCAAACTCATGGTCTTGAGCATGCTAAGCAAACACTACCATGAAAAGAAACAGCTCAAGACGAGTATTAAACAGGACTTGGGAGGAAGCTTGTAAGGCTTCTTAAGACCTAACCTAAGAAATCCCAAAATGACATTTCTGTAATAATCAACAAAGTCACTAAGGTAATCTCAGACTTAAGAGACAGGGGAACAGACCTCACTTCTTGAGGAAAAGAGACGTGTATAAGAGAGCAGGAACTTTGGAGACCATCAACCATACGTGAAGTGCCCAAGCTCCACAGAGGCAGTCCTTTCTCTAGCTCCCGCTGACTATGTGCTTTCACAACCAAACTCCTGGTCTTTGAAACTCTGCCTGGCCCAGTTTATATTCCCACCCCACCTACCACTGTTTGTGGCCCCTTGTTACTGCCTAAATCAACCCCGTATTTTTTCCATCTTTGCTCATTACTCTTTTGGTTTCCTTTGTCACAAGGCAAAGGGCAGGTCAGTGGTAGAGTGAAAAAAAATTGTAATACAGAATCAAGTAAGAATTTGATAGTGAAAAGAAGTTCATTGAAAAGGTTGATGATCTCTAGAATATCGCTTATGTTTCAAATAGAAATATTTGACTGACTTCTCAGATGGTATTAGTTCGTGATGCTTGGCCTTCGTGTTCCACTGCTCCACAGTATGTGGTTCAGCATCTTGCTTTGGTTTAGCATCTTTGTACCCAGTGTTTTCTTAAGACTATTTGCAAGAGAGGGATGGAACCAGGTGACAGGAACCTCTGAGAGCTGCACCAAGCACATCCTGCAACCTGACAAAATATCTGGCCACTGTACCTGTTCAGTATCTGTGAGCATCTTTGGAAAGAGGTTTCGATATCAATCAAACTGAACCCACTTCCTTCTCAAAGACATTTGACAATTTTTTTCCTTTGAAAACTGCCATCAGAGAAGGAAAAATCTGCTCTTTCCTTAACTCTGTTTTCACAGGAAAACTCTGTTTTCCTAGCCTTGGCTCAGCACTGGCTTCCTTGAGTCAAAAAACAAAAACAAAAATTAACAAAAAGGGGTGCATCCTCCATATGGAGTTCCTTTAAGCTTTTGGCTTTCTGTCAGGAGTACATGCCTCATGGATAACAGGTACTTTCATGTGTCAAGGCCTGGAGAAACAGATGTCCACAGTCTCCTCAGATTCCTCCTTTAGTCTCCCCTGACTGAAGACACACCCTCCTTCTTTGATGATTAATCTTCATTTTCAATTTGGATTTAGAAACACTCTTAGGGGACTGGATCCAGGAGACCATTTCTGGGTACATCTGACATAGTATTTCTAGAGGGGTTTAACTGAGGACAGAACACCACTCTGAATAGAGGTGGCGCCATCCCATTGGCCAGGCTGAATGAAAAGGAGAAGGCAAGGGGAGCCCCAGCATTCACCCCTCTCTACTTCCTGGCTCTGGACACATTGTAAAACCAGCCACTTTATGCTGCTGACACCATGCTGTCCCTGCAGTAATGGTCTGTACTCTCAGACCATGAGCCAGAATAAACCTTTCTTCTTTAATTTGCTTTTATCAGCTATTTTGTCACAGCAACCAGAACATGATTAATATACCAAAAGTCTTCCTGGTGGGCCTAAGACTAGTTGCCAAACCCTCCGTGAGCCTCACTAAGAAAAGTGCCATGATCCCCCATGTGCCTGGCAAAGAAATCACATGCCCTTACCATTGCTGGGCAAAGTGGAAGACAACCATGTGTGGAGGAGTCTATGAATAAAAAAGGCAGACAGCACCCCCAGAAAGGAAATAAGGTTGAGAAATAAGGATGAAAGGGAGTCCTTGAACATGTCCATGTGGTTAAATCTTAAGGATGCCATTCCTGCTGGGAATACTGTGAAAGCTACTGCCTCCTCTTACGCAAATCCTCTCCCATGGAAGATGCCATCTGCAGACTCTAAACACTAAAACGAATCCTGTAAGAACTCCCAGTTAGAAAGCAGAAGAGGGACAGGAGTATATAAGGACAGCAGGCTATATGTCTGGTTCCAACCTGTCTTCAGCAATCTGAGTCCTTCCCACAAATGTACAAGAGGTCACAAAGAGCTACAGAACTTTCTGGGGTAGAAGCATTTGGATGTAAAAATGCATCAAAGACCATTTTCAGGGCAGGTTTACAAGGTCACATTCCCCTCATCCATTAGCCTCCTTGCCTACACACTGTTTACCAAGGAGGGACGCTCAGGGAGAAGGGTGTTATCATGACCCAAGCCGCTGCAGCACAGTGCACGGCTATTACATGGTTGTCTAGACTTCTGCCCTTGAGTTACAATGAAACAGATGTCTAGGGTTCACAGAATCACCCATCAACAAGGTCTCCTCAGACAACTCTATTTGCAAAAACACCTCATATGCCAAAAGGGTGTGTTGATTGCCAAGTGACTTCCAAGCTACTATATAACAAGTCACTATAGCTCTTGACAACTAATTGCCTAGCTTTTAAACCCAGTTTAACCCAGGCCTCCTTACAAATGTGATTGTTGGGCAAAAGTTTGAAAGAAGCGAAGTGCTGGGGATATTTGAGGAAAGAGCTTTCCAGAAAAAGGGAACAGCCAGGCTAAGGGAACACAGAGGATTTCCCTTTCTGACGTTGTGGAACTTCACCCCCATGAGCAAGCTCTCAGCCCAGCAACATCAAAAGCCAGAATGAAGCTGGGGCAGGGCAGCCAGAACAGGACAATATTTGTGAGAAGTCCTAACTTTAAAGAAAAGCTCAAAGTAACGGAGAGAATTAGCTATGGGGATAGCTGAGCAAAATGATTTTTCAGGTAGGCTGTTATACCCATTGGCATTTTTTTAAAGATTTTTAAAATTTATGAGCATGTGTATGTACCTATGTGAATTTATGTATACCACATATGTGCAAATGCTCTTGGAGGCCAGAGGGTATGGGATCCTCTGGAACTGGAGTTATAGGCAGTTGTGAGCTGTGGATGTGGGTGCTGGGAACGAAACCCAGATCCTCTACAAGAGTAGTAAGTACTTGTGACCACTGAGCCACCATTTCAGTCCACACTCTGCATTTTATGTGCATTCTAGGAATCAGAGCTCTGGTCCTCAAGCTTGATTGGCAAGCGCTTTAATCACTGGGCCATCTCCCCAGCCTTTCTCCTGCTTCTTAACAGCCCTCCCTCACCCAAAATAAATAAACACAAGAGATGATCTGGCACCATTACATACAGCTGAACACACAATTACAAGAATTATATCTCTCAGGTAATTGTATTTTCCCAATTTTGATAGACATCATTATTCTATCATTACAGAACACTTAAGCAGAACTCTGTGCCAAGTGTTATTCAAAGCACTTTCCGCATATAAATGCAAATAGTATTTCTATCCTGTGAAGCAGATACCATTTATAGAGGAAAAAAATAGGTAAGAGGAAGGTAAATACTTCACCCAAGGTCACAGACCACCCAAGATCAGAGTCACAGCGCTGTACCACTGCATCACGCTGACTGCCAAGGACAGGTGAAACTTGAAGCCTTTTCTTAGAAGAATGACTGACCCACAAGATAAGACAGGGAATTTGTTTGGTGTGAGGACCAGCAGCAAGTGCTCAACTACACCTGCAGAGGGGCTTCCCAAGGAAGTAAATCTAGGGGGCTGGAGACCAGAGACCTGCAGCTTATTGCATGAGACTTGGGGCCCCTGGGAGGAAGAGTATGGGAAGGCTTTAATTAGAGGGTACAAATGTCAGAAGACATTACAAATCCTGGCTAGAGCAAGAAAATAGTTTCTAGGATACTGGGCTGACTATTAAAAATATCTTAAGCTGTATACAGTAGCATACACCTGTTATCCCAGCACTCAGGAGCCCGATCTCAAGTTTAAGCCTCCCTGGGCTACACAGTCTCAATATAAATATGTGTATGAGTATGTGTACACATGTGTTCTATAAAATACATATATGTATATACATATATATATTTATAGGATGTGCTTTCATTTTCAAACTCTCTCCAATAGTGCACAAAATCATTTTTATCGTTGGCCATGGAGCAGATAAGTTGAGTTGCAAGTTTTATATAACTATGGCAGCAAGTCTTATAAATGCAAGGCAGGGCTTTACTGTTTATTATGTGTGCTATATAGGTTTTTTTTGCTCAAATTTTTCAAAAGTTAGAGATAAGATTTGGCAGTCAAGAAGCAAAGATTGAGCCTCATGTGGTGGTGTATACGTTTAATCCCAGTATTTGGGAGGCAGAGACAGAGGCAGACAGATCTCTGTGAGATTGAGCCCAACCTGGTATACATAGCAAGTCCCAGGCCAGCTGGGCCTACAGGGAGACACTGTCTCAGAACAAAACAAAACAGAACAAAACAAAAAACAAACAAAAAAAGAAGCAGCAAAGATTGATTACCCATGAGAGGGCTCTGACAATCTTCACTAAATGCTGGGTCTTAATTGTAAAACAACCACAGCTGAACTGTGGGCCTTCCCTAAAGTGACCTGGGCCACTTTTACTTCCATCTCCCAGTTATAACTTTCAAGTTAAACCAAACCATAAATTGTGTCCTGAATCAGGATTCTATTATAATTTTATATAGTCAAAGCAGAGAACCAGATATAAAAGTTATAAAACTTAGTTACATTTCTATTTCAAAAGAAAAAAAAATGGAGACAATTTTTGCAGCAAGGCAAACCTACTTTCATGTGCTAGTTGATAGTAATGTTTCCTTTGGGATTGTATGGGGTCTGGATCTAAGTAGTCATGATAATGAATAGATCTTGAAACAGAGGCCTTTGCTATGGATGTAATTAACTACCTGCTGTTATCAATATATTGAATATTTCCCAAAAGCCCATGCATTAAAGGCTTGACCACTAGAGTGGTGCTATTGGTAGATGGTGGAACCTTTAGGTGGTGAGGCCTAGAGGGAGTCCTTAGGTCACTGGGGGCATGATCTATGCTCTCAAAGGGAATTGTGAAACCTTAGCCTCTCTTTATCTCTAGTTCTCTCTGCCATTAGGTGAGCAGTTCTGCTCTGCCACATGATCCTTCCATAATACAGACTTATCACAGGCCCAAAGCAACAGGGCAAATTGATTCTGGACTAAAAGTTCCAAAACTGTGAGCCAAAATATCTTTTTCTTTTTACAACTTATCTCAAATATTTTGTTATAGTGATAAAAAGCTTACACACCAGCCAAACTGTGTGTGAATTAAGTCCATTAGTTTCAATTTATGGGTCCTAGAAAATCAAAGCCATATTTAGCAGCTTGATCACTCTTCTTCCATTCAAAAACTATCTGTAAACTTATTGTGTGTCAAGAACTATGCTGAGTACCCATTGACAAATGAAATGATAAATGAGCTCCTTGGCCTTGGGAAATCTGGAATCTGTGATTTAACTGCTTTTAGAACAATGCTAAGCCATGCCCAGCCTTTGAGGGATGTCATGTTTTATTGCTCCACCTAATTCTAGGAAAATACTTGTCTCAGAAAATAATAGTGTTTTTCATGGATGCTATATAATATTACAATTCTGGAAATATATCATGAAAAAAATTAGTAAACAATGCCCCTGAGCTGGCTCTGTGTTTTTCCATCAAGTTTAATGTACTAGATATTCATATTTATTGTCAGGTAAGTGGCAACAGATCCTAAAGGTTTAACATAAACTTATAGACAGCAAATTTTCATTTGAGAATCCATTTTCATTTCATGAATCCATCTTCTGTGACCCAAGAAGTGACTATCACAATTTGAGCTCAGGGGGAAAATACCACAACATGCTATACATAGCAGATTGTTTTTGAGAGAATCCAGTTAGAGGCGAAGGTACATACTTGTTAAAAGGTGGCACCTACTGGTAGGATAGAACACTGCAGCTCGGTTCTATTAGACAATGAACACATCAGACTCACAATGGAAACAGTTAGTTTGAAAGATTTTTGTTCCCTGACATCCAAACCCTCTTCCCATGTGAGTAGCCTACTCCACTATAGAAGACCCTAGCTTCTACCACAAAAGCAGACAGGCTCTCCTTTCCCTAAGCCTGGGCTCAGTCTTTTAAACAGATTACCAGTGATCTTGAATCTCAAGAGACCTCAAGAAGAGATGGGCAGCATAGAGATGCTGTAGTGGCTGAGCTCGACAGGGGTATTTGGGTCCAGCAGAGCAGCACATTGTTCTGCTCAGATTGTTTCTAGGTGTGGCCTCCCTTCCTATTTCTAGCATCTGCTTCCCCACACATGCTATAAATTCTTCCAACTACCTCCTTTTTCCAATAAATGGCTTCTCCATTTAAGGTAGCAGAGTAAACTGTTGGTCAGAAACAATAATCCTCACTGAAACTCTGTCAAACATCATGTGACAGGCACTGTTACACCATCACACATGGTCTTGGTTGGTCCTTCTCCAAAACCCCATGAGGTAAAATCAGTGCTGGAAAGGAGGCAAAGATACTAACTTGCCCAAGCCACACAAACTAGTTTGGCAGAGCTAGAGCAAAAATTCAACCCAGTCTGATGCTGTAACTGATTCTCTCAAGCAATTCCCTACTCCATAAAGGGAAAAAATGCTGGGACTTTTAAAAGGAAGGTAAGGCTTGACAGAGTCCTAACGTCTGTGGGCAGACGCAGCTGGTGGCTTCAGAAGTCCTGCGAAGGCATGAGGGAACTGCAATACTGAGCTGATACTGGACACGATTTTACCACAAAACTGTTGAGGCCCACATGTCCTTCACTGGCAGGGGACTCTTTCCAAAGTCTAAGTTTAATTTTGTGTTTATAAATATAGATTCATTTTCTTAAGAAAGACCACACCCTAATGGGATAAACTTCAGATGCACAAAACCTGGATCCATCTCTGAGTCAAGTCATGCATGGATCAGATTAGAGATTCAAGTCCCAGATTTGCAGCTCAAGTAGGGGGTCTTTACAGAGACATAAACCTACAAAATATGGGTTTAATTTTATTTATTTAGTTGGTTGGTTATTCATTTACTTATTTGTTTTTTAAATAATTTTTACAGAAAAATTCATTTTTAATGCTATTGACATTAAGATGTTTGCACATGTGTTTCTAATCTCTATATATCTGATTATTA
>NW_008357637.1:2032730-2033165 GCF_000622305.1 Nannospalax galili | reverse complement strand
GTCATCAGGTAGATTTCAATGGTAATGTTTTTCACATCTACTAATTATTAAGGAGCAAATTTTTATGCTTTGAAGAATTATTTTTAATCATTATTTTTAATTTTTAATGACTACATGATTAGAAGAAGCATTTCACTACAGCTTTAACATATTCAGTAACACACTCCAGAGCAAGAGTTCATCTCTTTCACAAGTGGGTGCAAGTTTCTAGGTTCACAGTTGAGTTTATACAGTTATACATTATTGAACTCAGTATAAGTCCTGTAAGACATAAAATTGAATGAGTTTTTTAACCTTTAAAAAAGATCTACATTTCATTTTAGAATACATTGTTCCTTGCAGAAAGACCCATTGTTTTTGCTACTAACACCGAGATGTTGGTGTGTGCATCTCTAATCTGTATGTATCTGTATCTAAGTATGTGGTTATTAAATA
>NW_008357637.1:2012176-2031956 GCF_000622305.1 Nannospalax galili | reverse complement strand
TCCTTTCTTTTACCAGTTCCGCCTATATGAAGATAAGTCAAAGGTCCTGCTCGACCATGGTTGGCTTCGCTTGGAAGCATGGTGGAAATGATTCTTCTGTGTTGACCCTCCTCTTTGTAGACTGGACACTGGTTCAAGTCTTTTAAATAATTTTTAAGGGTCTGGAGAGATAAGTAGTTAAGAGCATTGCCTGCTCTTGCAGAGGACTCAGGTTCGATTCCCAGCACCCACATAAAGGCTAACAACCATCCACAACTCTACTTCCAGGGAATCTGACACCCTCTTCTGACCTCCAAGGGCACTGCATGACATGGGTGCACTTATATGCATATATGCAATACACTCATATGCATAAAATAAAATATTTTTTAAAAATAATAATTTTTAAAAAATATTTTATTTTTATTTTATATGTATGAGTGTTTTGTCTGCATGTATGTAAGTTCACCACATTCATGTAATGCCAGGAGAAGCCAGAAGGTGTCAGATTCCCTGAAACTGAAGTTATAAATGGTCATTAACCACCATGTAAGTGTTGAGAACTGAACCCAGGTCCTCTGCAGGGGCAGCCAATGCTCTTAACCACTGAGCCAGTCTCCAACCCAAATTGTTTTTTGGTACAGGGCCTCATGTAATTCAAGCAGGCTTCAAATTCTCTGTGTAGTTGAGGTTGGCCTTGAACTTCTCATTCTCCTGTTTATACATCCCAAGTGCTGGGCCCACAGGCATGTCCCACCATGGTCAGCTTCTTCAGAACATGGATTTTAAAAAGCATAAACAAACAAGAAACTGAGGCAGCTGTTCATGAGTTCCAGGCCAGCCTGGGATGCACAACAGAACCTTTATCTCAGAAAGACAGCAAGACAAAAAATACAAACAACCTTGGAGGCCTTGAGAGGGCCATGAGGCCCTTGTGCCCCAGGGAGAAAAGGGGAGCGTTTACAGCTATTTCTTACCTGTCCACAACGGGCTCAGTGCATAATCACAGTACTTTAAGGACTCTTCAACAACAAGGAAGACAGGACATCTTGCACCACTTAGCAGCAAGTACTTGGTGTGAGTCCTCCTCCCCTTGGCACAATTATCAGGCCTTCCTTGGAGAACCAGCTGTATGTGTCCCTGACTCTGAAGATGATTGCTAGCCAAATTCCATCTGGGAGTCTAGAAGGATCCTTCCTTGATATAATAAGCTGGTCACCAATTTTTTCATTAATTTTAATTCGATAACAATGATATTTATCTTGAGTACTGAGTGCCAGTCTTTTATTTTTTTTCACACAAGGAGAGTGCTCACATTTTATCCTAGAACTGGCCCTTATACATAGAGAATCACCAGGCACACAAAGGCTGGGGTTTCCCTCAAAATAACAATAATTCATACAGCCATTTGCCTATACAGGCACAAGGTCAATCAATGACAGGAACACCTCCTGAGAAGGTCACCTTAAGCAATAGTCAGTTTCATCTTTGTGAGTACATCGAGTATGCTGACATGGACCAAGATGGCTACCACACTGGTGCTATGATCCTGAAGGATCACCATTGCATACTTAGTCTGTGGCTGACCAGAACGTTATGCAAGCCATGGCTCTCTTCCAGCACAGCCCTATAGCCAAGACACATGAGCCATCTTTTTGCTTTGTCTTTTTTTCCTTTTGGGGTGAGAAGGTATTTGAACTGTTTGGATTTTCTTTTCTCTTTTTTGTTATTAACTTTAGCTGTAATTTCAATATATGAATACACTATGTACTGATCAAATCAAGTTAATCAGTATTTTGTCTCCTGATTGCTTTGTGTTTGGTGCCTTTGAGCTCCTCTCTTTTAGTTATTCATAAAATAATAGTAGATTACTGTGTGCTCTAGTTTCCCACTGTATTGTAGAACACTAAAATGACACACGTAACAGTGATTACCACCAGTTGGAATGGGTGGAGTTAAGCAAGAGAGTGGATGGCTGGATAGTGTTGCTCAACACTGATAGAATTAATAACTTTTGTGATTCCTCTCATTTTCCTAAAATGAATGGCACCAGAGGCTATTATGGTACCTGGAATAAATTAGACACAGAAAACTAGGACTTGGCTACTAAGACAATCAAGGCTGTGGACCAGCAAGCCTCCACCTCACCTGCACATTAGAATTACTTAGAGAACTTTTTGAAAATACTAATATTAAGATCCTACCTCAGAGACCCTGATTCAGTAGTCTAAAGTAATACACAGCAAGGGTTTTTAAGAGGCTTGTTGAGGGCCTGGAAAGATGGCTCAGTGGTTAGGAGCACTGGCTGCTCTTGCAGAGGACCTGGGTTCGGTTCCCAGCACCCACATGGCAGCTAACGACCTTTCTTAACTCCAGTTCCAGGAGATCCAATACCATCTTCTGACCTCTTTGGGCACTGCACAACATGGATGCACTTACATGCAGGCAATACACTCATATACATAAAATAAAAATAATAAATAAAATATTCATAATTCTATGAAGTTTTTAATTAACATATTAATTACACATAACAATGGGTTTCATTATGACATTTTCTTTTTTTGAAAGTTGCATATATCACCTTTATTAACCTCACAGTGGTTTTATTCAAGAGAACACATTGTTTATCATACCTTTACAAAACTTCAAACAGAAGACCATCCTCCAATCTGTCCTAGAAACTAGTCATTAACTACCCGTTGATAAGAAATTCTTAACTGAAAGATAAGATTTTCTCTTTAATAAACAAGAATTTTTTAATAAGTTGCAATATTTCTTCAGCTAAAATCGGGGTCTGCTGTCCATTTTCCCAGCCCCAGTCCTACGCTGGGTTTTTGTCTGCTTGAGTTTGCATGGAACTTGTGTACGCTGACACCATTGCTGTAGATTCATATGAGGAGTGTCCCAGTAGCTTGTAGGACTCTATTTCCATATGGTCATACACCTCCTCTCTGACTCTTAGCAATCTTTCTGTCCCTTCTACAATGGTCCCTGAGCCCTGAGTAGATGAAATTAAATATTGGAGTCCTGTCCAAGGACCAGCATTCTGCAGACTCTTAATCTCTACACTTTGGCCATTTGTGAACTTTTGTGTTTGTGGTCCTCTGTTGAATGAGTGAGCTTTATCAGTTAGAGACCTCTTTACCCCTATTCTATGTTCCATGAGCCTTAGGTGTAGAAGTTGCATTGTAGATGTGTCACGTAGGCCTGGGGACCTTATAGACAATGTCTGTGTGTGACAAGTTGTGGTCCATGGTAATAGTCTCCATCTGGTGCAAAAGAAGCTTCTTTGATGAGTGGTGACTGTGATATTTGTAAATACAAGGAGACATGTTTTGCACATAGTAAGAAATTACATTAGTCTAGGGATATGACAGTCTTGGGGTTTTCGCTAAGATCTATGACCTCTCCAGCCATGCGTATTTGGTTATGTTTACAGTACCACACTTGCGTTTTCTCCCATTGAGTGGACTTTTAATCCAATTAGGTAGCTGTTGATTGCCCCCAAAATAAAAGTGCCACTACTGCACCAATGTCATATGCTGTGCTGGCCATTGATGTGGTTATTTGGTCTTAAAGCTGGTGTTGGACCACCAATTGATGTTTTCCCTTGGCACCTTCACAGTGCTCTCCAAAGCTATGAGAGTTAGCCTTCAGGGAAACTGCTTCCAGGTCAGTTCCAGGTCCATTGCTCCAAAACCTGTGTCCAAAGTATGTTCTGTCTTCAGCTATCAGGTCTTACCTTTAAGTTCTGTGAGGCAATCAAGGGCTGTGGCAATAGCCTATGTAGTTTGGGGAGTCTCTTGGACCACCCTAGGCAACAACTCAAAGGAAGGTTTCTCCTGTCTGGCTCTGTGTCTTGTTATGTAGCCTTTAGCTATACACTTGGACTCATGTAGAGATATTGTATGTGCAATTTGTCCATAGGTTGTTAGGCTAATATGATTCCCTCTGGTTTTTAAGAACTAGTTAAGTTGGGCTGGAGAGATGGCTCAGTGGTTGAGAGCACTGACTGCTCTTGCAGAGGACCCAGGTTTGATTCCCAGCACCCACATGGTGACTACAAACCGTCCTTAACTCCAGTTCCAGGGGACTCTGAATCCCTCTTCTGACCTCTGCGGCATTGCACAACATGGGTGCACTCACATACATGCAGGCAATACACTCATACATGTAAAATAAAAATAATAAAATATTTTTTAAAAATCTAGTTAAGCATTATTTATCTCTCCTCTCTCTCTCTCTGCCCCTCCCTCCCTCCCTGCCTCCCTCCCTCTGTATAACCCTCTATGGCTTCGCCATTTAAGGTGTCCCCATTTTAATAAATAAAATATTTTAAAGAGTTTTGTTGAGATGTAATTTACCATAAATTTCATCGTGTGAATTAAATGACCTTTTTTTTAGTGAAGATGTGCAGTTGTGCAACCAGCAGCAGAAGCCAGTATAGACCCAACTCTTCTCCACAAAGTCCCACAGGGTTGGTGTGGCATCTCCCCATTTTTACTCCCAGCCCCAACTTGCCACTGTGGATTCACTTCCAGTCTCTGTAGATTTCAGCACTGGGGTTTTCTAAAAGCTGCCCACTGGTTCTGCTGTGCAGATGCAGCTATGAATGACCAGTCTAGACACCAGAAAGCTAAGCTTCTTAATCCTGCCTCACAAAATTTGGTTTCTTTCTGTAAGAATGTTTCTCTATGGAGAAATATACCTCTAATTTTACTTCAAAAAGTCTTGGGGAAATAAAGCAAGTTTTATGACAAACAACCTATAACCAACTTTACTGAAATATTAAATGAAAGATATCTGTACATATATCCATACCCCTAGTAAATGTGAAGTGTGCATTTCCACACAGGCTTCAGATACAGAGTTCTTTTGTTCTGTGGTAAAATTAAAAGCCTGAGGTGCTATCTTCAAAGTCAAATTCATTGCCTTAAAAATGAACAAAAGAATATTTACTTCAGATTTAAAAGCACGGCAATTACTAAACTATTGTCTTTGAATGTTCAAAAGTTCCTCAGGGAAGAGGTTCCGTAGAAGTACAAAGCATTTTATTATTCTGTGGCCCAAACATGGCATAACACACTAGGGCAGAACAGTCCTGGGAAAGCAACACTGACAAGTGAGTGACTGGGTAAAGTAGATGTTCATCTGCCATTCGAGGCATGCAAGGCGAGCAAGAACTTGTGAAAGGGTGAGCCCAAGGAACAGGAATGAACTTGAAAGATTTCACAGAAACCCCAGCCCCAGAGGTCGACAGACATGTGAACAAACCACAGCCAGAGGCTGCCAGTGATTCAGAGCTTTCTCAACACAAGTGGTTCTCCTGCCTTCATCGGGCAGAGCTGCCAGCTGCAGACAGCAGCCACCAGCCACACAGCCAGGACATGGGAAACGTTATGGGGTGCTGTTGGAACATGACCCCACCCAGACCACTCCCTAAAATTGCAAAGCTTTAAAACAGTGCCCCCAGCCAAGGAGGTGCCATCCGGGGTTAAGCCACTGAGATGCCCAGCAACAAGGCTGTCAGAGACACTCCTGAGGCAAAGTAACTTTTACTTTGGAGAGAGAGAATTTGGGTTTTAGTCAATTCCAAGGGCATAGTTTCTCTATATCCAGGTTTAGGGTTCTCAACTATTGCAAATGTGTTGAGGACAAATATTAAGCTGTCCCCTCCTCTAATTACCAACTGGTAGCTATTTTAAATTCTTGGTCCACAAGAAAACTTCAAATTACTTTGAAAAAAAAAAAAACACCTGAGAAGAATGAATGCATCCTGCAGCCTGCCATGCCCACTCCACAGTACTGGAGAATGAAGAGCTGGAGAGAATCGGAGAGCACTCCTCAAAGAAATGAAAGAAGAAAATCTCCCAGAGCTAAGGAGGTATCTGTATCCCTATCAATGACAACTTAAAGTAAATAAATTAGAAAAATGAAGAGAGAGAAAGGCAACCTCTATAGCCAGAAATAATGACTCATCCCTGAAAAATACAAGACAGATCAGTGAGACTGACACATAGACAGGTGAGACCAGTTGTATGGGGGGATGGTTCCAAGGAGCCTCAGATTAGACTAAGAGGCCATTGGGAGCCTGTGCAGACCAGAAGGTTCTGAGACACCCACTATCAGAGATGACTGAGGGCTGGGCATTATAGTAGAAGCATACAGGAAAATGGTCACACACACACACACACACACACACACACACACCCCAACACGGGTAAACCAAGCAGAATGAACAAGCCCCAGTGGCATCTACACCTAGAATTTGGTCCAAGGAAACAAGACAATGTCTGCTAGTTGGCCTCACCCAGAAGAAATGGAAGCATCTTGGCCAGATCTCCTGACTCACCGCCCAGCCTCACACCCTCTTCTGCCCTGCCATCAGAGATAGCATAGTCTCACCTATACTCTCTGGGTCTCTCATACCAAAAGTGAACACACAATCACAGATTACCAACATTTAGAGAAAACTCTCCTATGATGGAGAGACACCGAATTCCTCAGAAACAAGAGCAGCCTTCAAAAACCAGTCATCAAAGGCCCACTTGATGAATTAACTTAATAGAATGAACCCAACAGAAGAAAGATTTTGGAAGCAGACAGGAAGAGTAGAGATGTCCTCCCAGAGGGAGGCACAGAACAAAAAGATTAAATGTGTAACAAAGACATACACTTAAGAGAGAGCATCTGAAAGAACTCCTCAAAGAAAGAAGAAAAGAAATTCCAGAGCTGAGCAAATAAACATATCCTTGGAATGAAAGGCCAACCCTGGGGCTGCAGAGATGCTCAGCGGTTAAGAGCACTGACTGCTCCTGCAGAGGACCTGGGTTCAATTCCCAGCACCCACATGGTGGCTATGAACCGTCCTTAACTCCAGTTCCAGGGGAATCTGAAGCCCTCTTCTGACCTCTGCAGCATTGCACGACACAGGTGCACTCACATACATGCAGGCAATATACTTATACACATAAAATTTTTAAAAATTTAAAAAAAAGGACCAACCCGAACATATCATAGTGAAGTTTTGTAATACCTAAAAACTAGGTTCCTAAAACAAACAAGAATCAAATTAACATCTGACTTCCTATTTACTTCCTATTTACATGTAGACTAGAGTAGAGCAAGATTGGAAGTCCACAGAGGTCTGAAAAGCTCCAACACAGTCCTGGAATGTAGAAGGCCATTGTAAATAGAAGGCATTGTGTATGCAGAGCTGTGCACACACCCAATACCAGAGAAAACTAAATTTCTACCTCTAACTGACATTGGTGATTTGCTTAAGAAAGGAAACAGGATGCCTGCTTGAACATTGAAGGCATATTTTAGTGCACACACATGAACCTAGCAGCAAAGGTTGAGAAAGGCTGGGTATGTAAAGAAATTTCTGTTTAATAGTTATGACCACTAAGCTCACAGAGAAGAGGCTTCTATAGAAACATGTAACCAAAAATACAGACTAAGCAGAATTAGTTCACAAAAGTCACTAAACAAAGAACAACAATTCCAGGGGTGGGAGTAGACTCTGAGTCCAAGTTCCCACATTAGTTTACTTTGCCTATGAAGTAATAAGTTTCATTATTTTTTTATTTTTTTATTTATTTACTTATTTTTATTTTATGTAAATGAATGCTATACCTGCATGTGTATAAGTGCACCCGTGTCACGCAGTGCCCACAGAGGACAGAAGAGGGCATTGAATCCCCTGGAACTGGAGTTACATAAGGATGGTTGTTAGCAGCCATGTGGGTGCTGGGATTCAAACCCTGGTCTTTTGCAAGAACAGCCAGTGCTCTTAACTGCTGAGCCCTCTCCAGCCCTCACTGTGACATTTTCAAATAACTTGGTTTCTGAAGAGTTAGAATGCAAGAGTCAGAATGCACTGACTCCATTTTGACTAGCTGTTTCAGGCAAGTCTGGACTTCCAGTTACTACCCCCCCCAAAAAAAGCTATAGATTAAGCAAGTCCAGGCATGTAAAAGCCTTATAAGGTATAGACAGAAACTTCTGGCCCTAAAATATAACAGTCAGCACATTCCAATGGCCTAAAGACAGCCCGGTCCAATCAGAACTTCCCCCGAACTCAGGATATGGGGCCATCCAATCATTTTAAAAGATGTTTGGTGCACGCAGTTTTCTGTGAAGTTCCCCAATAAAAGCCCCTGCCTGCTATTGTTTGGGGCCAGACTCCATCTTTGGCTTGCACAATCTGTGCCCAGCTAGCCGCCAATTGGTTGTTTTTACTTTAAATTCCTGAATAAATTTTTGTACAATCTTCTTGGTATCTATGGGAATTATTGTCGATTCTCAAACCCTAACATTTGGAGGCTCATCCCGGGATTCGAGAATAGAGACCCCAGACTCACCGGAGCGTGCCACCGGAGCCGGGCTTGGTAAGTTCTGCCTGCTCTCCTCTCTCTCTCTCTCTCTCTCTTTCTTGCTTTTCAGTAGTCCAGACATCCTGGGGCTCAATGGAGATCAGGCAGATGCGCTACTGATCCCAGAGCTAGAGGAGAACGAGGGTGCCCCGACTCCTCCTCTGATAAGGGGTTGTGCTCCAGCCTGACGTGGAGTCCAGGTGGGACTAGCCCAGAGTCTGGGCTCAGCCTGATGTCAAATCCAGACAGGCCAGATGCAAGATTCTGGTTGAGTCTGACATGGAATCCAGGCTGGCCAATCTTTTTGGGAAAGGGACAGGAGCAGCCTTCTCGGCTGACTCCACAAGCTGCGAGATTTTCATTTCCCCCTCTAGGGAGCCGCCGTCTCATACTGTCCTCACCCTCGGCTTGGAGCTCCGCCTTGTCTATCGACTTTCCATCCTACTTCTTCTCATTCTCATTCCTCTTCTTATATTCCTTTTTCTTGAAGATTATCCCATGATGGGCCAGAAAGTCTCATCATCATCAGCTCTCCTTGATCTAGTTCTTAGTCATTTTCAGGATTACAAACGGGCAGCCTCAACCTTGTCTGGACTCCGTGTCAAGCCGACCCACCTCCGTACCCTCTGCGCCGTCGAACGGGCCTCCTTTGAAGTCGAATGGCCGCCTGAAGTGTCTTTTAACTTGTCCCTCATTTACAGGCTTCAAGAAGTTGTCTTCGGGGAACTGGGGCATCCTGACCAGATCCCCTACATCCTAAATTGGCAATCTCTGGTCGCCGCCCCCTGATTGGCTGTGCCCCTTACTGTGGCTCCCACCATCAGGGCCTAAGGGGTCAGCCACTTTGCTTCCCTTGAAGAAAGTCCAGACCAAAAACCCATCAGGTCCCGAAGAACTCCCCTCAGTGCCAGAAGAGGATTTACTCTCACCCCCTTATGAGGCCCCATCGAGTGCTTAGGATAGTCCTAGAGAATGCAGGTCCGGAGCCTCTTCCTCTTCCTCAAGTTCCTCCTGGTCTCCATCCCTGGCTCCCATGGCTGAGCAGGCCCCTCCCATGGCTGAGCCCAGCCCATTGCACACTTGCTCGCGGGGGGAGGGGAGGACAGTACAAGCTCTTCCCCTGAGGGAGATTGGGCCCCTGAGGGAGGATGGAATTGCACCCGTAGTCTACTTTCCCTTTTCTACTAGTGACTTGTATAATTGGAAGTTACAGACTCCCTCCTTCATGGAGAAGCCGCAGACCCTAGTTTCCTTCCTGGATACTGTTCTTTTTACCCACCAACCCACTTGGGATGATTGCCAACAGTTATTAAATATCCTGTTCACCACCAAGGAATGGAACCGCATCCTTCAGGAATGCAGACATGCAGTCCCTGGAGACAATGGGCGACCGACAGAGAATAAGGACTTGATTGCGACTGCTTTTCCTCTCACGAGCCCAATGGAGGGACAGGACTATAACACTCCTGAAGGTAGGGAATGCCTAAAGATCTATCACCAGATTCTTATGGGGAGGTCTCCAGGCAGCTGCTAAGCACCCTACCAATTTGTCTAAGGTCAGTCAGGTGATGCAGGGAAGGGATGAGTCTCCTGGGGCATACCCGGAGTGCCTCCTAGAGGCTTTCAGAACTTACATTCCCATTAATCCAGAGGCCCCAGAGAATCAGATGGCCATCATATGGCTTTTGTGAATCAGGCAGCTCCAGACATAAAACGAAAACTTCAAAAGCTGGAAGGTTTTGAAGGCAAAAACCTTTCTGAGCTGATGGCAGTGGCGAATAAGGTATTTAACAATAGAGAAATCCCCAAAGAAAGACAAACTAGAGGGATGGCTAGGATATTGTTGGCTGAAAGAGCAATGAACCCCAAATGGGGGGAACAACCCCCTATGAAAGAGGGAACCTGAGCCCCATGACCCCCACAGGAAGGTCAGCCCCGCCTAAAAAGAGACCAGTGTGCATATTGTAAACAACTGGGCCACTGGGCTAGGGAATGCCCTCAAAGGCAGGGATCCCAGCCTCCCTCTAAGCTTAAGCGCCTCGAACTGGCGAACCCAGAAAACTGAAGGGGCCCAGGCTTGGCAAGCCTCCACCACAAGCCCTGGGTGACCCTACAAGTGGAGGGACAAGCCGTTGACTTCCTAGTCGACACAGAAGCACAACATTCAGTTTTGAAAGAGCCTATGGGAAAATTGACCAGTAAATGCACCTAGGTGCAAGGGGCCACGGGAATCGCTCAACACCCCTGGACCACCAAAAGGGATGTAAACTTGGGTAAAAAGATGGTTTCACACTCCTTCATGGTGGTCCCAGGGTGCCCATATCCTTTACTGGGAAGGGACTTGCTAAATAAAAATGGCTCAGATCCATTTCTCTGGGAGGGGACCTCCTGATGTGACTGTACCAGACGCAGTCTATGTCCTGTGTTTACAATTGGAAGAAGAATGGAGGGTGCACACCCCACTGCCTCAACAGAGGCCAACCACTATCCTCAAGGAACTCCAGGCAACAATCCCTGGAGTTTGGGTGGAGACTAATTCCCCAGGGAGGGCCATCCAACAGCCACCAATAATGGTGACCTTAAAAACTAATGCTCAGCCTATCAGGGTAAAACAGTACCCAATGACTCTCAAAGCCAGGGTGGGAATTTCCAAACACATAAACCGCCTTAGGGAGTTTGGTATTCTGGTTCCATGCCAATCTCCATGGAACTCCCCTCTCCTACCTGTCAAGAAGCTGGGGACTAATGATTTCTGACCAGTACAGGATTTGAGAGAAGTCAACAAGAGGGTAGAGGATATCCACCCTCCAGTCCCCAACCTGTATACCCTGCTGAGCTCACTCTTCCCAGAGAGAAAAGTCTATACCATTTTAGATCTCAAGGATGCCTTCTTAAGCCTGACCTTGGCGAAGGAAAGCCAACCCATCTTTGCCTTTGAATGGCGAGACCCAAACCAGGGGTTTAATGGACAACTCACTTGGACACGACTGCCCCAGGGGTTCAAGAACTCCCCCACGATCTTTGACAAGGCTTTACATCAGGACTTGCAGGAGTATTGGGCCTCACACCCAGAGGTAAGCCTCCTACAGTATGTAGATGACCTGCTGATTGCCACTAAGGATGAAAGCATTTGTCTTCAGGCCACCAGAGACTTGCTCCCGACCTTGGACCAATTGGGATATAAAGTCTCCACCAAGAAGGCTCAGCTCTGAGTCACCGATGTAATGTACCTGGGGTACATATTCAGGGATGGACAGAGATGGCTGTCACCAGCCAGAAAACAAGCCATTATGGGAATTCCAACCCCAAGATCCCACAGGCAGTTGCATGAGTTCCTGGGGTCAGCAGCTTCTGACGGCTCTGGATACCGGATTCGCCGAGCTGCCAAAACCCCTGTATGAAGCCACTTGAGGGGTCATCTTTCCTATGGACTGAGACTCAGGAGAAG
Source organism: Nannospalax galili (assembly GCF_000622305.1). Lineage (NCBI taxonomy): Eukaryota > Metazoa > Chordata > Mammalia > Rodentia > Spalacidae > Nannospalax > Nannospalax galili. Next base: position 2,020,148 of record NW_008357637.1, on the reverse strand, counting down.
GCCTTTCAAGAAATTAAAAAGGCCTTATTGCGGACTCTAGCCTTAGCTCTGGCAGATATCTATAAGCCCTATCAACTCTTTGTTGATAAAGAGCTGGAATAGTGAAGGGAGTCCTGACCCAAATGCTTGGGCCTTGGAAGAGGCCTGTGGCTTACTTGTCAAAAAAACTTGATTCTGTGGCCTCGGGATGGCTGGGCTGCCTCAGAATTATCATGGCTACAGCCTTGTTGGTTAAGGACACAGACAAGCTCACCCTGGGGCAGCCCTTGATGGTCACCACCCCCCACTCGATTGAGGGTGCCCTTAAGAACCCCCTGACTGATGGACGACAAATGCCTGGCTGACGCATTATCAGGCTTTGCTCCTTAACCCTCCCCGCATCCAGTTCCTCTCCAGCACCACCCTCAACCCTGCCACCTTGCTGCCAGAACCAGATTTTGAGGTCCTGCATGATTGCCTGGTGGTACTCTGAAGCCTACATGGGACTTAGGAAGACCTGACGGATGTCCCATGGCCCCACCCAGACTTAGTTCTGTTCACAGACGGGAGCAGCTTCATCAAGGAAGGAACCAGAAGAGCCCTCCTACTCAGCTCAGGATGATCAGGATTTAACTTCCCTGGAAAACACCAAGATCAAGCATGGGTGGAGATACACCTCTGATGGGAGACTCATTCTACCGTACAAGCTGGCAGAGGACCTAGTATATAAACTCCACAAAGGGACTCACCTAGGGAAAAGAAAGTTACAAGAACTCCTGACTCCGTACCACATCTTCAACCTAACCAAAATAATTGAGAACTGCCTTTCCAGATGTCGCTCCTGCCAGGTTACTAATCCAAGAGGAAAAGTCATGCCCCCAGCCAGAAGGGAGAGGGGCACTGTACCTGGAGTCCATTGGGAGGTGGACTTCACTGAGGTAAAACCTGGCAGGTATGGCTGTAAATATCTCCTAGTTTTTGTAGATACATTTTCAGGATGGGCCTAAATGTTTCCCACAAAGGGAGAAACCGCCTCAACAGTGGTTAAGAAGATCATCTATGAACTAATACCAAGGTATGATGGACTCCCCTCTGTGATCGGGTCAGACAATGGACCAGACTTCATCTCTAAGGTAACTCAAGAGTTAATTAAAACACTGGGAACTAATTGGAAGCTACATTGCACATACCACCCCCAGAGCTCAGGGCAAGTAGAGAGAATGAATCAGACCCTTAAGGAGACCTTAACCAAATTAACCCTAGAAACTGGTGATGACTGGAAAGGCCTCCTACCTTTTGCCCTATACAGGGTCAGAAATACTCCCTATACTCAAGGTCTAATACCTTATGAAATCATGTATGGCTGACCACCCGCTTTGCTTCCCAAGCTGCCTTCAGATGTGCTAATTGATTTGTCTGAATCCCAATTTCTTAAGTCCCTACAGACCTTACAGATTGCACAAAACAATATTTTCCCTTTGTTGAGGCACATCTATGAACTCCCACCAGCCCAACTGCATGGATTCAAGCCAGGAGACCTTGTTTGGGTGAGGCAACACCACAAGGACCCCCTTGGACCTCGCTGGAAGGGGCCACACTTCGTGATCCTCACCACCCCCACAGCAGTGAAGGTAGATGGTATCAAGACCTGGATTCATCATAGTCACCTAAAACCAGTGCCAGACGGATGCCCCGATGACCCAGACAAAAGATGGTGAGTGATTCACGCACCAGACAACCCTCTCAAGCTGAGGATCATGGCTGGTCCCTGAGTCTCCTCTTCTTTCTCTCCCTTTCCCTTTCCTGTCCCACATGTCTTCTAGGGTGCTCCAGATCTCCCCACAATGTTCAAAACCTGACTTGGGTCCTCACCAACACCATTACTGGGGCTAGGGTGAAGATCACCTCTCAATTGCCCCCCCCCGTACCCAGTACCTGGACTTAACATTTGAGCTCTGTGATCTCCTAGACAGAGCCTGGGGGACTGTGTCCCCCCAATTGGTTTGAACCCGAGATATACCGCCTTGGTAGCTCCCCCTGTGAATGCAACTGGCCAGCCACACGGAATGAACTCTGAAGGAGACAATGGTATGTCTGTCCTGGAGATTCACCTCAAGGTGATGACCCAGATGTGGAGGACCAGATCACTTCTTCTGCCAATCTTGGTCATGTGTCTTAATGGGTGACTTTAACTGGAAAGCCCCTGTTAAGAATGACCTTATTACCGTTACTAGGGCACCTGGGAGTCATTCCCAAGGATGGTTGCCTGTTGGGGGCATGTTCCAGGGACCATGCTCCGACAACTGCAACCCGGTTATCTTGAAGTTTACCTCAGGAGGCAAGCATCCCAATGCCCTGCCTCTATGGTATCAGGGACATATGTGGGGAATGACACTCCATACTGGCCCAAGTTCTCCTGGAATCCTGTTTACACTATGCCTCTTGGTTACTCAAGTACAGGTAGCCCCTATGGGCCTCCGGCTCAGGCGACCAACCCCTGGTTCCAAGCCTGAACTGTCAGCACACCAGACCATTCAGGCCCCCACCCCCGCTGCTCCCAATCCAATTAATCACCTATTTCCTACTTCATCTCTGTTACCAGCAGCACCAGGTCCATTGGCCCTTGTAGACACAGCCTTCTTATTCCTCAATGATACCAATGCCAACTTAACTAAAAGTTGTTGGCTCTGTATGGATCCCGGGCCCCCAAAGTATGATGGCGTAGTGGTCCTGGGAAGTTACTCTCTGATCGCCCAAAGCCTCCGCCTATAGGATGGGCCCTCCAAATGGGAGACGAACCCTCACCCTTGCCATGATGGTCACTGGACGAGGGCTCTGCATTGTACCCCAAGGGGGGTCGATTCCCCCTTCATATCAGTATCTCTGTATTTCTGCCACCCAACTCCCCCTGAGTGAGTCTGTCCCCTATGTGTCCCCACATAATTCCACGTGGTGGGCCTGTTCCTCTGGACTCACCACCTGTCTCCATTCCACCATACTTAATCCTACAGGAGACTTTTGCATCCTGGTACAGCTGGTCCCCCACCTCTATTATAGGTCTAATATAGAGATAGAAGTCCACTCCACCTCTCAGTTGAGGCACCGGAGGGCTGTAGGAACAACAGCAATAGTGCTCTCCACTCTATTAGGACTTGGGGTTACCACTGCCATGGGAGTAGGAACATCAGCCTTAATCATACAGGACCAGAACTACCGGGCTCTTCAAGTAGCTATAGATTTAGACCTCCAGGCCTTAGAAAAGTCAGTTAAACATCTCGAAGAGTCCCTTTCCTCCCTGGCTGAGGTAGCCCTACAGAACCAGAGAGGCTTAGGCCTAGTCTTTCTGGAGAGAGGCTGTCTATGTTCTGCCCTGGGAGAACAATGCTGTTTTTATGTTAACCACTCGAGGGTGATCAGACAGTCTGTAGCCGAGGTCTGCAGGCACCTAAAAGAATGGGAAGATGCTAGACTCCAACAACAAAGCTGGTATGAATCCCTATTCACATGGTCCCCATGGTTAACTACATTTATTACAGGACTGGTGGGGCCCCTGATGATATTCTTGATTGCCCTTATGTGTGGGCCATGTCTCATAAATGCTCTCCTCAAGTTTATACAGGCCTGGCTACAAACCATCCAACCGATGGTCCTCTGTACTCAGTACATCCCAGCGACCCAGGAGGGTCCTTTACCCCAGACAACTGCTTGCCAGCTGCTTGCTAACTGCAAATTATCTAGCTTCTGTACAATTGCTTGCTTGCTTGTTTGCTGCGGTTTAAAGATTTAACCCATGTTACAACTCTAGGGGGGAATGAAGAATTAAAATGCAAGAGTCAGAATGCACTGACTCCATTTTGGCTAGCTGTTTCAGGCAAGTCTGGACAAATCCAGGCATGCTGTAAACTTCCAGTTAACTACCCCCCCCCCAAAAGCTATAGATTAAGCAAGTCCAGGCATGTAAAAGCCTTATAAGGTATAGACAGAAACTTCTGGCCCTAAAAGATAACAGTCAGCACATTCCAATGCCCTAAAGACAGCCCGGTCCAATCAGAACTTCCCCCATACTCAGGAAATGGGGCCATCCAGTCATTTTAAAAGATGTTTGGTGCACACGGGTTTCTGTGGAGTTCCCCAATAAAAGCCCCTGCCTGCTATTGTTTGGGGCCAGACTCCATCTTTGGCTCGTGCAGTCTGTGCCTGGCTAACCGCCAATTGGTTGTTTTTACTTTAAATTCCTGAATAAACTTTTTGTACAATCTTCTTGGTATCTGTGGGAATTATTCTTGATTCTCGAACCCTAACAGTTTCATTGATTATTCTCCCCCCAATTTCTCTCTCATCCCCTTGTTTTTCTTTATACCCTTCCAACCCCCAACTTCCTTCTTGCTTTCAGTTTCCATGTGTGCTATTGCTCTCCCCCCTTCCTCAACACCTCTGATGATCTCCTTCTTAGTTTCATAAAACGGTATGAAACTGTACCCACTCACCTCCCTCATACACGTACGCATAACCATTGTAACCTACGATCCATATATAATACAGAACACATTTTATTTTTCTGTGTCTGGGTTCCCTCCCTTAATATAACATTTTACTTTCCTATCCATTTTCCTTCAAATTTCATGATTTAATTTTTCTTTTCACTTTTTTTCTAGATATACACATATATATGTACATGTATCATATCATTCATCTATTGATGAATATCTAGGCTGGTACCATTTCCTTGCTATTATGAATTAAGCATCAATAAACATGGGTGCACAAAGAAATAGAGGTCTTTGACTATATGACCAGGAGTAGAATAGCTGGTTCATATGGTCCACATTATATTTTTCAAAGATTTATTTTTATTTATGTGTGTGTGTGTGTGTGTGTGTGCCCACATGAATTTGTGTGTACTGTGTAGATGCAGGTGCCCACAGAGGCCAGAGGGTGTTGGATCCCCTGGAACTGGAGTTACAGGCAGTTGCGAGTGGCCTGATATGCTAGAAACACAACCTGGAAGAACAGTAAGGGCTCTTAACCACTAGCACCATCTCACCATTTCTGTATCATTTTAAATGTCCAGTTTTCATTTTTTAAAAAGTTATGAGACAACTAAGGATATAAGAAAGTTATAACCCATACATGGTGGGGTAAATAGAGAGTCCTAAAGGAAGCTGAGATGTTGGGCTTTTTAAATTTAAAGACTTTAAATCTGCTTTATTTCTTTTTTATTTATTTTTTCTTTTTTGTTTGTTTTTTGTTTTGTTTGGGGAGGTAGTAGTCTCATGTACCTCAGGCTAGCCTTGAACTCTCTAACTTAATATGTAGGCAAGGATAACCTTGAACTACAGAGCCTCCTGATTCTACTTCCTAAGTGCTAGAATTGTAGGCATGTGTTACCATGGACAGCTTTAAATTGGCTTTAAAAAAAATTTTTTTTTGCCAGGTGTGGTGATGTACCTTTAATCCCAGCACTTGGGAAGTAGAGGCAGGTGGATCTCTGTGAGTTCAAGGCCAGTCTGGTCTACAAAGTGAGCTCCAGGCTAGCTGGGGCTACAGAGAGACCCCGTCTTAAAAGACCAAAAACAAAAAATCATTATTAGCTTGTCTTAATTTCTACTGACTCAATCCTCATTGACCTAATGTCCCATGTAAAAGCCCACATAATCCCATATATAATTCCACATAATGCAGAAACTCCAAGGAACACTATTCTGATTTATTTTCTCTCTTCCAAATAAGTCTGCAGGAGACTGTACTCACTAGTTAGCTCAGAGAGAGCTGCAGCTTCCTGTCCAGTGTCTCCTCCTCGTCCTCTGTGGTGACTGACTCCTCTTGAACTATCTGTGGACAAAGACAACTCTCCTGGAATTCCATCCTTTTCTCCAGGCCGCACCTTCACATGTTTTGTTTGAAAACTGAGTCTTCCAGTTCTCCAACCTTTCTACTAGATAGAATCTACTCCCTGATTTAAACAGATTATGGGAAAATATTGGTAAATGGAAACATTATTAATTTTCCCCTGTGCTTGTTCCAAAGCTGCAACAAAGATTTTCACAAAGATCATGCCATCTTTGAAGGGGTTGGTGGAGAAAGGGACTTTGGACACTCAGGGTAACCCTCTCAATTCACAGATGAATGAAACAAGTCCAAAACCAGGACTAGAATAGACAACTCAGCTCCATCCCTGGGGAAGAGTGAACGCTGCCTCTACTTCTACCACTGTTCTGACACAACTAACACCATCCCGATGTTCATTGGCAGCTCAGGCTTAGTGGGTCATCCTCGGCATATGAAAGGCGCCTTACAGCCTCTGCTTACGGAAGTTGAGGAAAAGCAGCTACTGTCTCAAGGAGATGAAGCAGAGCCTCCCTGTGCCCCTGTGCACTTTCAGATGTTACTCATGTGCCTATGGAGGCTTCCAGAGTTGGGTATTGTGTAAGAGGGAAACTAGATATGAACGCTTTTTTTCCCACAACTAAAGGGTCATACTTTGCTCAAAGCAGAATGTTTTTAGAAGGAATTTTGAGAGGATCTGGCATTCTCTTTTTTAAATAAATAAACAAGTAAATAAACCATGCATAGCTCTCTTGATGATATTGAGGATGCTGTCACAGATTTTTTGGGGGAGGGGCGGGGGCTAAAACTTCTTCTGGATCATCATGTGAGTGTAGGGCACTTCTTACACATCCACTTTGGGGAAGAGCTTCGATAGCATTAGGCTTTACCAGATGGGGTGAGGGTCATCATTTAGTTTTTGGCTTGACTAGGTGGTTGTAGTTGTAGTGGTGGTTGTAGCTGTGGTTGTGTATTTCTCTTCTTTGTATTGTTTTGAAAGTGTCTCATTATGTAACGCAGACTGGCCCAGAACTCATATATAGCCAAGGATGACCTTGAACTTTATGTCCCTGCCTTCACTTGTGCTGGAATCACGGGTGCTTGGGGATCCAACCCAGGGTTTCATGCCACTCTGTGGAGAACAGAGGGAAAATACAGAATTGAAAAAAATAAGTAAAGATGATGGTGACCAAGAAAGATGCAAAATTATGAAGGGATTTTAGATGCATTTTTGTGGAGAATGGAACAGAAGTCGCTTGTGTATTCAGAGGTCGGAAAGGGAGGATTGAAGAATGACTGGCACATTTCCGGCATAAGCAACTAGAAAGACAGCAGTGAAACCCCGACGGAGAAGACCAGAGCTGAGGGCTGAGTTCTGGCGGGTGGAGAATGGAGCCAGGAGCTCATTCCTGAAATCATGTACATGCAGAGCTGACTATGTATATGCATCAGATTTCACCTGTGATTCATCTCCTTGTACTTAAACTAGGAAAGTCTCTAATTTGTGGGTCTTAGAAAAACTCAAAAAGCAATGCATGTTATTGTTTCTGATGTTATCATTTAATAGTCTCTAAATTTCATACTCAAGTGACCCAGTGTTTACTGGCATTTCTGGGTGAGCTCATGTGAGTGTCTGTGGGGTTGTTCCATTCTTTTTTAAAAAGGCAGAAATCAATGAGGAACAGGAGGACTAATGTCAGTTCCTATCCCATAAATTAACTACATGAATTTGGGCATGTTGCTTAACCTCTCAGCATGCTGGTTGTCCATCTGGATTACAAATTGTGCCTATCACATGGGAAAGTTATGAGGACTTAACCTCCTTAAAGTGCTTAGCAACTTTAGTTCACAATTAGGGTTACTAGCTCATCCTGGTTTCCCCAGAATGATTTCCCCAGCTTTGCCAGAAAATGTCATATAATAGGACCCTCCATTAGTCCTAGGAAAATATAGAATGGGTAGTCATCCTAAATACATAGTCCCTGCTTATACATTAAGGAGAAAACTGCTATAACATATAAACTCTGGTGTGTTTATTCTCTGTCCCCAGAGAGAAAGGGAATAGATGACAATTACAAAAGTGTGTGAGGCTTTGGGGTGATAGAAATATCTGGATCTTGAGTGTGTTGATGGTTTCCAATATGATCATGAATGAAAAAAAAAAAAA
>NW_008357637.1:2000293-2011952 GCF_000622305.1 Nannospalax galili | reverse complement strand
GACACACATCTTTAATCCCAGCACTCTGGAGGCAGATTCTGGCAGATTTCTCTGAGTTCAAGGCCAGTCTGGTCTACAAAGTGAGCTCCAGGCTAGCTGGGGCTACAGAGAGACCCTGTCTCAAAAAGACCAAAAATAAAAATATTTTTTAAAACTTTTATATGTATGAGTGTTCTACCTGCAGATATATATAAGAGCACCCCTGTTGTGCAATGCCTGCAGAGGCCAGAAGGGGGTGTCCAATACCCTAGAACTGGAGTTAAAGATGGATGTTCTGGGAACTGAACCCAGGTCCTCTATAAGAGCAGCCAGTGCTCTTAACTACTGAACATTTCTCCAGTTCCTAAATTGTCTTCTTTAAAGAACTGAAAGAAGCTGTGTCTAAAGAACCAAAGGAAAAATGTGAGAATGATATTTTACCAAGTAAAGAGTATCAATAAAGACAAAGAAACATAAAAACTAAATAGAAGTTCAAGAAATGAAAAACACGATAATCAAAATGAAAACATTCATAAGTGAGGCTCAAAAATCAGATTTGGAAAGCCAAACAATCAGTGAACTTAAAGACAGAGCAGAGAAGATTACGTGCTTTGAGAAGAAAACATGGGGGAAAGACATTAGCTCTGACAATGGTTTCTTGGATGTAACACCAAAAAAGCACAGACTAAGGCATAGTGGACAAACTGGATTTCAGCTAATTAAATCTTTTGTACAGCAAAAGACACTCTCAACAAAGAGAAAACCCAAACTTTGGAATGGAGAAAATATCAGTAATCATAACTAGAATATATAAAGAATGATCAATAACAAACCAATTAAAAAATGGGCCTGGGGTCCACATGGCAGCCATAACCATAACTTCATAACTCAAGATCAAGAGGATCTGATATCCCCTTCTGGTCTCTGTGGGCATTGCATGCATGCAGTGTACTTACATATAAGCAGGCAAAACATTCATACACATAAACTAGAAATAAACAATTTTTTAAAATAGTCTAGCTAGGCATGGTGGTTACATGCCTTTAATCCCAGCACTTGGGAGGCAGAAGAAGGCAGATCTTTGTGGGTTCAAGCCTAACCTGGTCTACACAGCAAGACTCTAAAAAAAAAAAAAAAAAAAAGCCAAAGACTTGAATATACATTCCTCCAAAAAATATACACATTTGGCCAATAAATACATGAGAAGATGTTTAACACCACCAAGAATCAGAGAAATGAAAATGAAAATCACAATAAGATACCATTTCCCACCTATTAAATCACTTTTTATTCTTTTTATTTATTTTGGTCTTTTCTGAGACAGGGTCTCCCTGTAGCCCTGGCTGACCTGGAACTCACTATGTAGGCCAGGTTGGCCTTAAACTCACAGAGATCTGCCTGCCTCTGTCTCCTGAGTGCTGGGCTTAAAGGTGTACGCCACCATGCCTGGCTAAAATCACTATTTTTTAAAAAATGACACACAGGAAATAACAGTATTGGTGAAGCATGGTAAAATTGGAACCCTTGGCACTATGGGTGGCAATGTGGAGTGATATCACCACTATAGAAAACAGTGTGGCAATATCTCAGTAAATTATACACAGAATCACCATTTGATCCAGCATTTCCACTCTGTATATATACCAAAAGCATTTGAAAGTAGGGGCTCCAATATGTACCCACCAGCATTCACAGCAGCATTATTTACAGTGGCCAAAAAGTAAACATAGCCCAAATGCCCATCAGGGATACAGGCATACAATGAAACATCATTCAGCTTTTAAAGTAAGGTGAAATACTCATATATGCTACTTCATAGAGGATCCTTGAAGGCATTGGGCTAAGTGAAATAAGCCAGACACACAAAAAGACAAACACTATGACTTCATTCATGTATTGGAAAAGTCCAGTTCACAGAGATAAAAACAAAAAGAAAAATGGTTGCCAGTCTGCAGGGGTCACAGCAGATGGACCACTATGACTTGATTTGTACAGTTTCACTTGGGAAGAAAAGGTGATAAGGACTGACCACAGTGATGACTACAACACAAACTCTGTTGTTTTCTTTTTGTTTTGAGACAAGGTCTTGCTATATAAGCCCATGCTGGCCTGGAACTTGTGATCTTTCCACCTCAGTATCCTAAGAACTGGGACTGCAAGTGTGTGCCACTATGCCAATCTGAATTGAATGCTCTTCATGCCCCTGTATAATACATTTCGGAATGGCCAAAAAGGTGAATTTTGTGTTATGAATATTTTATATGATAGAAATCTATCTGGGCTGGAGCCGGAGCTCAGTGGCGAGCCCTTGCCTAGCCTGTGTGAGTCCCTGGGTTCAATTCCTAGCACTGTGGAGGGTGAGGAAGACAAGCTATATCCTCAACTAATAATTTCAACTTTTAAGCTCTCTACCAAGGAAATAGGAAGAGACTACAAAGATTTAGTTACCAGCATAAAAACTATCTAAATGTTTAGCAAAAGGCAAGCTAGATAGCTTCTCACACATTGAATATTAGGCAACATGTGAGGTGCTAACAGGGTTCAATGCAGAACATTCTCTTGATGTCAAGCTGAGCTACTTAAACAAAAATCAAGATACAACCTAATATTAAAATAATAAGCATGCAAAGAAATCAATAATATTCAAAATACCCCCAAATGTTTTAAAGTTTCTTATTTTTTAGAGACAGAGTCTCCCTGTGGCCCCAGCTGGAACTTGCTATGTAAACTAAACTGGCTTCCAACTTACAGAGATCTACTCTATGCCTCTGGAGTGCTGGGATTACAGGTGTCCACCACCATGCCCAGCTTAAATTCTTTGAAATCTAACATTTATTTTCTTTCAACTTCTGTTTTTCTAGTTTTCTTTAATGACCATACATTTTATTCAGAGGGAACAAAGTTTTACATATTGTCAATTACTTATAAGATCTGAAAAGAGTAAATTAGGGGGAATAGCCTTAAACCTCATGATGGGCTTCATAAAGGGAATGAAGGTTAAAAAAAAAAGCCACTCAGAACATTCCTGAGGGAGGGCTACCATAACTGAAAACCAGTCACCTAATGGAAGTCACAGAAAGTCTGATAGAGGACTGTGAAGGCAGGGGAAATTTTGACCCTGTCCACTGGAGAAATGGAAATGGATTCTCCAGTAGCTTGTAGATCTACAACCCTAAGTGTCAAAGTCAAAGTGAGACTTTGAGGTCATAAAAACCCACATAAGGAGGTTAAGGAGGCTCCAGGAGACTATAAAAGAAAACAGCTTTGAGGCATGTTCTAGGCTTTGTTCACTGAGTCGAGGAGGGCGATGTCCCAAACAGGGATCCCAAGGAATACATGTCTCCTTTAATGAATGCTTGGTGAACTATCCTTACATCTGGGTGGAGAACTACGACAAACAGAACCTTTTCCCAGCAGCACATGCCCCCTCCCCATGCATTGTGTTCCTCTTGCCACCTCAGCCTCCCCAAACTTTGTGCTCCAACCACCAAGGGAGGTAGAACAGCGCCGCTGTTCTGGTAATTGCAGCTTGCTCCTTTGTTCAAGAGAAGATCAGGAGGGCTTCAGAGTCTAAAAATATATCCTAAGAGGAGGACTGTGCCCACCCTTGACATGGCAAGATACTATTTCCTGGGGTCTGTTTACATTTATTATTTTTCTTTTCCCTCTGACTTTAGAATTTACAAAACACCTTAGACTTACATGTGACCTATCCCTGTGCAATTGTATCTCCTAGGATCCGTTGGCTTTACGGTATACTAGGAAAAGTTTTCATTTTAAAAGACATATTTTTTAATGTTAAAACATTATCAAATGGGGTATGGTGACTCATATTGTAAACATTATCAAAATGGGGTATGGTGACTCATATTGTAATCTTAGCTCTCAGGAGGTAGAGACGGGAGAATTAGGGGTTCAAGGTCATCCTCTGCTACATATGGACAGCCTGAGCTACACAAAACTCAAGAGAATTAAATTAGGCATGACATGGGTCATACATGCAGGTATAACACTCATACACATAAAATAAAAATAAATTTAAAAAAAGAAAATTAAGCCGGCCATGGTGGCGTATGCCTGTAATCCTAGCACTTGGGAGGCAGAGCAGGCGGATCTCTGTGAGTTCAAGGCCACCCTGGTCTACAAAGTGAGTTCCAGGCCAGCTGGGGCTACAGGGAGACCCTGTCTCAAAAAGACAAAAAAAAAAAAAAATTAAATTAAGGCTGGCACATATTTCTAATCTCTCAGGAGCCTGAAGGAAATAAGATTGCTGTGAGATAGAGGCAAGCCTGGGGTGGGTTATATAGTGAGTTCCAGGTCATCTGGGGTTATATAGTGAAACTCTGCAAACAAAAAACCAAAATCAATAGATAAAATAAAAGAATAAATTTAATTAAAATTTATAAAGCATCACCAGAATTTAAATACCAATGACTGGAATAAACCCAATGACCCTAAAAAAGATGCTAGTGATTTAACTGTGAACCTAAATCCAAGTCTTCACAGGAGGAGTACACAGATTCGCTGTCTGCACAAACACTGTCATGCTGGTTGCTAAGAATTGACAACTTTTGAGCCTTGCTTAAGAGAAGCAGGGTTAGCTGGTATAGGAGAGGCAATGCTTGTCTGTCCTAGCACCTCCAAGCATGTCCAGGAGCCCAGCAAGACACACAGGCAGTTGGGGCACTCCGCAGAGGCAAGGGTTCCATTCCATTGAATGACCAGAGATTCTACTCACCATGGTGGTATCAGAGCTGGGTTTAGAAGAGCAAGAATTTCAGTAGGCAAAGCCACAAAAAAGGACAAGGAGAGTGGAGTGAAAAATATGAGTCAAAGCAAGAGAAATGAGACCTCTTCCGACTTAGATTGCAATACCCAAGTCTCCACAGCCAGAAGTCTCCAGCAACTGGGGCAGTTTTACAGGAAAGGAAGTCTTTCCTGTGGCCAAGAAGCTGAAGAGAGTGAGGCAGGAAAGGGATGTGGAGAAGGGGAAGAACTGGGACCTGCTCCTTGGCTCCTTTGTTTAGGGTTGCCCTCTCAGCCTATCTTAGTTAGGCTGTCCCAACAACCTAGCCTGTCCTTTGGACAGTCTTGAGACTAGGTGGCAAGAAACAGATAGCTGTTTGAGGCAATTAATCTGATAGGAGCATTTTCAAACTAAATGTAAATGAAATACCTGTGTGAAGGAAAGTTCCCAGAAAAAAAAACCTGCATCTTGAACTCAACCTCCTGCAACACTGATCCACTGATTAACACTTCAGTGACAATGGAGAGTTTGGAATGTGCAGGTCTAGAGTCTAATTGCAAGTTATCTTGGGCCATCTTTAGCCCCCTAAATAGCTACTCCTTGTCCACCTCTGTGTGTGAGCTAATATCCTGTGACTAAGAGATTAAAACCTTTTGGAATGTATTAACTTAGCAGAGCACCAGGTCCTACCAACCCTAGGGCTAAAACGCCTGTCAGATAGCATCTAAGGCCTATAGCGGAATTTTCTTTTCTCCGCACTTTGCTATCAACCCACTTCTCTGATGTCTCCACCAATGTGTTTGAAAAGTGCCTTGGAAAATGTCGAAAGTATTCGGGAGCTCTTATCTAATCCTTAAAAGATTTTAGGGTTTCCTCTTCAGAGGGGGGAATGTTAGAGTAGCAAAAAGAAGAGTAATGAAGTTATCAGAAAAAAAGTGAAGGGAAGATATGGGAGGAGTTGGAGGGGCGAGTGGGCGTGGATTTGATTAAAACATCTTACATGCATGTATGAAATTCTCAATAAATTATTATAAAAAAAGAAAAGAAAAGAAGTCTTTGGGGGCTGGAGAGATGGCTCAGTGGTTAAGAGCACTGGCTGTTCTTGCAGAAGACCCAAATTCAAATCCCAGCACACACATTGTGACTAACAACCATCTGTAATCCCAGTTCCAGGGGATCTGATGCCTTCTTCTGTCCTCCAAGGGCACTTCACACATTGATGTACTTACATATATGCAAGCATAACATTCATACACATAAAATAAAATCAAAAAAACTTTTAAAAAAAGTGTCTTATTTATGGTTTTCTTTGTTCTGTTACTGTAAAAACTTCATGAAACTGTTAACACGTTAGAAAATGGAATTTGGAGTGCCCTGAATCTGTTCCTGAGGGTCATGATCACTCATATTTGGCTCCAGAATAAACTATCTCTTATCCTTGTTGAGGTGAGAAAGTGTGCTTTTGCATCGACACCTTCTTCTGATCACAACGTGGACATCCATGCGGCCACTTACAAGCAAATGGAGGGCAACAAAGAGCTGGCTTAGGGAGCTGGAGACAGAAGCTACCAGTCATCCTGAGAGATTACTACAGGTTCCCTGTGTGTCACTACAGCTAGCGAGGAGGTCATTACAGCCTTGTAATTTCCGCAGTCATTCACCAAACCCTCAGCAGTGAGCTGCCTTCATGGTGAACCACAGCGAGGACCACAGGGGAAGTAATGGGACCAGATTCTGGCTCTGACTCAGACTTGGGGAACTTTTTCTCCCTCTGGGAAATCCTTAATGACACAGCTCCTTCTGCAGCATCTGCCATCAATGAGCATGCTTGATCCACCTTGAAGCCACTGGTGTTCTGGGCAGGCCAGGATGAGGGCGGTGAAGAGAGAACAATGGAAAGAGCGCCTGATAAAATGCCATGAAATCCTCTAAAAGTGAAGGGTGGGTTACATGAAGTTGGTCACACCCACACTTCCAGATAATTGTGAAGCCACTAAGAATGAAGGTACGCCATGAACTCAAGGGAAGACCGCCACAAGATGGTGCTGATGAAAGAGCAAGCTACAGGGCACAGAGACACAGAATGATCCTACATGCCTGCTTGCAAAGACACGGAAGTTTCTGGAATGCTATAGAAGAAGCTATTATTTCTGAGGATAAGAGGGATAGAGTTTCATTTTCACCTTGCACCCATTTGTGCTATTTTTACAATTTAAAAATTCTAAGCTACGTAATGAACAGGGCCAAGGAAAACTATTATAAACATATACTATATGCTCAGTCAGTGGAATAAAAAAAATCATCTTCACACTTTACTCTCTATGGCCTAAGACACATTTCTCTATTAATGAGGGTTCTTGGCCTGACTTGCTATGGTGCTATTTTTCTGTTCAGTGGAGCTCAAACTTTCTAATGAAAAGAAATTAATGGTCAGACATGATGACCCATAATCCCAGTATTTAGGAGGTAGAGGCAGAAGGACAAGATATTCAAGCCCAGTTACATAGCAGTTAGAGACCAATCTGGGCTACATGAAACCATTTCAAAAACCAAAAATAAAAAAAAATGGTGAGCATATGTACATGTTAGATGTATGAAAAGAAACATATATATCTAAATGCTGAACAAACACAGCTAAGCACTCAGAGGTCTTTGTAGTACACATCTGTGGGTTTGGCCCTCTAACAGTACCTTTCCTCATTGTCTAAAAACAACAGAACCACCCTCATCTTACTGGATGGGAATACTGGAGAGTTGTCTACCAAGGTGTCCAAACTCCTCTCACTAAACAGTGAGCCCCACACCCTGGCTGGTCCATCAAAGTGAGGAGGGCAGAAAGGGCCCCAAGCCAAGCCTCACAGTTGATGATGAACATCTGGCCAGCTGACAGGCAGAAAACTGAAGCCTGGTAGCCAAGGGAGCTTCAGAGGAACACTCCCCCTCCCCTTGTCCAACTCTCTGGCTTTTGGCAGTCAGAACCTTGAGGGCGACCCAGCAAAAAACAAGAGACAAAGGTTTACCAAGGACCAGCATAGTAAATGGAACTGATGGTAACTTTTGACAGCTCTCCCCTGATTGGCTAGATGCCCACTGGGGATTCAGCCAATCAGAGGCCAGCTGGCCCTTAATAAACTTGGCACTTCTGGGACTCAGACACACACTTTGACCAGGGAGCTCTACAAAAGAGGAAGATTCCAAGGCTCAGAGAGAGGGGAGGCTGGGGAGACCACCCACCACCTCAGACTGCAGACTCTACAGAAGTTGGCTCTTGATTGGTATTTTGAGAACTTCCAGAACTTTGAGCTGTGATACTTTGGAGAGCTGTAACATCCCACTGCTACCGAGAGTTCAAACTCCATTTTTCAAATCCCTTGTGGCAATCCCTCTTACGTTGTTTTACAATAATGTACCTCCCATTTGTGCCCTTTTCTGCCTTCCTACTCCATTCTTAGAGGAGCTGGGACAAGAACCTGGATGTAGACAGGAGGCAGGAGACCATCTCCACCCAGGGACCATTTCAAAAGCACCCTGTTCTCCTAGCCACAAGTATTAGTTCAAGGATAAGCAAAGGTCCTAAGTTAGATGAACCTTCCCTAAGATTTGACATATAGGTCCTGAAAGAGAAATGTCTTTCTTTAGGCTCTTGAGCTAAGTAGACAATAAAGGCTTGGACAAAGCCAGGCAGAGGTAAACAGAGATGAGAAGTGGAAGGAGGGGAACAGAGGTGACAACATTGCCTGAATTCCTGGACTCTACCATGCTTAAAGTCAGAAACACCCTCTTGGACTTCCCATTTGTATGCTCAATAAAGCTAATGTCTTAGTCCATTCCATAACGCTATAACAAAATATCTGAGGCTGAGTTCTTTACAAAGAAATGAGGTTTATTTATCACAGTTTTGAAAGCTGACAGTTCCATCTGGTCAGCCTCTGGTGAGGGCCTCCTAGCTGTGTAGATGTCATCACAAGGTAAGAGAAAGATCACAGTGCAAGTTAGAGATCACATAAGAGAGGAAGTAAGACACAGGGAGGGCTCAGGGTCACTCTCACACTTATGTACTGACCACCTCTCTTAAGAACCAACTCACTCTTCAATTCTAGCGTTAATGCTTCCAGAGGGTGGTCAAGTCTTAACCATCCACCACTGCACCTCACCTCCTAAGATGTCTCTATCTTTCAGTGTTGTAATGTTGGGAGCCAAACTTCAATCTAATAATATAATTTTAATATAGTAATAATGTTTTTGCAGAGACAAAGCCCATTCAAACAAAAGCAGCTGGGCTGTTTGATTTTTGTTCCCTTGCAACTTTTTTTTGAGAAAGGGTCTCCCTGTTGCCCCAGCTGGCCTGGAACTCCCTATGTAGACCAGCCTGGCCTCGAACGCACAGGGATCCGCCTGCCTCTGCCTCCCAAGTGCTGGGACTATAGGTGTGCACCACAACCCCCAGCTTCCCTTGCAACTTAAGGGATCTGAACTAATTATTGTCACTGTTATCTCAAAGGCTTAAACCATTCCAGAATGGTGAATTTCAGTCACATTCAAGACCCAAAATGAAGTTTTATATTTTGATACTCTGAATGTCATTGCTAACTAGGACATGCCATTTATGCTTAGGAAAAGGCCATTCAAGGAATTCATTATATGAGAACCCAGTTCATCTGCAGCCAAGTTGAGAGAAAAAATTTCCTTTTCTTTCTTTAAAAAAAAATACTTTATTCTACACCAAAGGAACGCATAGTGTTATCCGCAGACCCAACTAAGAAAAGGAAAAGGGAGCCGCAGTCTGTTGAGGTCTTCGGGCAGAGGACCAACCTAAAATTCTTCAAATTCCCAACCAGCTGGGCTGGAGCCCACTATCACTGCTGACATCTCATTCAGAAATACTCTCAACAACTGGACAACTACACAAGGTGCTAGAATGCAAGTGTTTTCAGTCTCTCTGATCTTCAAGTCCCTTGGATAAGGGTCCAAAGGACTGATTGTGTTTATGTAAAGCACTTCTTTGGCCTACAAGTCAAAGTCTGCAGAGAGTTCACAATCCTACAATTAAATAACAACTAAACCAAATAATCAAATTTAAAAATAAAGAAAAGAAAGGAAAACAAAGGAACTGAAAAATGGCCAACAGATATTTGAAAGAGTGCCTAATATCACTAATCATCAGGGAAATGCAAATGAAAGCCAGGAAGGGTTATCTCCTCACACCATCACAAAGGCAGTTATCAAAAGCCAAGTGAGAGCAGATATTGGCATGGGGCAGAGCAAAGGGAACCCTGATACACTGATGATGGGAACCTGGATTGGTATGCACATTCAGAAAAACAAGGCAGAGCTTCCTAAAAGAAAAATTAAAAATAGAACAACCATGTCATTCAACCACTCCTCTTTTCAGCATATATATGCCCAAAGGAGATAAATAGTATCTGCATGCGTGCCATGGTTTAAATCTGAAATATCACACACAGGCTCCTGCTTTGCACATTTTGGTCCCACCTGGTGGCACCATTTTGGGAGGTTTGGAGCTGGAGAGGGTGAGGTCTGGCTGGATGTCAGCTGAAGGAAGGGCCTTGTGGTATGTTCTGTGTCATCCTTGACTGCTTCCCACAGCTCTCTGCCTCCTATAGTCCCAGCTACTTGAAAGACTGAGGTGGAAGGATCTCCTTAACTCGGGGCCAAGAGTTCAGTAACACGGGGGTGGTGGGGGGAGAATATACCACAATTTTCTCAGTCAGATCTAGAATAAAGGCCTCCTAAACATCTGAGGTAAAAACCCAGGGTAAAAGGGGTTAAACTCCCACAGCATGAGAATGATGGGCAAGAAAGAAAGTCCACGAATGAGGATTCCAGCACAAATGATAATGTGATCAAGGGAACTTGTGTGGCTCTGAGAGCTCTTCTGCAGCCAGCCATTTGGCACAGCCAGAACTCTCCTCAAGTGTGTCCCATTCACAAATTCTGTTATCACAGCTAGCAAAGGCCAATTCATCTTAAAAGTTGGCATTAGAGAAAGAATGTGCAGTTCAGATAATAAGTAGCAAAAATTCTAAGATGAATCCTGGGCCATCTCATACAGCTGGGGCATGACTGTGGGAGGCACTGGCCTCTGTCTAGACACACAAGAGCCTAGAGCACAGTTTATGATAGCCTCTCACTCTGAGCCTCAGATTAAAAAGAAGGAAAATGTAGGATTCAGTCTTTAGTCTGACAGACAAGTACTAGAGAATAAAAACTGGAAAGAACTGGATTGTTGACTTGTTTATTCCTTTATGTGCAAAAAATATGAATATATCCCAAAGAGACATTACAAGAATAGCACAGATTCTACAGTGCCTTGGCACATAATAAACTAAGAATAAAAGATGGTTAGAATAGTTTCTGTAGTGAGGTGATTATCATGTTCACCTAACATGTGAAAGGTCTGTAGTTCGAAACTGGGTGGAAACATGGTTGCTCATTGCCATATTAAGAAAAGATGCTTGAGTACAGCAGGGGGGAAAAGATGGGTAGAAATAGGCTTCATCTCGAAGCAAATCCATGTTGCCCTCCTGCCTCTGCAGGGCACGGTACACTGACAGAACTGGCTGAACTTAAATCTAGACATAAACTACCACGTAGCTAAGCTACACTCTGGTATTATGGAACTACATACTGGGGGGGGGGTCCCTTGTTCATCAAAATATTGTTATGCCACCCATACTCTCCACATGCATATTTATCCCTAAGTAGTAGAATTGAGGATGACTTTTACTTTCTCCTTTACATCTATATACAGGAATTGGGAATCAGACCTTTGCCTAGCATATGAGGAGGACCTGAAACTGATACCTGATACTCAGCACCAAACACACAAATATATGTATGCGTGCATGTATTTCCAAATTCTCTCTCTCTCTCTCTCTCTCTCTCTCTCTCTCTCTCTCTCTATATATATAT
>NW_008357637.1:1987373-2000240 GCF_000622305.1 Nannospalax galili | reverse complement strand
TATACAATCTTAGCTATTTTCCAGCTATTTCTTTCACATCAAATCATGTGTTTCCCTTATGGAAGAAATTACACACATACATACACACACACACACACACACACACACACACACACACACACCACAGTAAACTGCTTGGGTTTCTGAACATCTTTGGAGTGTTCATTAAACTAAAATGTAAGGGTACTTGGCTGTACTGTTAGAGTAAGGAAGTCTTTCTAAACAAAACAGAAAAGCTATCCATGTAAATTAGAAGAGTAATAAATCTGGGGGCCAGAGAGATGGTTCAGTAGTTAAGAGTACTTGCTGCTCTTGCAGAGGGCCTCAGTTCACTTTCCAGCACCAAGTCCATTGGTTTATAATCACCTGTATCTCCAGCTCCAGGGAATCCAAGGCCTCTGGCCCCTGTGGGGACCTGCACACCTCCACATAACCACACACAGATACAAACACATGCACATCACACACACACACACACACACACACACACACACACACACGTGCATGTGGGCTGGAGATGCAATTCAGTGGGAGAGTGCTTGCTTAACATATGGGTTTAATACCCAGCACTGAAAAGCGTCTTTTTCATTTGTGGGTCATAAATACCATTTAAAAAGTAAAAAAAAAAAAAAAAAAGAAATGGAACTGAAGATATAGTTATCACTCATGTCAAAAATCCTAGGTTAGAGCCTCAGCACCATTAAAAAAGACAAAATAGATATCACATTCAAAGGTCTAATTTCTTTAATAAATAAAAGCTGCTATGATTTGGCTGCTGTTTGTCTCCCCAAAAGTTCACGTGTTAGAGGCTTGCTTGGTCCCTGGGAGCATTGGGAGGTGCTGTGAAACTTTGGGGATGGGGGACAGGGACTAGTGGGAAGCCCTTAGTTCCTGGGGACACTACTGTTTGGAAGGGAGTACTGGCCTCCTGCTGGCCCTTTGGAGCCAGTGAGCTGTAATAAAGCCTAATTCTGAGTTGAGTCCCTCTCTGACTTTCTGTTGTGCCCTGTGATTTCTTCCTTCCACCTAAACTTCCCACCATTGCCACCCATTGTGAGATAAAACAGTCACACATAGGGGCCCTCACCAGAGCCTGCACCATGATGTTTGGACTTTTAGCCCCCAAAACTTTGAACTAAATCTCTTTTCTTCATAAAGGAAGCCTACCTTCAGTATTTCACCATACTAATGCAAAATGGATAAACAAAATCATTTGCCATTCATAGACAATCAAAAATCCAATAAAACAGGCAAAGGATATAAACCACTGAATTAAAAAAGCTTTTAAAAATGTGATAAAGAACAAGTCTGAGTAAGATGCAAATGAAAGCAGTGAGACTCCCACTTTTTAACCTGCACATTGACAAAAATTTTAAAGCTTGATAAACCTTGCATTAATATTATATGATATGGGATGGGAAGTAGTCTGATGGGTAATTAGTAATAAAGATCTATAAACTCTTAAATGCAAGTAAACCTTTTTTGATTTATTTTACTTTATGGGTATGAGTGTTTTGCCTGCATGTATATAAGTGCACCAGTGTATACAATGCCTTCAGAGGCCAGCAGAGGTGTCAGATCCCTTGGAAGTGGAATTGCAAATGGTTGTTAGTCATCATGTGGGTGCTGGGAACTGAACCTGGATTCTCTGCAAGAGAAGCCAGTGTTTTTAAGCACCAAACCATTTCTCCAGTCCCAGATGCGAGTATGCTTTAAGGTGACAGTTATATGTCTAGGAATTTATCCTATAGATGCAGTTGCACACACAGGCACAGACATGCACAGATGTTCACAGCAGAATTGTTCATAATAGCAAAAGCTGGGGGCAAATTCAATATCCTTCAATCAGGGATTGATTGAATAATTATAGGTTCCATTCATAAAAGAACACCAGGCGGCCACTCCTGAAGGATGCTGTGACTCCCCACATGCTCCTGGGAAGGAGGGTGGCACACGTGACACAGTTTGGTGGTGTGGAGTACGGGTTTAAAAGAAAGTCTGTACATTTGTGTTCTGGAAGAAATCAAAGGAAAAGGTTAGCAATGGAGACCTGGTCCAAGAAGAGGGCTCTCTGCTACCATGTGCACTCAATTTGCCTTTTAATTTTTAAAGTTTTTAATGTATACTTGCCAGGCGTGACTTTCTGCTTCCACCACGTGGGTCCCAGATAGTGAACTCAAGCATTACACAGCAAGAGATTCCATGTCCCATTCAAGCAACTAGTGCACCTGTTGATAGGTGGTGATGGGGGGTGGGGGGACAAGGCAGGGAAAAAACTTTTTAAGAAAATAAAATTGGCATCTTGTAAACTAAAAGCAAACAGTAAGGCAATGAGAGGATTGGAGCGGCACATTGTACCCACGTCAGAGCGCAGCCTGTGGGGCACCGTGTGCTTCCGGGACGCCGCAGGACCTCAGGGCCCGCCCTCCGGGAACCCCAGGGCCGCCTGGACGGGATCCCTTCGCTGGGACGCGAACTCGCGCCTTGTCCCGAGGGTGTCAAGAGCCAGCCCTGCGGGCGGGCCAGGGCACCCCTGGGACATGCTGTCGCGCGTGCTAACTTTGCTGTGGTTTGCAGCAGCTGCTCTGGCCCTCACCACCTCCGCCCCGCCCCGCCCCGCCCTGCCGCGCTTTCCTAAGGACACAGTGCGACCCAGCGGGCCGCGGGGAAACTGCGCCGGGCCCCCACCGCCCGGCCCGGGTCAGACACCGTTGCAGACCTGATTAGCTTTGTTATGCTCTCACTTCTCACACAAGATTCAGGTTTTAGGGCTTGGTGTCCAACTTGAAAATAAAAGTAATTAAATAAATAGGAGAGGATCGCCTATCTATACAATTGAATTCATTCAATTACAGTTAAAAGTTTGAATTTATGTATGAAATAAGGTTATGATTTGAAATATTTTTCTCTCACTTTTTGTTTTAAGTCTATGCTGGCCTTGAGCTCATTGAATAACGCAGGCTGGCTTGGAACTCCAGGAAATCCTTTTTTTATGTGTATGGTTTTTGTCTGCATCTATGTAAGTGCACCACATGCTTGCCTGATATCTATGGAGGTCAGAAAGGGCTGTCAGATCCCTTGGAACTGGGGTTAAGAGCAAGTGTTAAACACCCTGTGGGTACTGAGAACCAAACCCAGGTCGTCTGCAAAAGCGGAACTGTCTCTCAAGCCCCCCCCCCTTTTTTTTAAATTATTTTTTAGTGGTATGTGTGGGTATGTATACTTGAGTACAGGTGCCCTTGGAGGCCAGAAGGCATCCGATTATGCACTCTTAACAGATGAACCATCTCTCCAGCTCCCTTTAAGAAGTACTTCTTAAGGCTTACCACTTTTATTTACATGTTTTTTTTTTAAACATATAAGGCTGTAATTTAGTCCTAACCACAATTATACAAATTATAAGAATTTAATTTAATGTTTTAAATTGTCCCATAGTTTAAATCTGTGTCTTTTGACATAGTCGCTAGCTGTATGAATCAGTTACTGTTGTGTTAATCAGTTACTGATTTACAGCCTCACACATTGCCTACATAGGAAAGCCATGTCCTGCTTCAGCCAGTGAGGGCCTAGCTGCACAGAACTCAGTCAGGTCTGGGCTCTGGCTAGCTTAAGTGAGAAACTTCTGACAGGGTATCCTGGACTTCCAGAACCACTTAACTATGGAGGGATTGAAAAGAGAAGGCTGAGTTTCCAGGAATAATTCTGAGACCACCACAGAGAAGGAGCCCAAGAATGAAATGCAGCAAGCCAAATCTGTCTGCCACCACAATATCCATGCAAAATGGTGCCACCTCTGCTAGAGCCAGGGGGATGCCAGCAGAGTCCAGATGCTGAAGCTGGGTACCAGCTCTGCCACTATCCACAGGGGCCAAAGGCGTGGCATGTGGATGTGTATCCAAGTGTTCAGCTCTGACATCATTCCTCATTATCATCTCAAGAGTCTAGAAAAGCTCACTCTTAGCTTTCTACCCTCTTCCAAATTAGGCAGATTTAAGGGAAGTCAGAATAGCTGGTGAGCTATTCCTACCTCATGCCCCCAAGAATAATTACTAATTTTATGTTCAATTTATCCCCCCCCCACACCTTTTAAATTATTTCTATTAAATACTCCTTATCAGCAACTAAAAACAGTATCCATGGAAATGGTTTCTAAATCAGTTTTTCTTATACATTTCCTTAATTGTTCAAAAGTAAGTAATTAAGAAAATGCTCTGAAATGAGATTTTAGAAGCCTTGAATAGAAGGAGGCATATCTTTTCATTTTATTTTATCATCTTATTTCCTTTTTCAGACAGGGCCTTGTAGCCCAGGCTGGCCTTGTCCTCACTGAGTAGTTCAGGTTGGCCTCCAGCTCCTGAGTGTTAGGTTTACAGTCGTGCACCATCACACCCAGACTAAGACTTTTTTGAAGGATATCTTAGAGGAAAAACTTGATCTAGTTATTTGGGCACACATGGTAGTTGTTCTATGAAAAGTTTTTTGTTTTTGGTTTTTTTTTTTCAGAAGAGGAGGAGGAAGGGGAGGGGGAGGAAGTTGTTCAAGGGGGTTGGGAGATGACTCAGTCAGTAAAGTGCTTGCCTTGTGTGCAGAAGGACTGAGTTCAGTCCCCAGGACCCATGTAAAAGGAGTGAGGCACTGTGGAACATGCTTATAATTCCAGGCAGATCCCTGGAGCTCGCTGGCCGGTCAGCCTAGTCTACTTGGCAAGCTTAGGCCAGCGAGAGATCTTATCTAAAAAAAAAAAAAAAGGTGAACAGCACCTGAGCAGTGTTGTCTACTAGCCTCCAAACACATGCACATGCGCACATGTGCAAGTGCGCACGCACACACACACACATACACACACACAGAGGAATTTTATGGGCAAGTGCATCCATTTTCTAGGATTGCCATGCAAAGTTGTCACAATCAGGGTGGCTTTAAGACCACAGAAATGTATTTCCTTACTGCTCTAGATGCTCTGGGGAGAGTCCTTCCCAACCCCCATCCCCAGGTTCTGGTTGTAATCAACATCTTCTGGCTTCTTTGGCTGGGGGCCACATCACTGCAGTCTCCACCCCATCCTCATATTCTGTCTTCAGTGTCTGTCTGCTTTGTATTGCCTCTCCCTCTGCCTTTGTATTATAGACACTTCTCCTGAGATTTAGTCCCCACTTGGATAATCCAGGCGATCTCATCTCAAAACACCATTTACATCTGCAGTGTCTTTTTCCAAACAAAGTCAAGTTCACAGGTTCCAGAGATTTGCTGTAGATATATCTTCTAGAGACTATCATTCAACCCACTGCAGCACATCTAGGAAATGCTGAGGTAAACAAATTAAATTGTTTTTTATGGTTTTTTTTTTTTTTTTTTTTTTTGCTGCAGGATTTTGGAAACATTTAACCTATTAGGTGTTCCTTATGCATCTCTAAGCATGAGATGTACTGTGCAGTAATTACCAATTTTTTTCAACTACAGAATTCTCCTTACAGAGTAATGCTCTACAGAACACATTTTCTGGCATAACCTTGCCAATGCCTTAATTTGGGAGTCTAGACTCCAGAATTTTGAGACAATAAGTTTCATGTTTTCTTATAACAGCCCTATGGTATACCACAAAAATACTCATTAAAAATGCTTGGGGCTGGAGAGATAGCTTAGTTAAGAGAACTGGCTGCTCTTGCAGAGGACCCAGGTTTGATTCCCAGCACCCACACGGTAGCTAACAACCCTTCATAACTCCAGTTCCAGGGGACCTAACGCCCTCTTCTAGCTTTCATGGGTACCAGGCATGTATGAGGTCCACAGACATACATGCAGGTAAAACAATCCTCATAAAATAAAAATATTAAATTTAAAAATGCCTAGGGAGATTGGGGAGAGGTCTTAGCAGTTAAAAATCAAGTACTACTCTTGCAGAGGACCTGAGTTTGGTTCCCAGAACCCATGTAGAGCAGCTCACAACCACCTGTAACTCCAGTTCCAGGGGATCTGACACCCACTTCTGGCCTCCTAGGGAACTTGCACTCCCAGGGAATTGCACACCACACACAGACACACATACAGATAATTTAAAAATAAGAAATAAAATCTTTTAAAAAATGCTTGAGTGGAGGCTGGAGAGATGGCTCAGGAGTTAAGAACATTGACTGTTCTTGAGAAAGACCCAGGTTTGAATCCTGGCACGTACATGACTGCTAGCAACTGTTTGTAACTCCAGTTCCAGGGGATCTGAAGGCCTCTTCTGTCCTCCATGAGCACTGCATGCACAGGTACACTTACACACATGCAGGCAAAACATTCATACAAATAGCACATAAATAGAATGCTTGAGTGATCCAAATTAAACTCAGTGAGTCTACATGGTAGAAGGAGAAAACTGAGTCCTGCAAGTTGTCCTCTGGTGTCTACATGCGAGAGAGAGAGAGAGAGAGAGAGAGAGAGAGAGAGAGAGTAAAAATTAAAAGTTAAATTCAGTGGATCAGAAAAAAAACAAGAATGTATGAAGATGGCCTATTGGGAAGGGGCTCAGAAGGAGGGGTGGGGTGGAAGGGAGGTTGGGGTGAACGTGATGAAAATACATTATATACATGAATGAAGCTGTCAAAGAGCTTCTTGGGCATTCTCATTACTACGCTGGTTATTCACGACTGATTTTGCTAATTCTGAAACCGGGGAAGTAGATTATTTATACATGTCAGAAAAAGGTGTAGCTACAATTTGTTGTAAATAGATTATATTTTGATGTGCCTGAGCCGTCATTCCTCTAAGTATCTTTTGATGAACTCTTGATTCCAGGTTTGGGAGAGAGGAAATACAAGTGAGTCTGGGATAGCTTGTTGGACCAGAAAACAAAGAAATGCTCAAAGGCCAACGAGGACATGTCAAACAGCTACAGATTCCAGTGATACAAATCTAGAAAACTGAGAGAAACATAATGATGTAATAATTTTAGTAATGGATTAGAGCACAATAAATTATCTTTAAAAATAAAAATGTATGCTCCATGATGATACTCAAAGAGAAGCAAAAATAAAGATTTCTTTCTTTTTCTTAGACAGAGTCTCACAATGACCTGACCTAGAACTCACTATGTAGCCCGGGTTAGTGTCTAACTCCTGATCCTCCTGCCTCAGCCTCTCAGGTGCTGAGATTACAAGCATGTGTCACCACAACCAGCAAAGATATATTCTGAGATGTCAACTAATAAATATAAAAGGATGAGCTGGAGAGATGGCTCAGTGATTAAGAGCATTTGCTATTCCTAAAAGGATTTTATTTTGGTTCCCACCACCCATGCTGGGCACCTTACAACCTCCTGTAACTCCAAATCTAGGGAGTCTGATACCTTCTTCTGACCTCTGTGAGTACCTGCACTCATGTGCACATACACACACATAGACACACAATTTCAAAGTAAAATAAAACTTTTAAATAAATAGGGCTGGATGTGGGGGCACACACCTTTAATCCCAGCACTCGAGAGGTAGAGGCAATCAGATCTCTGTGAGTTTGAGGCCAGCCTGGTCTACATAAGCAGTTCCAGGCCAGCTGGGGCTACAGGGAGACCTTGTCTCAAAAAGACCAAATAATAATAAAGTAAAATAAAATAAATATAGAAGGGATTAGAAGAGAATAACCATTTTGCAACCTGTAAAATAATTATGAATTCAGATAATAAATGCCAAAACTCTAGGATGAATTATATATTCTCATGACTCCAAACTTCACTAATTATAAATGGAGAAATGAAGAGAAAAAGAAGACTCTTAAACCAGGTGGTCACATTATTTGCCACCTGGTGTAATACAAAAAGAAATACACACAATATCATGTGATATTTTTGCCAAAAAAAGCTTTATGAGGCCAAGAATGATGGCACCTGCCTTTAATCCCAGCACTCGGGAGGCAGAGGCAGGTGGTCTACATAGTAAGATCCTGTCTCAAGAAAGAAAAAGAAAAGTTTCCCTAAAGTAGCCATGAGAAAACAATCACACAAATATAAAATGTGGTTCACTCTATAAGACAACTGACTTGGTCAGTTAAAAAAAGCCATTGTTGGGGTTGGGGAGATGGCTCAGCCAGTAACGTGTTTGCCATACAAGCATGAGTTCCAGCTCCAGCACTCATGTCAAAAAGTCAGGTGTGGTGACACACACTTATAATCCCTGCACTGGGAGGCAGGGACAGTAGGTATCTGTGGTTCACTAGCCAGATAGCCTACAAAATTTTTAAGGAAACCACAAGACCCAGTAAAAGATTCCATCTCAAAAAACAAGCTGGAGGCCTGTTGAAATGGTGCTTGCCATGAAGCCTGGCAACCTGAGTTTGACCCCCAGAACTACATGGTGGCAGAGAAACTGCCACAAGTTGTTCTCTGCCCTCCACATAAGTGTTATGGTAGGTGCACACATGCACACACACACACACACACACACACACACTGCACCACAAGGTAGTGGGCTGGGACTGTAGCTCAGTGATAAAGTACTTGCCTAGCATAAGTGAGGCCCTAGATTCAATCCCTAGCATTGCCAGGAAAAAGAAAAAGGTGATTTCTCCTGAGAAATGATACCTGAGGCTGACTTGTGGCCTCAACATTCACTTGCATACAGGTGCAAGCACACACATAAGCATGTAACCACTTACCCAATCATGCAATCGTGTGCCAGTGTTACAAAAGAAATTAAAAAGGTATGAGAATTATTCCCTCTAGAGATTAAAGATATAAACAACTGTCTTAGTTTGTTCTTCATTGCTGTGACAAAACACTCTGACCAGTACCAACTTGGGGAGGAAATGGTTTATTTGTCTTGCATCTCCCAGGTCGCAGGTCATCAGGGAGCCCAAGGTAGGAACTCAGGGCAGGAACCTGGAGGCAGGAGCTAGAGCACAGGCCATGGAGGAACGCTGCTTACAGGCTTGCTCCCTCGGCTCCTGCTCAGCCTGCTTTCTTATGCAACACAGGCCCACCTGCCCAGGGGTGGCACCACCCACAGTGAGCTGGGCCCTCCCACATCACTCATCAAGAAGATGCCCTTCAGACATGGCCACAAGCCAGTTCAATAGAGGCAATTCCCCGATTGAGGCTCCCTCAACCCAGGTGTGTCAAGTTGACACTAAAGCTATCCAGCACAACAACCAAATGCAACACATGAATTTGACTGGCTCTTAGGTTGGAAAAAAGTTATAAATAGGCATGTGGGGGTTGATAAAATAGCACAATGGATTAAGGCACTTGCTACCAAGGCTGACAACCTGAGTTCAATCCCTAGGACCCACATGATGGAAAGAGAGAACCAACTCTCACAGTTGTCCTCTAACCTCCACACATGCACCATGGCACATGTGCATCCTCTCCACCCCCACCCCATACACTAAATAAAATGTAATACAAAAATTTTTAATTTTAAGACATTTGTGAGAAAATTAAATATAGATTACACATGAGAATTATTGCTAACTTTGCTAGGTGTTATCATGCTATTATGATTATGTAGGATAAGGTCATTATTCTTAAAAGACTCATGCTAAAGTGGCACAATATCTACAATTCTGGTATATTAACAACTGGTAAGCTAGGTGAAGGATATAGAGTGTGGATCTTAAGTGTTCTCTCAAAGATCTTTGCAGTATTGGAAAGTGAAGGAGCTTTAGGAGATGGAGTCTCACACGAGGCCTTTGGGACTTCGGTGTGTACCCTCAGAGGGGAAATGGGACCCCAGTCCCTTCCTCTTCCTTTTGCTCCCTATTCTAGTTCATTTCTCCTTTGCTGTGACAAAACACTCTGACCTATACCAACTTTGGGAGGAAAGGGTTTATTCGGCTTACATCTCTAGGGTCACAGTTCATCAGGGAGCCCAAGGTAGGAACTCAGGGCAGGAACCTGGAGGCGGGAGATGGAGCACAGGTTATAGAGGAATGCTGCTTACTGGCTTGCTCCCTGGCCCCTGCTCAGCCTGCTTTCTTATGCAACACAGGCCCACCTGCCCAGGGGTGGCACCACCCACAGTGGGCTGGGCCCTCCCACATCACTCAGTAATCAAGAAGATGCTCCACAGACAGGGCCACAGGCCAGTCCAATGGAAATAATTCCCCAATTGAGGCGCCTTCAACCCAGATGTGTCAAGTTGACACTAAAGCTAGCCAGAACACTCCCCACAAGCACAAGCTATGTGATTCTGCTCCCACACATGTTCCCCACCGTGACATGCTACCTCACTATACAGGCCCAGACGCAACAGGACCAATCAACTGTGGACTGAAAATCTCCAAACTGTGAGCCCAAATCAACTTTTCCTCCTTAAAGGCTGGTTATCTTGGGTATTTGTGGCAGTGATGAAAAGCTCCCTAATACAGATGTTCACAGGCTAATGTGCTAGTGTTAAGTGTATTACCCTTCCAACTTCTGTAGATCTGAGACTCTTCA
The DNA here is from genome assembly GCF_000622305.1 of Nannospalax galili. NCBI lineage: Eukaryota > Metazoa > Chordata > Mammalia > Rodentia > Spalacidae > Nannospalax > Nannospalax galili. The sequence continues at coordinate 1,989,829 of NW_008357637.1, read as the reverse complement.
ACTACAGCACAATAGGTGAAGACTTGAGTCTGGGCCCAGCACTTCTTCTCCTGCTCCTGGATGGTAAAGCAGTCCTCCTATCTTTTCAGATCAGCTTTTCTTTCAAATGTCTTCTACCCTGACACTGTTCAAGCATTTGAAGCCAAGCACACACCCGTTCCAAGAAAAGTCTCCTCTCCACAACCCAGGGTGAGCAGGGCTGTCCCCTTCCCAAAGGTCGTCACTGGCTGCAGACAGTTCACATATTTGTCATTATCTCAAGAATGTGTGCAGCTAGAGAAATCTGTCACTATCTCTTTGTGACTTAAAGATAAATCATTTTCCCAGTTTTTTGAGAAAAGGATAATGCACTGTGACTCTCAATGTACAGAGAGGCCCCGCCCAGCATCCTCTGCTCTGATCCCAGCAGGTTCCAGTAGTAGCTTTGGAACTCTGTGTCCAATGGCAAGGTGTGCTGCGAATACAGTTGGAGCCCTAGCAATCTCAAGTGTGGCCATGCATGCCTGGCATCCCAGCACTGGGAGGCGCTAGTAAGCCCATTTCAAAAAACTAAAGATTAAAATAAGAAAATTGAGACTCTCTTAGGAGAAGTCGTTTCACTTCCTAGGGGTTCAGTTTCCTCATATGTTAAAGGAAATAGTTCATTTTTTAAAGTTTGCTTTAAGCGCTAATAGTAATCATTTGTGTCCCTGTTTCTCTGGACATATCTCAGTCACCTAAGGCAAACTAGGAATAATAAGTCCTTCTTTTAGAGACCAGTCCTCCAACTCTCAGATACTTGAACAGTGAGGTAGACCCCTTAGTTCTTCCTCCTGAGACAAAACAGAACTTAGCCCACCATCACATCTGGCCCATGCTCACCTTTCTTCTGGGGGAAAATATGTGTTTGCTGGTAACTTGGAAGCAAAATTAATTCCATATGTCCTTGGCAGGCTGTGCAAAGACAGCATCAAAGAAAGCCATGCTGTGGAATTTGCTTGTCCACTTCCTGCGTCCTCTCAAGCTGAACACTGTGTTGACTACAGGATCCCTCTCTGGTGGGGCAAAAGGAAAGGGGTAGTAGACATTGTGGGAGAAATCAGCAAACCTTATCCAGGGTATGGCCAGGGTGGAAAAGAAGATTAAAAGAAAGGGAAAACATATTAGAAAGTAATACTCTTGGGCTAGGATGGAGCTCAGAGGAAGAGTGCTTGCCCAGATAATAACACTGTAGAGATATCCGTTCCCATGTGAAGTTCAATGCCCTTAGCTATTGGCATTTTCTGTCCTGCTCATAATGATACAAAAATATTTAAATTACATCCTTTCCTGGTTAGCCAGTCAAGCAAAGCAGGGATTCACAAAACTGTGAGGATCTCCAGAGTCGAGAACTGACTGCCCACTTATGACCAGCTAGTGAAGTTCATGGTTGGTCAGAATAGTCACAGGTGAGCCTGCTCTTTTCTGGGATGGACAGACACACACATACACACACACACACACACACACACACACACACACACACGAGGGTGGTGGGAGCATGGAATGACACAGGCCAAAGCAAGCCTACCTGTGTTTTCATGATGCATGCAAGAACACATCTAAACAAGGGAAAAAGAAAAGAAAGATGTCCATTTAAAGAAAAAGCCCAATGCACAGGCCATACCAACCTTCATAACTGAGAGCTAAGGGAAGTTATGAGACCCTGTATGCACACTAGAAGTAAATTAGTTGTATACTCATGGCTTATTCCACAAACATTGCAGTCAGTATATTAGTAGTTTAAAAAAATGGGGAGTGTGTATTATTTTAGAGAATCAAACAGGTTAGTCAAGGAGACTATCACAGAGGTCAGAGGTCAAAAGAGAAGGTTAGAACCATGTTATTTAAGTGAATTCCATAAAAGTGGAGACTACATCTGTGGTTTTTATGAGTGAATCCCCAGCTCTTAGCTCACAGTGCAGATGTAATAAGTACTTGATAAAAGAAGATACAAATGTTTATAGATTTGTAATCTGAAAAAAGTAAAAGGCCTGGTGTATGTTAGGTTTGGGGGTGCAAAACACAGGAATAGAAGAGAAAGAAAGAGACCATACCAGACCTCTGACGAGACTGCGTTTAATCAAAGGGCGCAGTGAGGGACAGCGCCTTCCTGCCTGATGGGAGCAACTGTTCTGTGAATCAGGAGATCGTGCAGAGGCTAGGGCATAAGGAAGTGGATGCAGCTGCAGGGCTCTATGTGTCTCATCTTCTGGGGCCCTTTGCTCAAGCAGGACAGGCTAACTCGACCAACAGCCTGCCTCCAGCAGTTCCCCTGAGTTCTGGGAGTGGCCAATTCTGGTGTGATTTATCGATAAGGTTAGTAGTCGTCTCAGAGGCAGCTAAGATCAACAGCAGTTTCAGAGGACTTCTGGTTCTTCATCAGTGTGGCTATCTGTTCATCCATTCACATCTTTCCTTATTCTTAGCAAATAGTT
>NW_008357637.1:1943948-1987349 GCF_000622305.1 Nannospalax galili | reverse complement strand
TCTCTCTCTCTCTCTCTCTCTCTCTCCCTCTCTCTCTCTCTCCCTCTCTCAATCCCATAGCAATTTTCTCATTCAGGTTGCCCCTGGTTATTTGTATTTGCATTTTTGTTTCATTTATTTGCTTAGTTTTTGTTTTTCAGTTAGGGTGTCTTGCTATGTAGCCTTGGCTAGCCTGGTATTTATTGACTGTGTAGCCCAGGCTGGCCTCAAACTTCTGCCTCCTGCCTCAGTCTCCCAAGTGCTAGGATTACAGGCATGCCTCACCATACCCAGTTCCTGGGTGTTTTACAAATTTGATTTTTAAAATGAAATCTCTTTTTCTCTTTCTCTTCATTCTCTCATACTTTAATGCATGTGGGAAAGCTTTTGATTTGAATTTATCTGTTTTGCTTGCAGCAAACACACTACCCTCTTGGTATATCCAATAGTTGGGAATTTTATTGCTTGAATTACAGAATAGGCTATATTTAAAATGATGTCATGTGAAAATAATAAAATTCTGTCTTCTTCTTTTCAACAGTTCTAAGCTATATTTGTTTCCTCCTCAGCCATTCTGGATGAACACTGAGAAAGCTTCAAATGGTAATGGTGTAGTGGGTGTTTACCAGCCCTTCATGATCCTAAGAAGGCCTCTGATGTTTCCTCAGTCTGATTTTCACGACCATTGCCCAGCAGGCTCTCAAGTGGTCATTTCCTCTTATTAAAGGCCACTTAAAATAGTCTTAATATAATAATGTGAGTTGTAACAACACTAAGGTGATTAGCTCTCAAAGAAGTTTCCTTTCCATCCCTAAACCACAATGTGGGAGCAATCCTTAGCCTCCATTGAACACACACACACACACACACACACACACACACACACACACACAGCGGATGTAGCCTGCCTACCATATCTTCTGCTCAGGGGCTGTGGAGGCTGGTGGAGCCCTGCTCATGCCTCTGGCCAGGGCAGAGCCTTAAAAATAGGGGCACCCTGGGTCTGAACTGCACATTCTCATGGGCACATTTTCTCAGTGTTGGATGAATAAATGCTTAAAAACTGAATGTTTGTCCTAACCAGCTTAAAACGCAGACAAGGTATATAAAAATAATGACTGCTGCTACTGCCCCTGAGTCTGGTCAGTTCTGACCTTTTCCCTTGGTCCACCCAGCTATCTCCCCTTGAGCAAATTCTACTTCATTCAAAGCAAATTCTACTCCACCTTCTCCATAGTGGGAAACATCTCTTCCTTTTCAGAACCAAGCATTTTCACCAGTTGCTTCCAGCACTGAAGACCATTGTCACAAACACAGGGGACATCATCAGGCATAGCGATACCAGGACCTGATGTACCGCTGAGCAAAGTTCCCCTCCAGACAACTGCATCTTCATGGCTCCCCCAGCCCATCGTAGCGTGGGTGCTGCCACAGCAGCCAGGGAAGCAGAGTAGTGTCAACTCCGTTGTCCTGGGGACTCCAGGCCATTCTCAAGACTTCTGCTGGGTTTTCCCAACTAAGGCAGCAAGTCAACTGTTAGGGGAAGGAGGCCGGCTGGGGAGGCAGACAGCAACAGCAGTGATCCCTGTCCTCCAGCCTTTGGCCCTGGCTCCACAACTGCCACTCCATCCCAGGCTCAGAATCTTCACCTCCTCCTCAGTCCCTGCTGAGGTTTCAGGTTCTCTGAAGCATGCATCCTTTATTGGTGCTTGAGGACTGAAAGTCTGCCTCTCTTTACCTCCAGTTTCCTCCCGATTCCTCTCATCTTCAACAAAAGTCTACACTAACCCATACTGCAGCAATAACCCTAACCTCAACTAATGGTTTCCCCCAAACCTAACTCATTCTCTGGTTAGCTTCCCTGCAGCCCCCAGCCTTAATGTCAAGCTCAACAATCTGAACCTTTGCTTTAGACTAGTAACTAAAAACATTTATAAATATTTTTATTGATTGACAATCTTTTTTAAAAAAATTGTTTATTTAGAGATGGGTATGGTGGCACATGCCTTTAATCCCAGCACTTGGGAGGCAGAGGCAGGTGGATCAAGGCATTCATCGATGTAAATTGTTGTTAAAAATCAGATGTACAATTTATTTATTTATTTTGGTCTTTTTTTGAGACAGGGTCTCCCTGTAGCCCCAGCTGGCCTGGAACTCACTATGTAGCCCAGGCTGGCCTTGAACTCACAGAGATCTGCCTGCCTCTGCCTCCCGAGTGCTGGGATTAAAGGTGTATGCCACCATGTCTGGTACAGTTTATTATTTTATATTTTATTTTAAATGTATGAGTGTATTGCCTGCATGTGTGTAAGTGCATCCATGTCGTGCATGCCTGCAGAGGTCAGAAGAGAGGGTTGGATTCCCTAGAACTGGAGTTATGGAAGGTTGTTAGCCACCATGTGGGTGCTAGAAATCAAACCCCGGTCCTCTGCAAGAGTGACTAGTGCTCTTAACTGCTGAGCCATCTCTCCAGTCCCAGATGTACAATTTATTAAGAACTTAGATGAACCAGGTTGATTTGTATAGTTCTCGCACTCATAAACTTGTTTCATTTTTTTGTTATTGAAGACTTATTCTTATTTTTAATTATGTGTATGCATGTGGGTATGTACTTGTGAGTGCAGCTTCCCAAAGAGACCAAAAGAAGGCATTACATCCCCTAGAGCTGGAGTTATAGGCAGTTGTGAGCCACCTGGCATGGGTGCTGGGAACAGAACTCAGATCTCTACAAGAGCAGTGTGTGCTGTAACTGCTGAACCATCTCTCTAGCCTCTTGTTTTATTCTTTAAGGTAAGTAGCATGCCCATTTTACAGATGGGGACCTAAAATCCTAAAAGTCACCTCAGGACAAGTCATTGGCATGAATGCTGTCAGAAGGTCAAAATAAGACAACAGTTGCACATTGCTCTTACTGAGATCAAAATACCTTTCATTGAGATTGTTATTGAAAATGCTAGGCAGACAAACAAAACTTACCTTCTGGCTTCTCTGGCCTTTGAGCCACCAGGTCAAGGCTCCTATGTTAGCTATGAGGCCTATGCTCTGAACACCCCTTGTTCCTAGTCAGTCTACCAGACCTAACAGATCTGGGAGGGAAAGAAGACAAAAGATTAATACTGAAGAATCCCCAAATGGAGAATTCACAGTCACCTCCACCATAGTACAAATAATTCAAATTCAAGGACAGAACTTTAGAGTCTTTAATTGATCTGTGGTATGGGGGGAGGGGGAAACCTTACCTAATTATTTACTAAGAATGTTTACACACACATATATACAAAGCATAACTTGCCCTAAGAATAAGGAAAGAGGCTGGGGAGATGGCTCAGCACATAAGAGTATTTGTTGCCCAAACATTCCCACATAAAGAACAGGAATGGTCACATGTACCTGTAACCTCAGCACTAGTTGGGAGAAGGGAGGTAGATACAGGAGGATCACTGAAACTTGCTGACTGTCACCCTAGCTCCAGGTTCAGTGAGAGACCCTGTTTCAAGAGAACAAGACAAAGAGTGACAGATCAGAAAACCCTACATCTTCTTCTAGCCTGCACATGTGCATACAGACATATACACCACAAACATGCACATAAAATTAGGTTTTAAAATATTCTATTTATTATTTTTATTTTATGTGTATGAGTGTATTGCCTACATGTATGTGAGTCCACCTGTGTTGTGAAATACCTCAGACGTCAGAAGAGGGCTTCAGATTCCTCTGGAACTGGAGTTAAGGATGGTTCATAGCTGCCATGTGGGTACTGGGAATCAAACCAGGTCCTCTGCAAGGGCAGTCAATGCTTTTAACCACTGAGCCATCTCTCCAGCCCCAAAATTATGTTTTTAAAAAATGAGAAGAAAGAAAGGAAGGAAGGAAGGAAGGAAGGAAGGAAGGAAGGAAGGAAGGAAGGAAGGAAGGAAGGAAGGAAGGAAGGCTGAAGATGCCACAGGAATCACTTCATGTCAGTGTCATTAATATGTTTTCCAGCAGCCATTGGACAAGGTGGGGAAAAGCAAAGAATAAATATAAAGCACTCTAAAGAAGTAGGGTCTAACTTGGGACCATGGAATTGTTACTGGACTTAAGGGAGCCTATGCACTGATCCATTACACTCTTGTAGGGATGTACAATTTTCTAGAACATTCTATAGACTACAATACATAGGGGAAAACCCCACTAAAAGCCACTTATTTTTAACAGAAATATTGTCTACAATCCATCAATATTTCCTCAAGTCAAACACCCCCTTCTTTCTGAAAACAGTGACTTCTCCATTCCAGCATCCAGGAGGAGCAGGGGGAGCAAGCAGCACGGGGCTTGGTGGCTCACCTGGTAGTGCTTACCCTTTGTTTACCTAGAAGTTCTAGACCTTTCTATAGTCAGGATGGTCATGCATGCTCCCATAGAGCCCTAATGAAGCCAAACCAAAACAACGGAGCTGAGAGAGATAGCACATGAGAAATAAACACCCAGTCCACAAGAAAAGCAGCTCGAGCAGCCAGAGAAATCGCTCTGTGAAAACAGGAAGGCTGGAATCACTCAGGGAAGCAGGTGGGTTTCTGAAGATTAGGGAGGAAGAGACCATTACATGGGCTGGGCTTGCAGGTATAACAAGCACAGATCAGAGGCAGAGCAATAGATGAAAGTGACAGAGATGCTGGAAAGGAACAGATGGACTGGTCCAGGGCCAGGGAGGAAATGAAAGACAAGATGAAGGCCGTATCTTTGAGCATCATTGAGAGATGAGGCTTGAACTTTTGTAAAAAGGATGTCAGAGGATTGAACAGATTCCAAAGGCAAAGAGGCCATGTGAGCAGAAGAGTTGAAATGAATCGAAAATAGAGAAAAGATATGATTACTGAGAAGAGAAACTGGCCAGCACATGGAATGTCAGGTATTCGTTTAGAAGGTGCATGTGTGATGAATGGACCAGTCAGCAAGAGATATGTAAGGTCAGATGCAGGTGTAGGTAAATGAGAAGACTTGAGTCAAAGGAAATGGGGGATCCTCCCCACTATATGTCTGTGACCTGCCTGTGCAGAGATCTGCCCTTAATAACTATTGGCGGGAGTGATTCTAAGTACTCATGATGGTCCCAATGTCCATCTCTGCCCACAGCTTGTCTGTGCAAACTTTTTCCAGCTGAGTGACCAGGATTAGAAAAAATGAATCATAGCACAAGAAAGTTAGAAGATGCCCAATAGCATCGAGGTCAATTCTGGAACAAGTTTTATACCTTGAATACAGACTGTAATCTTTTTCCTTGATTTGTTGTTTTTAGAACTTGTGAGTTTCTTAACATTCTAATTGTATTAGTTAGCTTTTTGTTGTTACTAAGACATCTGACAGAAACGAAGAGAGGAATTATTTATTTTGGCTCATGTTTTTAGAAGGTTTAGTCCATGGTTGCCTGGCTAACGTGTTTTGGCAGAACATCATGGCAGCAGGAACATGTGGCAGAAGGGAACTGTTTACTTCATAGCTACCAGAAAGCAGAGAGAAGGGGAATGCTGGCTTTCCCCTTTATTCTACCCGGGCCCTTCAGCCCATGGATGGTGTCACCTACATTTTCAGTGAGTCATTCCCTCTCAGTTAATCGTCTCTGGAAATGCTTTCACAGATACATCCAACAGATGTCACTCACCAATCTCCTTGGTGATTCTAAATCTTGAAAAGTTGACAAGAAGAATAATCATCACACTGGTGATCATCAGAAAATGGTTAAAAATATAGTTTATACTCTGGAATACTATGCATCTTATTAAAAGAATGAGATGTATCCAAATATGCTAAGTAGACAAATGTTCGATATTCCTGATGACTGATAAAAAGCAGGGTGGAGATTGTATAATGTGATCCACCTTACTAGAAAAATCATACAAATAAATATATGCTTTATAACTATGCTCAATATTCATTCACTCATCACTAAAGATGTATTTGTCAAGCTTCTTCTATGTCTCAGGCTCTGAAACAAAAGGTCTCTAAACTCTATGCTGCTTATATGTCAGAGAGAGACAGACAACAAACACAAAGCCCACCTATCACATTTAAAGTGCTAAGGATAGCCAGGCACCATGATACATGGCTATAATCCAACCATTTGGGATGTGAAGGCAAGGTCACTCTTGTCTACATAGCAGTGAGTTTGAGGGTAGCCTGGGCTACATGAACTTCTGCCTCAAAAAAATACAAAAACATGGCACACGCCTTTAATCCCAGCACTTGGGACTCAGAGGCAGGAAGATCTTTGTGAGTTCGAGGCCAGCCTGGTCTACATAGTGAGTTTTCTAGGACATCTGGGGCTACAAGGAGACCCTGTCTCAAAAAATACCAAAAAAAAAAAAAACCCACAAGCCTGACAGCCTGAGTTTGATCCCCTTGACCCACATGGTGGAAGGAGAGAACTGACTCTCCCAAGTTGTCCTCTGACTTCCACATACTTATCATGGCATGCACGCCTATACACTCACAATAAATAAAATGTAATTATAAAACAATTGTTTTTGCTGTCTCCTAGACATGACCTAAACCCATGAATTCATATCAGCTGTGGTTACCAGCACAAGACTTGCAGAGGATCAAGCCAGTCAAAATTTCAGTATGGATGGGGGAGGGTCTCAGAAGGCCCCACCCACTAACTGGAGTGCTATTAGCAGTTGATGGCTGCTGGGGAAAGTGTATCAGTTACTTTTCTGTTGCTGTGATAAAATACCATGACAAAAGCAACTTAAAGAAAGATTAGTTTTGGCTAATGGTTCCAAAGGGATACAGTTTATCATGGTCAGGAAAGCATGGCAACAGGCAGGGAAAGCATGGTGGTGGGAGCAGGAAGGCTGGCTCCTCATCACATTTTCACCCACACACATGAAGCAGAGAGCAAGAACATGAAATGAGGTCAGACTATCAAACCTCAGTGTTCACCTGCATGAAGTACTTCCTCCAGCAACACTCCACCTCCTAAAGTTTCCACAACCTCCCCAAATAGCACCACCAACTGGGGACCAAGTGTCCAAACACATGAGCCTATGGGGACATTTCTTGATCAAACCAGCACAGAGGAAAGTCATTTTTCCATAGGGGTATGGCCCCTGGTGGGTTGCCCAGGCATGTTCCAGTGGGTGACTCCATACCTATGGGCATAAGACTAACTGGACTCCGTGGGTTATTTTTAAAAAGAGGACATGAAGTTTGAAAGGGAACATATTAGAGAGAGGGTCCTAGGAAAGCTGGGGGAGGGAACAGGGGGTGGATATGATGAAGATACCTTGTATACATGCATGAAGTTTTCAAAGAATAAATTTAAAATAATAAAAGTGCCAGGCCAATGAATTGGCTCAGTGGGTAAAGGCGCTTGCTTGATGACCAAACCCTAGAATCCACATGATGGAAGGAGAGACCTGAGTCCCAAAAGTTGTCCTGTGATCTCCACACAAGCATTGTGCATATACCGACACACTCACATACAATAATAATAATATTAAACATAATGAAAAATGAATTTTTTTATTTATAATATACTAATAGTGAATAAGTTGTGACTGTTTAAGAGTATAAATCTGAGAACTCACTGAGACATCATTTTTCAGCTGTTTTACTCACATAAAATACGAATTAATTTGAAAGTGGTACTGGATTTATAGTGGATTTTTGTCATTAGGTATTTTCTTAAGCAAAAGATAGTAGAAGCACAACTGTTATTAATGTCCTAGTTTGGCTTTCTCTTACTGTGATAAAAATATTGACCAAAATCAATGTGGAGAGGAAAGGCTTTATTTCTGCTTACAACTCACAAGCCACAATCCATCCCTGAGGGAAGTCAGGGCAGCAACTCAAGGCAGGAGCCTGGAGGCAGGTGCTAAAGCAGAAAACTTGGAGGGATGCTATTTACTCACTTGCTTCTGGTTTGCTCAGCTACTTTTCTTTTTACAACCAAGGCCCACTTGCCCGGAGATAGCACTACAATTACTAATTAAGAAAATGTTTCACTAGGGACTGGAGAGATGGCTCAAAGGTTAAAAGTACTGGCTGCTTTTTCAAAGAACTGGGGTTCAGTTCCCAGCACCCACATGGCATCTAACAACTGTCTAACTCTAGTTCAAGGGGATCCAATGCCCTCTTTCTGGTCCCTGCAGGCATGTGGGTATGTGTGCACAACACAGGCAAAACATGCACAAACATAAAATAAAAAAAAAGAAAGAAAGAAAGAAGAAAGAAAGAAAGAAAGAAAGAAAGAAAGAAAGAAAGAAAGAAAGAAAGAAAGAAAAGAAAAGAAAATGCCCCACAGACACAGCCACAGGCCAGTCCAATGGAGGAAATACCTCAACTGAAGTTTCCACCCCCAAGGTGTCTCTAGTTTCTGTCAAGTTGATAAAAATCAACCAGCATAATTACATTGCTTAAAATGGCCTTTATCAATACAGAAATAAAATTCACCTCACCACAAGAATAAAGTAAAATATCTAAAACAGGAAAATTCTACTAAACAAATCGCTTATTTTATTCAGCCAGTTGACTGCAAAAAAAAAAAAAAGTGAAGAAAAATAGGAGGTATATTGAGCCAAATGTAACACATCTACTACATGGAGACCTGAATTTTAACACATCAACCATAACAAAATACATACCAGAATCTTGGGCTTTAGTTCAATTAATAGAGTGCTTACCTAGCACGCATGAAACCCTGAGCTCAATCCCCAGTACTAGATAAACCAGGTGTGGTAGCACATGCCTACAATTTCAGAACTTCAAGGTCATCTTCTGCTATGTAGCAAGTTGGATACCAATCCAGAATATAAGAGACCTTGTTGCAAAATACATCTATATCTATATCTATATCTATATCTATATCTATATATGGTGTTGGGGAAATTTGGACACTGAGGTGGTATCTTATAATACTAAGGAATTATTGTTAATTTTATTTAGGTATATATATATACTCTTGTGGTTGTATTTTTAAGAAAAATACTTTGGCTGGTGAGATGGTTCAGTGGGTAAAAGCCCTTGACACACAAGCCTAATGAGCTCAATTCAATCCTCAGAATCCACCATGGAAGATAAAGTCTGATTCCACAAAGCTGTCCTCCAACCTCTACACGTACAATAATAAAAATCAATTTTAAAATTTTTAAATAAATAAATAATAAAGTAAAATTTAAAAAACAGGCAAAACTAAGTTAGAGTGTTTAAAGATACATATATAGACACACACACACACACACACACACACACACACACGGCCAAACTACAAGAAAAGCACAGAAGTGATTAGGATAAAGATGAAGATCATAGTTAGCTGTGTAAGAAACATTAGATATCAGTCTTTTCTGTTAAACACTGTAAAACTTTGGTTTAGGACAAAGATTTAAAATCTTTTAATCCCCTATACACACCCTGTAAAACTTTTGTTTATGCAAAAATTTTTTTTGGTCTTTTTAAGACAGGGTCTCCCTGTAGTCCCAGCTGGCCTGGAATTCACAGAGATCTGCCTGCGTCTGCCTCCTGAGTGCTGGGACTAAAGGCATGCACCACCACGCCCAGCTCAATTTGGCACACTCCTTTAATCCCAGCATTTGGGTGGCAGAGGCAGGCGGATCTCTAAGAGCTCCAGGCCAGCCTAGTCTTTTTGGTCTTTTTAAGACAGGGTCTCCCTGTAGTCCCAGCTGGCCTGGAATTCACAGAGATCTGCCTGCGTCTGCCTCCTGAGTGCTGGGACTAAAGGCATGCACCACCACGCCCAGCTCAATTTGGCACACTCCTTTAATCCCAGCATTTGGGTGGCAGAGGCAGGCGGATCTCTAAGAGCTCCAGGCCAGCCTAGTCTACACAGTGAGCTCCAGGCTATCTGGGACTACAGGGAGACCCTGTCTCAAAAAGACCAAAAAGACCAAAGATTCTTTTAAAAGTAGTCAACTCAAAGACTGTGAGGTTGGACCCCAGCTAGTGTGGGAAAGACACAGGACTCTTGCATTAGGGATAAAAACCTATCAAACCTCCAGATTAAGAGTGCTTGCTTGATCCAAATAACGGAATGCACCTTTTTGCAAAAGTGAAAGCTGTCTTGTCAAATTACTTTCGCTTTGTCTGAGTGTTTTTTGTGTGTGCAGAATCAGTGGGGTCCTTGGACCTCAGATTTTATTTCTTACAGCTGGCCAGGAATCTAGAAGGACGCTATCAGGATGGGACCTGTAGGGAGGTTCTGGGAGACAGCAGAGTTCTACCTCTGGGCCAGGCATGTTCTCATTGTTTCTTATCGTTATACTTATTTCATAATATTTGTCATGAGTTACATTACGTTTCATATACTTTCCTCTCTATTATTTTTTACACGATAAGGCTTATACAATAAGGCTGTGGTTTTAGGTGACCATCAAAGTCTCTCTTTGGATCTGTCATGAGCATGTTCATGCAGATTGACTTTGGTATGAAAGTGTGAACAGAGATTCCTGACATGGCACATTCACATAGGTTAACATAAGGCTCTCAGCCCTTGAATAACTATGGTTTGTTTTGTTTTGTTTTGTTTGTTTTGAGATAAGGTCTCTTGTAGCCCAAACTGACCTTAAACTTGCTATGTAGGTGAGGATAACCTTGAACTCCTAATTCTCCTGCCTCTCCCTCTGGAGTGCTAGGGATTACAGGCTTGGTTTGGGATTACACACTTAGTTGTAATAACTGTTTAACACTCTGTTCCACAACCCCGACTTTTGAACTCCAAAGGGTCCTATGGCTGGGCACGGTGGTGCATGCCTTTAATCCCAGCACTCGGGTGGCAGAGGCAGGCGGATCTCTGTGAGTTCAAACCCAGCCTGGTCTACATAGTGAGTTCCAGGACAGCTGGGGCTATAGAGAGACCCTGTCTCAAAAAGACCAAAACAAACAAAGCAAAACAAAACAAAACAAAACAAAAACCAAGGATCCTACATACTCGGAATTCAGGGGACAGCATTGTAGTGTAACTATTTAATTTCATTCTCCTCCATTTTGCTAAGCCTTATATCAATTGAGGTAGCCTTTCCAGGCCATGAAATGCAATTCAAAAGGATTGCTACATTCTCAGAATAGTTGAGAACCAATGTTCCCAAGATTGTATTCTAAAAGTTCGTTGAAGCAAATTTCAATATGTAAATTTATGCTTTAAAATTAAGCTTCATTAAAATGCACTTACCAGTTTAAGTGGAGGCTGATTTTGTAACTACATTTGGAATTTAGATTCTTACTACTTTGAAACAAATGCTATGTAAACATGAAAATTAAGTAATCAAACAATTCTTTACCCTCCTTCTACCACACTTTTCCTTTGAAACCATCCACTTAACTTTCAAAATACAAATCCTAAAAGTAACCCTGCAAGAAGTTCCTGGGCTTTAGAAGTACACTTCTGGGTTGAAAACAAACTGCCCAAACCTCTCCAAGGTCTGGGCAAATCTCTCAGACTTCCTGGAGGGAGCCCCACTGACACTGCCAGAAATTCAAACAGACCTTGGCAGTCTGCTGGCCCTGCCCACATCCCAGGGCCTTGTTTTGCATTCTCAAAGAGCCTCCACCCCTCCTACCCCTCCAAGTCCTCCTCCAGCTCTGGTTTCTAAAGCACCTATGGGTCTTCTCAACACTCCTTCGGTGGCAATAAGGCCACCATTGAGAGACCAGAAATGGAAATGGAACCCTATCAGGAATTTCCACAATGAAAGCCTATTCCAGATAGTGTCCCCCAAAAGAAAATTGCTGATCCTCTCCACCAAACCAGAGCCCAGAATGGCAGAAAGCCCAGACAATCAAAATAAACCTGAACTGGAATCATCAAATTGCCCCAGGGTAAGCTTGGCCTCTGCCCAGAATCACATTTTGAACTGCCTTCATTTCCATGGGGGGAATTGCATGATGGGAAATCCAGTCAGGGTGGATCACCCCCACTAAATTCATTTTTGCAGCATGGTCAATAAACTTTTCTATTGTCCTCTAATTTTATTTTTTTTAAGATTTTATTTACTTTTATTTTATGTGTATGAGTGTTTTGCCTGCATACATGTTAAGTGTACCACTTGTGAGCAAGTGCCCATAGAGGTCAGAAGAAGGCACTGGCTCTCCAGAAACTGGAGTTACAGATGGTTGTGAGCTGCCATGTGGGTGCTGGAAACCCAACCCACGTTCTCTGTGACAGCAGCCAGTGCTCTTAAGTGCTGAACCATTTCTCCAGCCTTATCCTCTAATTCTAGAAAGAGGCTGGGTGCTATCAAGCACAGGATGCAGGGACCAGCAACATTTACCCCCACCCTATAAAACAGGCCATACCCCTCCCAAATCTGAACATGAATTGATTAGCATTTGTTCTCCTGGGGCTGGGATTGAGTTAAGTGATAGAGCACTTGCCTAGTATGTGCAAGACCCCAGGTATAATTTCTAACAGAAGAAAGGAAATGTCATGTTATGGAGGACCTCAAAGCCAAAGAACTTGTGAACTGCCCAGTGTCTTGCTCTCTGCCTGACTCAGTGGTTCAGAGTTAGGGCTTTCGCGTCAGATCGTGACCTCAGATGGATCATTTAATCTTTCTGGCTTTATTATCTAAATCAGCCCCATGAATGGAAGTTTTTGCTAATATTTTCTCATGATAATGTCTGAGATAAGTCTATTTTCTCACACTTTCTTTGCCTTAGGTCCACCTGGGAAAATATTCGATGCAAATTTCTCAAGCACCACACATAAGACTGCTGAGTATGACCTAGGAAGCACTATTTAAATGAGGCTTTAAAGTATTTTTTATTTATGGGGACTGGAATTGTGCTAACAACTGCAACAAAAACACACTTCATATAGCAACTAAGAACAAACATGTTTATGTGCATGTATATACATATATTTTTTACAAAATAAGATCTTCATTATGCATATTGCTATTTTCATTCCTTTTTTATGCTGAGCACAATTCTTTGATTTCATTTCATAACCCAATAATGATTTATAACCAACAAATAAGTTGTAATCAATAAAGAATAACGTTAAAATAACCAGATGTTAGATTAGCAGACAAGAATTTTAAAGGAGCTACTATAACTATGTCCAAAGATGTAAAGGAAATTATGGTCATAATGAATTAACAGAAAAATCTAAGCAAAGAAGCAGAAGCTAGCTGGGCATGGTAGCACATATCTTTGATCCCTGCACATGTGAGACAAAGGCAGGAGGATGTCTGTGAATTCAAGGTCAGCCTGGTCTACATATTAAGTTCCAGGCCAGCTAGGAGACCTTGTCTCAAAAAACAAAAGATAAAAATAAAAAGCACAGATGCTATAGCCAGGTGTGGCAATGCATACCCATAAGCATAGCACTTGTGAGTTCAAGGCCAGTTTCAGCTAGAGTTAGTTGCAGGTTTCAAAAACAAAATTTCTCAATCAACAATAAAAATGCAAATAATCCAATTAGAATGTGAGCAAAAAGATATGAGGAGACATTTCACTGAAAATATAATAATATTGAGAGAGATAAGAGACCTCAACAAAAGATGTGTGCATGAAAAGATCAGTTGGGGCTACAGGGAGACTCTGTCTCAAAAAGACCAAATATATGTTAAAGTCATGGTGGTTTTTCATCTCATTGCCATCAGAATGGCTAACATAAAGAAATGAGTGACAACATCAAGTGCAGGGAAGCTCTGTTGTGCATACATCACTAGTGAGAACATAAAACTGTGCACCAGCTCTGGGAAAGAGTTTGGAAATGCGTCAGCATGCAAGGCTGCCACGATAAAGCACCCCCGGACAGGTGGCTGACACAACAGAAACGTCCCCTCTTGTAATCCTGGAGCCTAGAAATCTCTGATCCAGGTGCAGGCTGGGTTAGTTTCTTCCCAGGCCTTCTGGCTTACAGAGGACTGTCTTCCCTTGAGTCTTCCTGTGATTGTCCACCTCTGTGTCTAAATTCTAATCTCGTTTTATATGAGCTCCTGTCATATTGGATTATGGTATACCCTAGTGACCTCCTTCTGTAATTTAGTCACCTTCTTAAAGGCCTGATTTCCAAATATTGTCACATTTTGAGGTGATAGTGATTGGAATTTTGACATGTAAAATTGAGAGGAAGGACACAATAAAAGTTTACAACAGGAGTTACTTTAAAAATTAACCATGGGGCTCTTTCCACCATCTTTCTGCACTGCCATCATGGTGTGCCTGGACGTCCTGGCCCAAGCTCTGAAGAGCATCCAAATGCAAGGAAGAGATACAAGGGCCAGATTCTTATCAGGCCATGCTCCAAAGTCATCCTCTGTTTCCTGACTGTGGTGATTAAGCATGGTTACATTGACGAATTTGAAATCATTGAGCTGGAAAAATTATTGTGCATCTCACAGGCAGGTTAAGCAAGTGTGGTGTGATCAGCCCCAGATTTGATGTGCAGCTCAAAGACCTAAAAACATGGTAAAATAATCTGTTCCCATCCTGTCAGTTTGGCTTCATTGTACTGACAACCTCAGTGGGCATCAGAGACCGTAAAGAAGCAAGATGAAAACACACAGGAGAGAAAATCCTGGGATTCTTTTTCTAGTGATATAAAACATAGGTATAAATAAAATACCTCATTGGAAGAAAATAATTAAATATGGGGCTGAAGAGATGGCTTAGCAGTTAAAAGCACTGACTGCTCTTGCAGAGGACCTGGGTTCGATTCCCAGCACCCACATGGCAGTTGACAACTGTCTGTAACTCCAGCTCCAGAGGATCTGACAGCCTCTTCTGATCTCTGTGTGTGGACCTTGCACAGCACAGGTGCATACACATCCAGGCAATATACTCATACATGTAAAATAAAAATAATAAAATATTTTAAAATAATAATAGTAGTTACATATGGGGCTGAAGAGATAGCTCAGTGATTAAGAGCACTGACTGCTCTTGCAGAGGATCCAGGTTTGGTTCTCAGCACCCACATGGCAGCTAACAACTGTCTGTAAGTCCAGGTCCAGGTGATCTGATGTCTCTTCTGGTCTCTGAGGGTATTGCATGCACCTGATGCACTTATACACATGCAGATAAAACACTCATACATACAAAATAAAAATAACATTTTTTTAAAAACCTCCAAAATTAAAAAATGTAAGTAACCAATATATCTCAGAGAAATGAACACAGAAGCATATACACATGCCTCATGGGATACACCTACAATCTCAACACTTTGGGAGGCTACAACAGAAGAATTTTGAGTTCAAGGCCAACCTGGGTTCCATACCAAGACCCTATATCCAAAATAAGTAAGCAAATTTATAGCAGCTTTATTCATAATAACCAAAATCTGGAAACAATCCAGTGTCCTTCAATAGGTAACTGGCCAAACAAACAGTGACATATAAGTACTATGGGAATACATTGATCAATAAAAAAAAAGACAAAGTATTGACATGTGCAACAATTTGACTGAACCACTAAAGAGTTAAGCTCAGCGTAAAAAGAAAATCTCCAAAGCCTTCACAACATAAGGTTCCATTTACATATAATTTTATTGAAGAGATAAATTTCAGCAGTAGAGAATAGACTAGTGGTTGCCAGGGGTTAAGAAGGCAGAGGTGGTTGGTCGATGGAGGTGGCCATGAAAGGGCAGCATGAAGGATCCTTGTGGAGGTAGAAACATGCCCCAGAAATTCTCTATCAGGGTCAGTATCTGATGGCTAACTTGCACTATCATTTCACCTGTACCCTGCCTGCTTTGTGCCCTGGAAAGGGGACAAAAGATCACCTTTATTATGGCCTACAGCTGGCTATCATCCCATGTTTACCTCAAGATAAAAGGTTCAATTAAAAGTTTTTCTCTTTTTTCTCATTGAGACATTTTATTTATATGCTTCACATTCCTAAAAAAAATCCCAGGATTTCCCTTCTGTGTGTTTTTGTCTTGCTTCTTCACGGTCCCTAGCCAAGGCTGTCAGTACCCTAAAACAAAACCAACAGGATGCGAACAGATTATTTTACCATTTTTCTAACCTGCACATAAAACCTGTGGCTGATCATAATACTTCCTGCCTATGAGATTCACCACCATTGTCTCTACTCTGTGATCTTCAAAAGCTCCAAATTTCCCTGTGCAGCCCTGCTCCATTGCCACAGCTTCAAGCTGGACAGTGGCTTGGGAGTTTGGCCTAATCACAACCTGGTGTTTGCCTCTCCTTTCAGCATGATATTCCTGTGAGTATCAACTAGGACATTCATGCCCACTATTACAGTGGTACAGAAAAACCATAGAAAAAGAAAAAAATCATTTAATCTTTAGAACTTTCAGTATTGAGTGTCACTCAGTGAGAGAATAAGTACTCAACATCTATGAAACCTTGGTTTGATCCTCAGGACCAGAAAAAAATATACATAAGTATAGACTGCATTTTCCCTGAACCAAAATCTAATAGCTTGGATATCATTTAGCTCCTGCCTGCCTCTCTAGTCCCATACTAAGTACCCTGCTCACTGTCATCCAACACAACTGACTTTCTTCCAGGTTTCCAAATGTCCTTTGTAGACTCCATCCACTGATCATCGTCCATCCACTGTTTTTTATATTCTGTTTTTCCTTCATCTCAGGACTCCCCACCCACAGCTGCTCTCCGAATTACAATAGCTAAGAAGGTCAGATGGAGAGAGTATGAAAAATGTATTAGCGGGGTGAGTGTGACCTAGCTGAGGTCGACTGGGGTGCAAGGTAAAGCTATCAGAGTGCAAGAATTGGAGCTACCAAGTGTGCATGCCTGTAATCCCAGCACTTGGGAAATGGGGAGGGGGAGATGAGAGGATGAACAGTTTACCCTTGGCTACATACTGAGTTTGAGCCAGCCTGGGCTACATAAACCCTGTTTCGAAAAAAAAAAAAAAGAATCAGAGTTGCCAAGCCCAGCTGCCTCTTCCCTCAGAGTCTCTTTCTGGGCAAAATCTGAGGATTTGGCACTTGATGTGACAGGCAAGTTTTGTGTTGTTTTAAAAACAGGGTCAGTGAGATGGTTCAGTGGGTAAAGGCCCTTGCTACTAAGCCTGACAACCTGAGTTCAATCCCCAGAAGAGAGGCAACTCCCAACAGTTGTCTTCTGATCTCTACACATGGGACATAGCGCATGCACGCACACACACACACACACACACACACACACACACACACACACACAATAAATACATGTAAAAAAAAGTTTAAAGAAAAAAAAAGTACAGACAGAGAACACTTTTCCTATACAAATGTATGTGATTTGTATGTATGACTTTAAGTGATCATCCGGGTGTTCAAGGTTTGGTGTGGATCCTGAGTGTTTAAACTTTTCTAGAGTGTTGTGATAAATTGTGCTCAGTTACAAATGGGACAAAAAACACACAGATTCTGACCTTATACATGTGGCAACACAGGCAAGAGGCACACAGAGGTCTGAGAATACAAAGCAAGGCTTGAAATGCCCCCAGCATCTCTCAGAGCCCCAAGTTTTGTGTATTCTCCCTCTTTTTCATTTTTGTTTGTTTGGTTTTTGTTTTGTTTTGTTTTGTTTTTATTGAGTCATAATCTCATGTAACCTAGCCTAGGCTCAAACTCAGTATGGAGCTGAGAATTATCTTGAACACCTGATATTCTTGTCTCTACTTCTAAACACAAGGATTATAGACATGTGCCAATGGGCCTAGCTATTTTCCCTTTTAATGGAAAATTTCCTGGATTTAGATTTTGGCTTTTGTGGTACTGAGGATTAAACCCAGGGCCTTGCATTTAAATAAGTACTTTAATACTGAGCTATATCCCCAGTCCACTTCCCTTATTTCTTTTTATTTTCTATTTTTATTACATTTTAAATTTTATTGATTGTATGTGTATGCATGTGGGTACTCCAATGTAAAGGTCAGAGGTCAACTTGTAGGCGTTGTTTCTCTCCTTCTACAGTACGTGCCTTTAACCACTAAACCATCTTGCCCATTCTGTTTTATTATTCTGAGATATGTTCTCACTAAGGTTCCCATGCTGATCTTTAAAGATTAATTTATTTCATGAGTATGTGTATGTTTGTATGCCTATGTGAGTTTATGTGCACCATGTGCATTCAGAAGCCCTCAAAGGCCATAAGAGGGCATCAGATCTCCTGGAACTGGAGTTGTAAGCAATTGATAGCCACCATATGGGTGTTGAGAACCCAACCTGGGCTCTCTGCAAGAGTAGTAGGCACTCTTAATGTTGAGCCATCTCTCCAACCCCTGCTCTCCCCTTTTTAAAGGTTTTTTCTTTTCAGTCCAGGCTAATAGTGAACTGGCTCTGTAGCCTGGGAAGGTCTTGAACTTGAGAGCTTCCTGACTCAGCCTTCCTACTAGCCAGGATTATAGGCATGTACCACTAGACCTGGGTCCTGGTTTGTTCTGCTTTCTTTGTTTAAGTTATTCTGTGATTAGCACTTCTTACCTTCCTGTGCCTTTGCCTTAATTCTTTCCATTGGCTTAGGTATTACAGATCCAAAACAGGTTGCAAGAGGACATGGGCCTGTCACCCACGATGACTCCTAAGCATAATAAGCATGTGCCTGGGGCTGGAGAGACAGCTTAGTGGTTAAGAACACTGGTTGTTCTTGCAGAAGACCCGGGTTTGAATCCCAGCACCCACATGGCAGCTAACAACTGTCTGTAACTCCGGGAACAGATACCACTAAAATCTAGAGGATCACTAGGGAATATAAAAACTATAACTTATATTCCAGTGAGTTGTCAAACTCGAAATAGCTAAATATCTAGGCTTATGCTACCAATACCAAAATTGCAATAAAATGATTGATATAAATCATCTAAAGAGAGCAATAATGACCAACATGATTGAAATGGTAGTAATAACAATATCTCCCGATAAAGAACAGACCAACAGCCACAGATTCACTGATGAATCCTATTGGCTATTAAAGAAGAATCGAAACCAGTGTTCCTGAAACCATTCTATCAAACAGATAGGGAAGGAACACTTCCAAATTCATTCTACAAAACCAGTGTTACTATGATATCAAACCGTATAAAGACAATAAGAAAAGTGTAAAGTCATTTCCTTGATGAACACACACATGAAAATCATTATGAGAGTGCTAGATACTTCACACCAAGTTCAACATATTACAAAGACCACACTTCATGATCGAGGTGGGTTCAGCGAGGAATACTAGGGTAATTCCACACACACAACTCAGTAACAACAAGTGTGTAAACAGAATGGAAGGTGTCCCATAGTGCCATAGACAATGGAATTATGTCATTTTTAGGAAAATAGATAGAACTGGAAAACATGTTAGGAGTCGGCTCCACAGAGAAAAGTTTTGTCTAACAAGTGGCATGGACAGGCAGATGGGGACTTAATGTAAGAAGGGAGACTTTTAGGCACATGGAAAGGGATGGGGAGTGTAGGAATGCAGGTAGACTTGACCAAAGTTCACTATATGCATGGATGCAAATATCATAATGAAATTCTTTATTTTGCATAATTGATATTTACTAACACAAATTTTACACTGAAAAAAAAAGAAACCAAAGTTTTAAAATGGCAAACAGGGGGAAGGAGAGATGGCTCAGCAGTTAAAAGCACTGTCTGCTCGTGCAGAAGACCTGGGCTCGAATCCCACATGGCACATGGCAGCTAACAACTGTCTGTAACTCCGGTTCCAAGGGATCTGATGGCCTCTTCTGTCCTCTGCAGGCATTGCATGACACAGGTGCACTTACATGCAGGCAATACACTCATGCACATAAAATAAAAATAATAAATAAAATGTTAAAAAAAATAAATAAGTATGTGCCCAAGGGAAGAGTGACACTGGCTGGG
Source organism: Nannospalax galili (assembly GCF_000622305.1). Lineage (NCBI taxonomy): Eukaryota > Metazoa > Chordata > Mammalia > Rodentia > Spalacidae > Nannospalax > Nannospalax galili. Next base: position 1,967,569 of record NW_008357637.1, on the reverse strand, counting down.
ATGGGAGGGCACCATGTGGCAGGGTGACAAAACCTCTGCGATCTGTCACCTTTAAAAGGAAACACATATGATTTGGGTTTAGACCTGCCAGAACCCCACTAATGATCATTTTCAGACATGTTCCTAGCGATAAAACCAGCTTTGCTAGCTGCATTCTATTCATTTACAGAATGCCTCGAAGAAGCAAGAGTTTGAGTTTAAACTCGGACTTTCACAGATAAAAGATTTTCTGGATATTTTTCCCCATAATTTGCTGTCAAAGTTATTATACTCTGACTCCAAGGTCATTGTATTACAGAAACTCAATGGTAGAGAACTTTCCTAGCATGTGCAGGGACCTGATTCCATCCCCACTACTGGAAGGGAAATAGTAATTAACAATATGTGAAGTTTCTTTTTTTTAAATATTTTATTTATTATTTTTATTTTATGTATATGAATGAATTACCTGCATGTATGTAAGTACACCCATGTCATGCAATGCTGCAGAGGTCAGAAGAGGGCTTCGAATTCCCCTGCAACTGGAGTTAAGGACAGTTCGTAGCCGCCATGTAAGTGCTGGGAACCGAACCCAGGTCCTCTGCAAGAGCAGTCAGTGCTCTTAACTGCTGAGCCATCTCTCCAGACGGTGAAGTTTCTTTCTTAATCAGACAGTTTTACAAACATGTATGAAGATTCCTCTAGAGTGATTCTCCCAGGTAATTCCCCTATGACCAGGTCATCTGGAGAGTTAAAGGGGAAAGAGAGGAAGAAAGAGTCTTAACTCAATCTTACAGAGCAGAGAAGTCTCAGCTGGGTGGTACACAGGACTTCCACAGTATTCTGCTGATTGGAATTGAATGACATGGTCATTCAATGTATATAAGTTCAAAGGAGGATAGGAAATGGGAGTTTAGCAATGCTCCCCCAATATCAGATTGCAGAGGTCAGAAGTTGATCTGTTCTACAATTAGTTATCATTGTTCAAATGATGTTGTTTTGGGCTGATTAAACAACAAACAGAGACACAGAAATTAAGTAACTTTCTGAAAGGTCACACAGATAACAAGTGTCCAAGTTGGGATTTGAGCCCAGAGTTCATGATTAATAACCATGGTGTATATTATCAGAAGAAAAGATGGACAAGTATTTTATTATCTTGGAATAATGAAATCCCAGAAGGCATTCAAATAGGAGGGGAAAGGAAGGAGAGGAGACTTCACCCACAAAACATAAAATGTTCTGGAATAAGAGTGTAGCTCAGTGTAAGGCTCTTGTGCTCGGCACCCATGAGGGCTATGGATTCTATTCTCAGCACCAAAAACAAAACAAAAACTTTAAGTTTCTAGATTGGAAAAAGAAACAAACCTAAAAGAAAGACTGAAATCAAGGCTCAGTTCAAAAAGGCCCGGCCTGATGACTTGAATTTAATCCCTGAGTCCCACAAAGTAAGAAGAGAATGAACTCCCTCAGGTTGTCTTCTGATCTCCATGTGCAGTGTGCCCACACTCAAAGTAAATAAGTAAAATGTAAAAAATTTTAAAAGTAAAAGAAGGTGATAGAGAGATGGCTCAGTCTTTAAGAGCACTGGCTGTTCTTGCAGAGGGCCTGAGTTCTTGCAGTTCCCAGGACCCACATGGTAGCTAATAACCATCTGTAACTTTAGTTCCAAGGGATCTGATGCTCTCTGTGGGCATTGTACACACATGGAGCACATATATATATATATATATATATATATATATATATATATGTAAAACACTCACACATAAATAAAAATAAATTAATTAATTAAAATTTTGAAAAGTAAAAGAGAGGTGCTGAATGATGGCTCAGTAGTTAAAAGCATTGTCTACTCCTGCAGAGGGCCTGGGTTTGGTTCCCAGCATCTACATGATGGCTAACAATCATCTGTAATTCCAGTTCTGGGGGATCTGATGCCCTCTTCTGACCTCCTTGAGCATTGTGAGACATGGGTGCACTTACATACATGCAGGCAATACACTCATACACATAAAATAAAAATAATAAAACATTCTTTAAAATTCAAAAGAGAACATTAATTAGTGTTCAGTTTTGGCTATAAACAAAACCAAAGTTAATCTCTGCAATGTGTAAACATTGCCTACAACTCAATGGAAAAAGGAAACAGGCTGGAGAGAGGGTTCAGGGGATAAGAGCACTGGCTGCTCTTGTAGAAGATCTGGGTTCAATTCCCAGAACCCACATGATGGCTAACAACTGTCCATAACCCCAGTTCCAGGGGATCCAATGCCCCTTTCTGACCTCCGAGGGCATTGCACGACATGGGTGCACTTACACACATGCAGGCAATACACACATACATACACACACAAAAAAAAAAAAAGAAAGAAAGAAAAAGGAAACACACATATACATATGCACTAAAGTGGGCAGGGGATTTTAAAAAAAAAATACTGGTAGCTGGGTGTAGTGGCCCTCACCTTTAATTTCAGCCCCTGGGAGGCAGAGGCAAGTGGATCTCTGTGAGAGCAAAGACAGTCTAGTCCACATAGTGACTTCCAAGAAGGCTGAGACTAGGGAGATTCTGTCAAAACAAAACAAAACAAAAACAAACAAACAAACAAAAAACCAGGTAATTCACTAAGGAAAAATGAAATACCAAGACAAAAAGACACTCAGCTCTCCCATTCAAGGGTCTTACTCAGGTAATCCCAGCTGAGACAGGTAAATTGCTTTAAACCCACAAGTTTCAGGCTAGCCAGGGCAACACAGTGAGACTCTGTCTCAAAACAAAAGTAAATAAATAAATAAAAATTTAAAGGAGGCCGAGAGCTGAGCAAAGCTACCCAAAATCAGTTTCTGGGGGCCCTCTCCACTTTCAAAGAATAGAAGCCCAGGGGTGCAGCAAGGAAACCTCCTGCTTAGCACCATGGAACTGAATAGAATGGTCTGTGGCCAGAGGACTCATGGAGGTTCTGAGCTACAGGAGGCCCCACGCTCCCCCATCCCCAATACCTCACCTTCCCTTAGCACCCAGACAAAGTCTCAATGCCCGCTTGGTTCACTGATCTAGCCTCCCTTCCCTCACCTTAACTGGTCTGGCCTGCCTACTCCCCAGTGAGGAAAATGGAGTGACACCCTCACTTCCAGAGCCTCTGCAACTGAAATCTTGGGGGGTGGGGGGTGGGGGGGGAGAGGTTAGGGGGACTGATCAGACAAAGCAGAGTGTCCAGGTAAACCTGGTAGCAGACAGGAGAAGGTGCAGTGGTGTATTCCCAGACAATAATCCCAGGGGCTGCATTTCACCAGTTCAAACAGGGGAGCACACCAAAAGTCATCATCATGGTTCAAGCCAGCAAAATCTGATTCTCCAGATCTGATGGGTCAGTGCACCCCTTACATCTGAGCATGGTCGCACACCTCTCTAGTTGAAGGCTGGTATGGGTAAAAGATGATCATGCAAAGGGACTGCACCAGGAGGCAGGAATCCACCAACCCAAACGGTACTCTTAGTTCCTAAGGTTTTTCCAAGTTCTCCTAGCATGGTCCTGGAGAGTTCTCTTAGCATGGTCCTGGAGTGTGTGTGTGTGTGTGTGTGTGTGTGTGTGTGTGTGTGTGTGTGTCTGAATGTGTGTTTGATGTGTGTTCATGGAGGTGTGATATGTGTGTGTGGTGTGTGCCTGTGTGGGGTGTGTATCTGTGTATGTTTGCATTAAACACTAGTTTAAGACCTACAAGGCAGACTTCAAGAAGCATGCTGTTCTGTTCAAGACCCAAGCTGTCAATGTTAAGAGTTTTGGTTACAACCTGCAGGGGAACCAGGCAACCATGGAGGCCCAAGATTGCAATTGCACAAATGCTCCAGACAGCAACACTGAGTGCTCAATGTAGGACACAGCAGTTGGTGCAAGGAGCTAAGGAAGAAGATCAGAGATTTTTTTTTTTCTTTCTGGCTTGAGATCCAGCCTTGTACAGCTCTCTTCAGCACACTGGTGCTTTTCAAAGTGCAAAGTGGACTTCCCAGAGAGCATTGGGAACTTTGGTCCTTGGCTGGAGAAATGCAACATTCCATCAGCATTCCTAGGCCTCCAGGCCTGGACACTGGGATGGCTCAGATTGTAGCCACTGAAATCACCAGTGTCTCCTGATTGGTGAACTGGCCACACCTGTGTGCTGAGTATGCAGTACCCGGAAGCTAGGGGACCCACACTCCCTGCAGGGCTCTCTTGCAGTCAGAACCCTGTCTCTGGCTCTCTTTCTTTTAAACCTTTCCTGGACAAAGAGATATAGGACTGGCAAAACAGGCGATGGGCTTGAAAGCACCTACTCCCCAGTGCTGCAGAAGGGTCTGGACCAGGAACACGGGATATTGCTCAGTTCTCCTTCAAGTGCCTTGGAAAGCAAAGGAAACCTGACAGAATCTCTGGAAGAAAGTCTCTGTCCTGATTGTGATCTCTTGCTGGGTCTATGGCGGAAGGGAGAGGGATGACAAAAATGTGAGCTTGAAGGACACCTGAGAGTCAGAGAATCAATCGGTCCTCCCTGGGTTCCTCAAAGGTGCTTTAGAAGCATGGGAAGAGCCAGATTAAGGATACCTGTCACTGAGAAGGGATCAGGCAAGGAATCAGGCAGAGTTGTCCGAGTAGCTGCCAGCCTGAAATAGAGAAACCGGTGTGTGTCAGAAAGTCAAGGCAGGGAGATTCCAAGACTCCAATTTCCACCCTTTCGGAAGGCTTTGTGTTCCAGAACAAAGCCCAAGAGGATTAGAAACTGTGGGTTGCCAGAGCTACTATTTTAGGGATAAAACATCAAGGTACCAAAAAAAAAGCAGCACCACTTGCACCAGCAGCTTGGAAACTGCATCCCAGAGACCGAGAGAGAGGGGAGTGAGGGACAGGGCAGCTCAGCAGCAGCCCTAAGGAAGTGAAGAAGGGTCTGGCTTTCGGTGAGTGGGTGAGTGTCGAAGCAGAGGCAGGGGCTGGAGAGATGGCTCAGCAGTTAAGAGCACTGACTGCTCTTTCAGAGAACCAGAGTTCGGAGTTTGAATCCCAGGAGTTCGAATCCCAGCACCCACACGGCAGGTAACAATCGTGGGCAACTCCAGTTCCAGGGGATTTGACTCCTTCTTCCATTGCGATGCACTTACATACATGCAATACACTAATACACATAAAATATAATAAGTAAAATTTTAAGTAAGAAGACAAAGAAAAGCGAGGAGACAAAGTACAGGGCCAAGGGAAACCTTGAGGTGAGGCCAAAGGCTGACAGCCTTGAGCCTGCCTCCTCCAGCTGGGGATCTGGGTTACACCAAACACCCCTGGGATTTGTGCTGGTTGGCAATTGGGTGGCAGTGGTGAAGAGTTGGAGGTACCACCTTAAGTAAAATAAGTCTTTTCCTTCCATCAGCAATCCTCTGCATTTATTTAGACAATGGGGAATGGGGTCGATCACCTGCGGTGCAGCTCCAGCCCACAAACAGGCTCCAAGCTGGGAAGCATTAAAGCGGACAAACCCTGAACAGAGACAACTAACTCCCGGCACCGTTTGCCACTCTGTAGGTCCGCTGAAAGCAAAAGAAGGGTGAAGAGGCTGCACCAGGGCAAAGGGGTAAGCTGGCCACATTCGGACGCCTCTGCCCCAAATTTGTTCAGATTCCCTCTTGGCTCCTCTTAGCTCTTTATAGAGAGCGGTATTACTCTGCCGAGAGCTGGGGGCCAAAGCATCAATACTTCAGGGTACTCGACTTCAGAACAAAATAGGGAAATGGGTTCAATATCTTGATGGAGCAATCAGATAATCTGGACAAACTAGATTTTTTTTTTTTTTTTTTTTTTGGAGCAGTGGGTGGTGGCTCAGCCTGTAACCCAGCAGTCCCCGCAGTTCAGAAGTAGAAACAGATGGCTTTGAATTTTAAGCCAGCTTGGTCTACACAGCAAGTTCAAGGCCAGCCAGCATTGTGAGATCCTGTCTCAAGAAAAATGAATAAATTAAACAGAAAAGATTTGTGTCTGAGTTATCAGACAGAAACTTTTCAAGAACTTTTTCTAAGTTCAAGTCTGTAGGCCCTCTCCCTTTCTCTCCCTCTCCGCTCTCCCTACCTCTTCCAAGTTCCACTTCCACTACCAATCCTCTCCCAACATCATGTCCATTTTTTTCCCATAACCCAGCAAGTTTCTCTTGTTCTTTCTTTTTAATCCCTGCCGTCAGGAATCCGAACCACTCTCTGGAATGCTTCGGTTCTTGAATATGGGCAACTCCCCCTCCCCCTCTCCCTCTCCCTCTCCCTCTTCCCCCCTAGCTCTTCATTTCCTCTGTCTCTGCTCACAGGACCCACATCTTGTTTCAAGATAAAGGGGACTCCAGTCATGTCAGAAAGATGTCATATTGCAAATCTCAACTGACACAAATGACAGACTGTTCATGAAGGTCTGGGAAGGAATAAAATGCAGAACACTGGCCACCATGAGTCAGTCTGGAGGACATGCTTGGGGTGGCACAGAGAAGCAGAGAAAAGGCGGCTGCATTTGTTAAAATTTGATTTTGTGGAAACTGTTTTTTATTAGAGCAAAACAGCTACACTGATGCCAGAAGACTGGAACTTGAAATCAAGACACTAAAAGGCAATGTAGATTAAACACCTAGACGTTAAACTGGAGCTCCCGAAAGCAGATGGGAGCAACTTAGAGACCTTGTGGTCAGTGCTGGCCAGCCCCACTGTGAAGCGCTTCTAAAAAGCTCACTCTTCCCCATTTCCAGGCCTTCCTTTACCGAAAGAGTAGCTGAGAAATAAATCCAGGAAGACTGGAAGGCGCATTACCTGCCTCCTTACTCCGCTGTGTGAATGCTGGAGTTTTAATTACACACTTGCCTTTTCTGGGGAAGACCAAAGATCGTATGTTTTCTACGTATCAACTTGTTTTTCCATTAGGCAGTTGTTGTAACAAGTTCTTTCAGCGACATGTTATGTCTTTAAGAAAGGATGCTTTAGATGGCGCGCACTAGCACAATTTTGTGGCTTTTAATTACTATTTTGTTCTTTTGGGGAGTTTCAGAGACTGGCGCCTGGGCGTGGATTAGACTGTCTACGAGGCCCGTCGCAACCTCGCACACTGTCCACCAGGTGGCGCCACAAAGCAGTCGCTGCCGGGAGACTCGGACTTGGGAGTCCTGCGGGGGTCTGTGTCCATCACAGTCCCGCCAAGAATCACAACCACAAGAGATAAAGAGGAAGTCACCCCTTGAACTTAAAGAAAAAAAAAAAACTAGACAAGGAGAAATTACAATACAGCGAAGTAAAGCCTTTAAAAAGAAAATGTTTAATAGGGTTAAGTGCACGAAATAAAAGTTTTCATATTTACTGTTTTTATTAAGGCACAATTAAACGTAGTATTGAGACTTGACAAGTCTATAACCTTACTTAAGTATTATTTCACTTCCTTTTTCGTAAAAACATTGATTTAAACGACTTTGAAGGCTATCTAGTCAGCCTGGCCTACGTTTCCCGAGAGAAACTCAAGGATGACTTTCCCGGTCAATTGCTCAGATGTACATAATTACTGAGCACCTTGGTGTGTCAGGAAACTAAAAGGAAAAGTGATTTCAAATATATTATTAGTAATAATAGCTTAGGGTTTATATAGCTTTTCTCTCAAGCAACAAGGGAAAAACGTTAAATATCCAATTAATTGTTCTAATATCCCTGTAGGTTGGTTAGGAAGCAAGCATTATTATACATGGTTTATGGATAATTTAAATCAATTGACGGTCAGGTGCGGAGTGGCTGACGGAAGTAAGTGCCAGACACTTCGAGGAAAAGCGGTGTTAGAGCTGGCTCAGCCTTCTGCCCGGCTTTTTTTTTAATAGTGTTGACCTCCACCAGAAGGTGTAAAACATTAGCATTGGTCCCTGCAAACAGAATAGCGTAGAGACCCCACTTCTTACTCGGAGACTGGATGCCAGTTGTAGGTCTTCACCGCTGGCCCTGCTGCGGGCCATGCTGCACCCCAGCCGGTCCAGGTCCGTCCTAGACTCGGCAGCCTTTCGGCGACGGCCCGCGGTGCCCGCCACAGGACACCCGCCCTCCGGCCAAGAAGTCCGGTGCGCCCCCAGCCCCTCGTCCCATTCCTTCTGATTGGCTGTTGCTAGGTGACGTCGCCTGCGCTCACGTGACAAGTGTTAAATGCCCACCCTGCGGGAGCCCGCCTGGCAGACAATCGTAAAGCTGCTCTGGGGCTGCTCACCTGCTCCCGCCTCCTGCAGCTCCTGCCCGGCCCCGTCACCTCTGCCCCCTCCACTGCCCGCCCCCGCCCGAGCCCGTGCTGGGCCAGGAGAGGTCCGAGAGGCCGAGAGAGGATGCGGCCAGCGGCAGCTGTCCTGAGCCACGCACGGTGATCGCCTCCTCCAGGGGAGGAGGCGCCTAGACCGTTGCCGCATTTCTTGTTTTCCTCCCCCCCCCCACCTCCCCGTAATTACATTGGCTGCTGGAAGGGACCTGGAGACACAGAGGAGGCGCCTCGCGTCCCCCTCACCCGCCACCCGTGCTCTTTCCTGTCCCGGGCCAGGATGACTGGAGTGTTTGACAGTCTGGTGGCTGATATGCACTCGACCCAGATCACCGCCTCGAGCACTTACCACCAGCACCAGCAGCCCCCGAGCGGCGCCGGCGCCGGTCCGGGCGGCAGCAGCAGCAGCAGCAGCCTCCACAAGCCCCAGGAGTCGCCAACCCTTCCGGTGTCCACAGCCACCGACAGCAGCTACTACACCAACCAGCAGCACCCGGCGGGCGGCGGCGGCGGGGGGGCCTCGCCCTACGCGCACATGGGCTCCTATCAGTACCACGCCAGCGGCCTCAACAACGTCCCCTACTCAGCCAAAAGCAGCTACGATCTGGGCTACACCGCCGCCTACACCTCCTACGCACCCTACGGGACCAGCTCGTCTCCAGTCAACAACGAGCCGGGTACGAACAACGCGGGCGTCTTAGGGTGCCAAAGTCGCGCTAATCGCTGGGGTGGACCGGGTAACTGTGTAGTGGGGAGGAGGCCGTCGGCACCTCCAGCCCTGCCTTTTACTCTGCCCCATCTCGAATCTCCCGAGAGTCAAGGTTTCCATCCCTCTGCGCGCTCAGCTGGGGGACCTGGCAGGCTCTCGGGTTGCTAGGCGCGCTGGCCAAGCTTCTGGGTTATCGCATTTCCTAGCAGCCTGCCTCCCCTTCTCTCCGCTTCCCATCTTTCCCGGCTCTGCAGGGTTCCCAGGCCCCGCCAATCTGTGCGTTGTAGAAGTTGTGGAGCCCGCCTCCTGGCTCCGGCCAAGTTCCCACAGGCCTGGAGGAGAACTTTAGGACCCTGGGATTAGGTGGTGAGTGTTCACGATTCCTTTTCTTTTCAGATAAGGAAGACCTCGAGCCTGAAATCCGAATAGTGAACGGAAAGCCAAAGAAAGTCCGGAAACCCCGCACCATCTACTCCAGCTTCCAGCTGGCGGCTCTTCAGCGGCGTTTCCAAAAGACTCAGTACCTGGCACTGCCGGAGCGAGCCGAGCTGGCGGCGTCTCTGGGCCTCACCCAGACTCAGGTGGGGCTCGCGCCCTGCGGGGGCGAGGTGGGCGCTAGCCTGGGTTAGTCCAGAAGCAGGCACATTAAAAAAGTATATTTTAAGTAGTTTTAAAGATTTCAGGACCTGTGCCTCGGGCAGCCTAAACTTCTAGACCCAAAGCAGAAACTCTCCCAAAGGGACTGCCGGGTCGGGAGGGGAGAAAGGGACCCGGGTGGATAGAAATCCAGTACCACGTTGTCTTTCCACTGGCTACCGATGAAGCGGGTAAAATAACCCGCTCCTGGCACCTCTATGCAGACAGATCCGCGGTCACATAGTCCGCACATACATCGGCTTTTTTGAGCTATCCGCCAAATGGATAGCTAGCCCGCAGGCCCCCGCACGTGATCTGCTCTCCAGCCCAAGTTGCTCAATGGCCACCTCCAGCCGCCAGCTTTTCCTCTGCTCTCCCTGTCTCCTGCCCAGGTTCCTCCACTAATGCCCACGTGCTTTTTCTCTACAAAAGGTCAAAATCTGGTTCCAGAACCGCAGATCCAAGTTCAAAAAGATGTGGAAAAGCGGCGAGATCCCCACCGAGCAGCACCCCGGGGCCAGCACTTCGCCACCTTGTGCCTCACCGCCAGTCTCCGCGCCAGCCTCCTGGGACTTCGGCGCCCCACAGCGGATGGGGGGCGGCGGCCCGGGCAGCGGGGGCAGCGGCGCGGGCAGCTCTGGCTCCAGCCCGAGCAGCGCGGCCTCGGCTTTTCTGGGAAACTACCCATGGTATCACCAGGCTTCCGGCTCCGCCTCACACCTGCAGGCCACAGCGCCGCTCCTGCACCCGTCGCAGACACCGCAGGCACACCACCATCACCATCATCACCACCACGGAGGCGGGGGCGCCCCGGTGAGCGCCGGGACGATTTTCTAACCCGTAAGAGACGGTGTCAGAGACTGAGAACTGAGACCAGTGATGCTCCGCACCGGCTCCCATAGCCCGAGGGTCCCTCCTAGCCCGCGACCACCACTCAGCCCCGGGTCCCACTTCGCGCGCTTTCACGGAGCAACCGGGAACAAGGAGGCCTTGTGGGATCCTCCAGAGCCAAATGGACAACTGCACCGGGAAGCCCGCCCTGAGCCGGGATCTCTCCTTAGGCCTTCCTCGGACCCCTTCCCTGCGGGTTCAGGACGGCTGTCCGGCGCCGAGTTCGCCCTGGGCCCCGAGAGCCGGGTCGCGAAGAGGGACACCTACCCCGCCCGCGAGGCTTCCCGGCATTCCGAGGCTCCTCTCTCCTCGCCTGCCCCGGGGCTCCGCTCCAGTCGGCTTCGGTTATTGACCTCCCTGGGTCCTGGCCGCGCACCCTCCCCCACGTGCCCCTGTGACCCGTTTTTTTGTTTTTTTTTTTTTTGTTTTTTTTTTCTTCCCTGCCCGGGGGTTCCCAGCCCTCGCAACCGGGATCGCTCCCCACCTTCGCGCCACCCGCCCCCCAGGAACGCTCCCTTAGCCCTCTCCTCATCCATCACAAGTGGAGTTTTTTTATTTTATAAAAGTTTAGGTGCCTTTGCGGATGACCTCATTTTGATGTTGAAAATAAAAACTGATTTTTTAAATATGTGGACACTGCAAAAAATGTGTTTAAATTATCTTTTTTAAAATGTATTCAGGATTATTAGTCCGAACTTCGACACAGAGTTTGTAAATAAAGGTCTGTGCTGATTTCCCCACATTTATTTGTATAAAAATCCTCATCTTTTAAGACTTTTGTAAACCTCCAGTTGTGAAAACTGGGGTTCTGCAGTGACCTCGGCAACACCTTCGTTTTATTTTTCCCTTTGAAAAACCTTCTCAGTTAAATTAAGCTACTGATTTGTTTTATCTTATCCTAAGGCCTATGTTCTTGAAATGCAAGGTATTTGGGGGTTATTTATTATGAAAGCAACATGCTCTCAATGTTGATTTTACATTATGAAGAGATTATTTAAATAAATTATTGTTTTCATTGGAGTGTATGCTTTTTCCTTGGTGCCAGGGTTCTCTCGGTTATGCGTTCAGACCTGGAGCCTTTGCCTGAAACCGGATGAACAAGACAGCGTCTTTTGCACCTTTCGGAGGCTTCAAGAGCCTGTTGGTGCGCACCAGTCCAGGACAGGCACATGGGTTCAGACTCCGCCCCTGCCCGGGTCTCCGCGCAGTTCCCCAGCCTGCGGCGGCGCGGTGACTCACTCTGCGCCGGGCGGCTCTAGCCTCGGCCCGCCGGGCCCCTCTGGCGCCGGCGCCACCGCCCTGAGCCGGGGCTGTCTCCGCCGCCCCCGCATCCGCAGTACAGACCAGGCTGTGCATCCTACTCGCCGCGGGCTACCCACTATCCAAGGCCTAAGCTCTGCAACAGTCGGGGATCAGACCCCTACACTGGTCCCTCCCCTCCATTTGCCCCGAGGCCCTTTAGGAGCTGGCTGATAGAGAACTCTGTGAGTCACCCTTGCAAAGCACGGGTTGCATGCTTTGGAATGCCGGGCGACCCCAGGGTACAGGGCTGCACTCCCACATGCACAGACACACTCTCACAGTCACTCATGCCTCAAACACACGCAAGTACACACACTCCCATTACACACCGGTTCAGTCACACAACGCACAAATTCATGCACACTTAACATATAAATTCAGTTACATAGGGTCAGAGACTGATGCACACTGGGGCATCCTTGTACCTCACTCTTGGAGAGGAAAGATCCGCACATCACTCAGCTCTGCTTCCCACCATGGGCCTCACACAACCAGTTTGCAGCTTTGGACATGACCCTACTTTCTAGAATTCCCTGCAAGAATAAATAGAGGGTAGCTGTGTAATGCTGCTCTAAACTAAAAGCCTGTTTGCCTGAAAGCCCTGGGCTTGCAGTTGGAAGCTCCTTTGGCTTCAATTGCCATGTGACCTTGGGCAACCCTCTTAGCCTCTCTGTGTTGCCGTTTGCAGATCTCTAAGATAGGAGAAGTAATAACAGCTATGGCTCAGAGTTGTGAGCAACTTAATGAACCCCTAATGAGGCTGTGATATAACAGCCTGGCACGTGATAAATTTTAGCTATTTCGTATTTATTATTACTGTTTTATCACAATGCCCCAAGTCAGAAGTGCTTGCTTTTCTTGGGAAGTCCAGAGTTACTAGATCTTTCAAACTTCTTGAGCTGGTGAGCACCGGGCTGGGGTTCAGAGAGCTCTGACCCCTTTCTATGCGGTGCTGGAATCCCAATCCCAACCATCATTCCCTGCACCCTTTACTAGAGAAGTTGGACACAGAGAGAACCCTGCTTGCCAGATTCAGTCCCGGTATCCTTTAGGCTGTAAGGGGTCTTCCATGTGTCTTCAATTCATCTCTGCAAATCACAGCCTTGCAGTGGAGGTGACTTTCTGGAGTCAGGGGTCCCATCTTGGAGGAAATACTGACTTTTCTGATCAGATTATTGCAGGAGGGGTGCTTCAAATTCGGTTTACAGCAGAATGTGGTCCAGGAAGAGCTCTAGAATCCAGAGGACTTCATAGATCGCTGTGCCTTTGTATTTCTATATTGTTTTCCCAGCTTAGAGAAACCTAGGCTGAAGCTCTTTGACCTAAGATCTTGGGTTTCTTAAACAACTACTGTCTATCGGACCCCCATCTCTGTACCCCTCCCATCCCCCTTCGCACTTTCAAATTCTACTTTTTTTAGTGCCAAGAGCTGGTACCAGCCTTCCCCCGGAGGTTGTGCCCTCCCCTCCTTTGAGTGCACTCCCCTCCCCCGCTCCTGAAACCAGCGGGGAAAGACAGGGCAGTAAATTGGCTGGTGTCGAGGATCTGCAGCAGACAAGATGATTAAGAGGCCTACGCCGGAGCGCCCGGGGCAGGGAATGTCAGCCCAAGTTGGAATCACGCAACAGGCCTTGGCATGAGCCAAGCCTGGGAGCCGGGAGGGCGGGCAGCCCTCTCCGGGGTGGGCTGAGGCCCCACAGACTCGCCGGAGTCACCGAACCTGGCACTCGGCGGCGGCGGGGTCGTACGGGGCCACAGCGCGGCTTTTGCAGGGCAGCGAGCAAAGGAGGATGCAGGGGCCAGGGAAAGGGGGGCGTTTCCTCAGACAAGAAGAAGGGCCCGAGAAGAGATCGCTGAGTCCCACCCGGGTCCAAGAAGTGAGGGGGCGGGGAGGCAGAGGGGTGGGCTGGGAGAGAAACAAAGCGGGACTCCGGGAGGCGGGGGCCGGCTCCAGCCCCGCCGGGGGCGACGCACTGGCAAGCCTTTCTCACAATCCTGGGGCCCGCCTGGAGACGCTGAGCCCTGTGATCAGCCCGCCGCGGCGCAGACACGCTCCCCCCGCGCTTAACTGCGCTCCCCGAAGTACGAATGAAAAATGGAAATGGGAAGCGGCGATCTCGGCTCCCTACATTGGGAAACCAGCCTTGCTCGGAACGCACATAAATCTTCATTGCAATCCCCTTCCAGTTGCTCCTGTAAAATATCTGGGCAGAGACAGGATATGACAAGCACTGGGAAGCTAAGGCTCGGGGGCGGGGGGGGGTACTGAAGGGCGTCCGGCCCCCTCCGCTCCGCCCTCTGGAGGGGTTCACCGAACTCTTGGCAAAAGTTCTGGCACCAAACTCTATACAGTGCCAGCTGCGGGTCGCCCCAGCGCTCCCATCCCAGGCCCGCGAGCGCTCTGCTGGCCCTAGGGTCCCGCGCCGACCAGCTGGACTAGCCTCCGAACCCCTTCCTGCTGCCCGGAATTCCAGCCTCCGGGCTCCGGGGTTGGGGAGGACAGAAAAGAACAGCGCATGGATCCCGGGCCTAATCAGCCCCGCCGCAATGTGGGACCGTTTAGGTTTCTCTTCGGCCTGCTTTCAGGATCATTTGTGAAAATTGTGAATATCCGTCCTGAGTAAGGGTTTTTGAGACTGGTGGGGCGAGTTTGGGGGAAGTATCAGATTTAGTGGGGGCGGAGAGTACGGGAGCAGGATTGGAGCTTTGTTGACAAACAGTTTTCAGGCAGAAGAGGCAGAAACAGGAGGCACAGAAAGAAGAGCCCAAGTGGTGCGGTTGTTCTCTCCTGTTCTGAGCCTTCTCCCCAGAAAAACACTCCTGGGAGCAAAATCCCCGCTTGCCCTTCAAAAAGTCCGACAGCTTGTCACCCCAAATGACTGTCCCACTCCAGACACCGCCAGCACCTGCTCAAAAGTCGAAGCCTCCACCTTTGCCTCCAGGGAACAGCGACCGCCAGCATCCTTAACCTGTTTAGGGTCAAAGACCCTGAAGAATGAACGACAGATCTTTTCCTGCTATGAATGCAGGCAGTCGTTTCGAATTCGACTGAGTCCAGGGTTTCCAAAGTAGTGGGTTTGCCGCGCTAGCCGGGGGATCCAGAATCACAAGGTCTTTACAACTGGGGACTAGACTCTCCTGAAAGACTGGCTGCTTCTCCCGGTCCTGGCGCCCCAATTAGCTCCAGGGAAGACTTCCCCAGGCCTGGTCTTGGGTCCTCTCCCAGGATCTCCCCGAGAGCCATTTCCAGCCCACACCACACAAGCACACCGGTGCAGATAGGATGTCGAGGCCCAGATCCCGCTGAAGTCCCCCCCCCCCAACAGGCGGTCCCCTCGCGGGGACGGGTTTGGCAGTGATTGCCACTTTACAAGATGTTACATTCCGCCCTGAGGCCTCGGGTTAGGAGACAATATGTTTGGGGTGGGGGAGCAGGTCCTGAAAGAGCAGCCACCCGGCGCCTCCACCTGAGAAGCAATCTCCAGACGTGCCCTTCTCCCCAGGGTCGCTCCAGCTTGGGGCTTCCCTCTTTTCATCCCCGGCCGGGGCACAAACGCGACAGTGTCTTAGCATCCCTAACGTTCTCCAGAGACCAGGAATCCCGGTGCCACTGGATGGTCATGTTCATTTGAGCCAAGGAAGGCAGAAAGGAGGACCATGTGTCCCCTAGCGGGCTCGGGCCAGAGGATTACTACTTCGGAGAAGGAGAGACACGGGGTAGTTAGGGGCCGAGCGGGTAGAGGTGACCCCAAGGGCCAAGTCTGGGTCCGCACCGACCAGCAGCCGGGGTTTCCACACTCTTGCCTGGGGATTTGGGGCTAGGAGTCTCCGACACCTTGGAAGTGAAAACATTTGCTCTAGGAACAATGAGGACGCGGCCGACCTACGCCCGCTCTGAGCTTTGCAAAGCCTGGGTTAGCTTCTCCAGTCGGGCGCCATGGCGTTCCCCCTCCCCAGGGACACTCCCCGCCCCGCCTCCTCCCTCTGCGGGCCTGGCCTGGGCTTCTTAAAGTCGCAGGGTGTCTCAGGGCCCTAGAGGAAGCACCGCCCAAGTGCTTCTGCGGGGGGCGGAGGACTGCAGGCTGCAATAATCTCCGGACCCTGGAGACAAAAGAAGAGCCCAGGTGGTCCCGGAGTAGGCCTGGAGGACGCTTAAAGCCTACCTTCCTGCCCCCCTTCCCCTGTAGGGCCCCCCAAACTGCCGGCTTGGGTGCGCAGGCCCCGGGACGCCACTGGCACTCTTTCCAGAGTTCATCTCCCCAGGATAGAGGCCAGGCCATCTCAGGTCCCTGAGGGGCTGCACAGTGAAGGAAGTGTGGGAGAATCCGCGAAAGGGGTCCAAAGAAGGAAAAGGAAAAGCAAGAAAATCAAATAAGCAAATATTGGGAGGGGGGATTGTGTTCAGTCACTTTCTCAGTTGCTGTGTTTAGGGTGTGTGTGGGGGTCTGAGACCTTCCAGGCGTGGCGGGGGGGGGGGGAGCACAATGAGGAAAGTGATTCTCTGCTCAACATATTCACAGGGGGTAGAACAGTGAAAATTTGTCTTGGGTGGCCAATTTCCTCATTTGCCCCTATTAAAACAAAAAGCCCAAGAAATTCAATTAAAGTCACCCTAGCCAAGGCGCTATTTGAGGCATGAATGTCTCCCCTAAAGCTGCAGCAATCATGTGGCATTAGACACTTCCGGAATCCTATAGCCAACCTGAAAAATCCCAGACCCCCTTTTCCCCTAATTTTTGCTCTGATCTGTAATTTTATCCACATTTGCACTAGTTTGAGCATTCTGGCTCTCCCATCTGAAAGCCTGCAATTACTATATAATTCTTCGCAATTTCAGATGTCCTAATATGGACTGTAATTTTTGCGCAAGACAATTTCCTGCTATTTCAAGCATCAACATTGTCAAAGTTGTATGTACATAATAAATGGGAATATCAATGCATAGTTTTTAGCATAACATCTTGACTCCTCGATAATTATATCCGTTCGGAGCCTACGCAGAATTAGCCTGAATTGCATGGTAACTGCTGCTGCTTTAAAATTTTTAAAAATTACTCATAATTTTCCCAAAGATTACCAAGATCTCGAGTGCACAATGTCATCAGCGTAATGAAGAGTAAACATTTATGCTAATAATCTGCAATTTTTTTCATCAGCTATAAAGACAGAGGCTATATAGCCGAAATTTTCAGTTCTATTCTGCAAGCGCAGAGCTGCAAAAAGCCTGCAGCGCTCGGAGGCGCCTGGTCCTGGGGACCTCTTTCCACTCTTTACTCTCAGGATAGGAGGATGGGGCCCGGGAATTCTTTTTGGTTTTCTGTTTTTGTTTTGCTCTGGTTTTGGTCGGTTTTTGTATTTTTCCTATTTTCCCT
Source organism: Nannospalax galili (assembly GCF_000622305.1). Classification (NCBI taxonomy): domain Eukaryota; kingdom Metazoa; phylum Chordata; class Mammalia; order Rodentia; family Spalacidae; genus Nannospalax; species Nannospalax galili. The sequence continues at coordinate 1,950,410 of NW_008357637.1, read as the reverse complement.
TTTCCCCCCTTTTTTCCTTTTTTGCCTTTTCTCTCCTGTCATTCTCCCAGCCTAAAGCCGCCTTCGACCCTTTTGATTTGATGTAGCAAAGAGTGTGTGTCCAGATTATCTGAAATTGACACTGAAGAAGGTAAGGGTGGAAACCGGTTTCATTTTTCAGAGGGTTGGAAGGCTGCGCTCGCCGTGGCGGCTCCCGCTCCGGGAGTAGGAGGGTGGGGGAGTGATTATGTATGCACCAGCTAATTCTTCCATCAAAACTTCTTGTCAGCGATGTCAGGAGTATTTTTTTTCCTTTTTATAAAAACACTTGATGTTTCAGGAAGTGTTAATCCCTGAAGATTGGGGGATGAGGGAGGGGGTAGGGAAACGGTGGGTGGGGTGATAATGTTTCCTGAGCCTGGGGAAAGCACCCTTTGGAGCCGTTTTGACTTTCTACTTTGGAATTGGGGTTTGCTGGGAGCTGGGGACAGAAGCAGGATTTCTGTGAGGAATGACAGGAGGCAACCCTTACACTCCATACTGTATTGATGGAGGCTGCTATGGCCATGTGAATTAGTAGTGGGAAAGTTTGCTTTAGCCTATGATTTCAAGAGTATTTAACTCAAGTGGGAGGAGATAGCAAACACCCAGAACTCTACAAATGGCCTTATAGAAGATATAGAAAAAAAGAGATGAACAAGGATAAAGATTTGGGGGGAGGGGAGCTGAATTACTACTTTCTCCCCTTTTTTCTTAATCTAATATCTCAGGCTTTATGTCCAGCTCCCAGACCTACTTGTGTGTGTGTGTGTGTGTGTGTGTGTGTGTGTGTGTGTGTGTGTGAAAACGGATGACTATCTCTTCCAGATTTAGTCTCCTTATCAAATGAGTTTCTATGAATAAATTCACACTTTTGGGCACAGAGATGGAAAGAATTTGAAAACTTTTTTGTGGTGTTTAGAACTAGTCTAGAATCAGAAAGTCTGAAGAGTCATATAACCCAGCCCAGGTTTGGACTCCCAGAAGAAAGAAAAAGCAATACAACATAATGATCAGTGAGGGATAGCTGTGAACACTAAAGGTTCCAGTTTTATGTTTTTAAAATATTGTCGACTTGTAGGCTCTGGGTTCTGCCACCAATATGTTTCACCACTCACAGGGCTACCCGGCCCATCTTAACTTATGAAGGCCAAGACCAGTGAGGAGGGGGCTGGGACTGTTGCTTCTGCCCCACCCCCACTCCTATCCCCTTTTAGAGCTAGTATGTGTGAGAGAAGATATTAAAGAGGTATCTGTTGTTTGGCAATTTTGCTAAGTCTGTCTTCATTACTTTGCTGCTGTGCATTTGCTAATTTGGAGGCCCGGCCATTGACAAGCTTGCTCCATACACCTGCAAGCAATTTGCCGGCTCCGGTACCAGAGAATTGCAGAGATGGCAGCTCGCACCTATTTGATTTTTTTTTTTTCCTTTTCTCAATGCACAGCAAATTTGGCTTTCAGTGCGTTATCTCTTTTGTTAATGCAAAAAGATTCCCTGGGCGAAAAAATTGCTCATAATTACCAGAGAGATGGGGAAACTGCATTAGAATAAATAAACCTGAAATTACTGTAATTATGTTGTGTTTGATGGGCCCGGCTTGTAATCAAGAAGAGAATACAGTGAAATGATGCTGACCCTCTTGGGTTTGCAGCTGTACGCGCACTTTGGGGTCTTTTTTTGCAGAAAAGAGTCATTTTGATAATCATTAAGCTGTGTGTAACCTATTTCAGAAGTGTTTTAAAATGAGGTTCACATTTTTTGAACAAGGGGAAAAAAAATCCCAAAATTGCATTTTGCCATTACAGACTCATACATAAGGAAAGGTTGTGTTTTCTAAGTGACAATTGTTAAGACATAATATTCGAAATCAGTATTTAATCATTATAATGAGGTATTGTTTAAATATAACCACCTTTAGATTATTCATAGTTTAATTAATATACTCATTATGAAAATCTTTGAATCAGATATTTGATGAACTACTTGTCAGTAACAAGGCAGCATTAATTAGGCCTATATTGAGATTAACATTTTTTAAAAGTACAACCGCTTATAATTATAATAGAGCTTAACTAAAGACCGCCTTCCTTGAGCTAAAACTAATAATTTCTCTATTTGAACTGTTAGCAAGAGATTATTAAATTAGTATAAGCTAATATCTCAAAGTATTAAAATCGGCTTGACCAAGCAGATTTTGCCTGTGGCTTGAGCGGTTGTGTACTGGCTGGCCTCTGGGGGAATCCAGGGAAGGGAAAAGTCTACCGCCTAGCCAAGTCCCAGAGGAAACTGAATCCAGCCAGGACTGGATTCAGGTCTCAGCACTAACTCTAGGGTCTAGGCCTGAGAAGTTGTTTCCCTCTCTGTTTTGGTGCGAGTCTGTCCAGTGCCCACACCCTGGTGTGATCTCACCCAAGAGCCGCCACTTGGTTCTGAGGACCGCCAGCAGAGGAAAAGTTCCAATTTCAGTCCTAGAATGGGCGTCAAGGTCCTGGCTTCATCTTGCTCTACCTCCTCAGCTTCTTCCATTATTGCACTCCCCCTCCAGCCCTGGCACTTCCTCCTCCCCTTCCCAAAGGGCGTCGGAAGAGCACCGCGCATCTGATCTTTCACCAACACCAATTGAAAAATGGGTGCTTGTCATAACACAGATCACTGCCTTCCCTGCTCTGCTCCCCACCGCGCACGGGAAATGCCCCCCAAAGGCGGAGGGCCAGCCCCCCCCCCGCGGGCAGCGAATGGGTGCCAAGGAAGCAGGAATCCTGCAAAGTTGGCCCTGGGGAGGGGGGTACTCAGTCTGGGTCTAGGGCCTGAGGTGGGGGATGGGGCTAGGCTGGGGTTCAAGCCAAAAGACCAAGGAGGAATTGAATCTGGTTTTATCCTCCAAGGAGCCCATGTTCTAAAGTGAGCTAAATCCCAGCTTTGTAACAGAGGGAAGTGTCCCCACAGTGGTCTGGCTGGCTCCTGTACCTTAAGGCTGGGATGCCAATGATGTGCTTGACTCTGGACAACTCTCATTCTCAAAATTCCCCTAAGACCTTGTGCTTTGGCACTTCTAGTTTGTGGAATATATAGAGAAAAGTCCCTAATTTTAAGCAGGAATGGTCTTTCTCTTGTAGAAGGGTCTGGGTAGCTCCTAGGGACTGGGACCCTGAGCTCATTGACTGATTGGGATAGTGGCTTGGATGGCCTTGGCCTTCCAGCCCCTGCCTGAATTCAGGGCTTTACAAAACCGAGATCCTGTGCCTCTGGTCAAATCTAACTGATCAGATCCCAGAGGTGGCAGGGGGCAAAGCAGTATGTCTCTGTTTCTAAAGTTCTTGAGAGGTGACAGGGTATGGAGAGAACTCCAGTCTCCCAGGTCAGCTACCCTTGAATTCTGCTTTTCTCTCTCTGAAGTCTTTTGGTTCCTGAGCCCCTGAGCTGTGGCTCTGCCCAGAGGCACCTGTTCTTGAGGCCCCTTCCCCAGCCCTCCCTAGACTTTCCAATTCCTTAAGTGAAGGTAGGGATCTCATATCCTAGAGACTGAGGGGGGCGAGGCATAAGGGGAATTTTGGGGCAACCCTCAGACCTTGGGGTGATATCCTCATGGTTTTGGAGTCAAAGGCCCCCAATCTGACCTGTATAATAAGTGGATGGGCCCATCCTATTGTACTAGAGGTAAGGCCTCCTCTCCCTCCACACAGTACAGGAAGCAGTGGCTCTTTCTTGAAACCATAATTTTACTGTCTCAAAGAAACTTTATAACTTATTTACAAAGTTTTTCCCCCGAAGATACAAAGCAATAAGTTAACATTCTCAATATAAAACTAAACTTTGACATAGAGAACACAAAACACGTTGATTTCAATTGGTCACACTTTCCAAATTTCACAAGTAAAATGTCAAGATTCTCATTTCACAAAGCATCAGGTTTACAGCCACACACAACAGAACGGAAAGAAGCTAAGCTTGTGCAACATGTTTACAGAACAACAATAATAATTATTAATAATAATAACAATAATAATATGTACAGCGATTAGATCCTGCACCAGACTGTGCGTTCAGGGTGGTGATTAGCATTCTGTGGTAGAGCCACTGGGGATTGTTCTAAAGCTGCTTTTGTCTTACTTTAAAGCAACCTGAAATTAGGCGCTTTCACAGGACTTGTTATTTTCTTTCTGCTGCCCACCAGTCCCCTCTCTTGCTACCCAAATTAAAACTTCTTTCCTTCTTCGCCGGGGTGTCGTCCTTGTCCAAGCATTCCTGACAAAATCGTATTGGCTTCACTTATCTTTCTTTTGATACCTCATTCTTCCTTTTGTTATTTATTATTTTTTAATAATTTGGGACATGTAAAAATGCAAATCATTCTGCTCCTACCACTTGATTCCAGCAAAGTACAAAAGTTCCTGTATAAATTAAAAATCACTGCCCCTCAGTGTTCTATTTTCTGGTGTGTTTAAAGTAAACAGTATGTTTGGACAATGCCCACTTGGTGCCCCGGAAATGGCCAACACTCAGCCTCAGACGAAGTCCATTTTTCAATAAATTAAACCCCTCCCTCTAATTTCCCCCCATTTCCCAAACAAGCTACACAGATGGCAAGCAGGACCCACAAGGCCAGAAAGGAAGAGGTGTCCCAGGTTTCGGAAATGGGCTGCCGGCTGACCGTGTGTGGCTCAGACCTGGGGACTTTTTGCAGAGGCCGCAGAATGAGGACAGCTGACACACGAGGACCTTGACTCGGTGCACAGACAGAGCAAAAGGAGACAAGAGACGGACAGAACGGAAAAGAGCTTTTGTTTTCTCTACATTGTTGTTTTGTTTTTCCTGATAGTCCCACAAAGGTGAGGGTCGGGTCTGGTCCAGCAGGTTTGTCTTGCTGCTCTGGCTGTCTCGGATGGCTGTGCCTGCGTTTTGAGGCCACTTTGCTGTCACCGAGTGTCCCAGGCTTGGTTCAGGCCGAGAGCGTGAGCGCTGGAAAGTCGCTGGGCCAGACCTCGAGGGGCTCCAAGGAGGCAGTGAGCCTCCTGCCTTCACTGTTCCTCTAGACCTCTGGGCCCTTCATCTCCTAGCCCAGGGCACACGGACGGGGTGAACGGACCTGGAGGCGGGAGGGGCCGGGCTAAGGGAGATTGGGAAAGAGGCGGGTGGGTGCGAACTGACAACCTCACATGAGCTGGGGCTGCTGCATAGCTTCTTGGTGCGCTGAAGGATACCAGGATGTGTAGCTGGGGATGTACGAGCCTGCGCTGCTGCCTGAGCTCTTCCCAGATGAGGAGTTCGGGTTCCAGCCTGGAGGGACCGGTGGGGAGCCGGCAGACAGGGCTCGGCCGTTGGCCAGTGCGCTACCCTCCAGAGCTGCCCCGCCTTGCTTCATCAGTTTCTTGAACTTGGAGCGTTTGTTCTGGAACCAAATTTTGACCTGCAAGATCGGACAACAGCGTGATTGGGCTGTGACCACTAAGTCTACCCTGGCCTCAGGAAGGATAGAAGGGAATAGTAGAAAAGAAGAGCGGGAACCCTCTTGCTCTTCGGAAACTGGCTGCTCTAAGCAACAGAAGAGAGACTAGACCAGCACCTCACCAAGAGGCTAGAAAGCTGAACCCCAACGCTTGTCGCTGAGGGCACCTCTCAGAGAGCCAAGGGGGCATGCTGATAAGGGAGCAGGGGAGAGCCAGGTTTTGTCTGTTAGTGGGTCAGTACCACCTTGGCTGTGGTTTTGGGAAAAGTCCTCACATGCAAAATATGCAATTTCAACTCAATATCAATAAAAAACAAAACATCTAAACAGATGTGGAGAACATCTATTTGCAATTGGAACACCTTCTTTTTACATCTGACTTTCTCTCCTTGCATGAGCTAAAAAAAAAAAAAAAGCACACAGAGTCACAATGTTTTTGTTAAACTTTTCTTTAGATTCAATTCTACTTTTTTTTCCTGGTGTGTTTGCTTTCCCCAGCTCCAATCCAAATCCCGGGCCAGACGTTGGAAGCCTGTATGAGCCCGAGTTAGATCGCCTACCAGCTCCCAGCAGTCTTAGAGAAATCCAGGGAGGGAAGTCTCATTTCTTCTCCAGGATCTGGGACTTGGGACTCAAGAGGACAGAAGGAGTGATTCCTACCGGCCACTCGGTAAGGAGGAGGCGGAGGGAGACTGAGGCTTAGGCCCCAGGACCTAAGTGATTAGTCACACACTTTAAAGGCAAAGGAGGGATTAAATCCCTCTTCTATTGTTCCGTTGTTCGGGCACGTGTGACCTCAGAATCCCCGATCAAAACATCTGGGGAAATCTTTCCTGTGCCCTCATCAGATGTCCAAGGACAGAGGCCAGACTGCAGGCAAGTCAGAGTCCTCAGAGCAGGGGCAGAGCTAGGGCAGACAGCATGAGGGAGAAAGGGGAGATGCTGGAAGTTATCGGGGAAGAGAGAGAGAGAGAGAGAGAGAGAGAGAGAGAGAGAG
>NW_008357637.1:1908662-1943839 GCF_000622305.1 Nannospalax galili | reverse complement strand
AGAGAGAGAGAGAAAGAGAGAGAGAGGGAGCCAGAGAGAGAGAGAGAGAGAGAGAGAGAGAGAGAGAGAGAGAGAGAGAGAGAATAAGAATGACACCAGGAACTGAGGCCCCAGAGGATAAGAAATGAAGCCTGGTGCTCTGGCCCAGCGCAGAAGCCTGCTGGGGGGAGCGGCAGCAGCAGCGGCGAGATACCTGAGTCTGTGTGAGTCCCAAGGAGGCTGCGAGCTCCGCCCTCTCAGGCAGAGCTAGGTACTGGGTTTGCTGAAACCTCCTGTTCAAAGCCTGCAACTGTAAACTGGAATAAATTGTCCTGGGTTTACGGATCTTTTTCCCCTTGCCATTAAAGCGCACTTCGCCGCCTTCCACCACCGTGCTCTTCTCAGAGTCCGCCCCTGGAGGGACAGAAACAGGTTCCGTAGTTAACGTCGGGGCTGCCTTTGGAGACACGAGAGTGAGTGGCTATGGATGGGTTGGCAGGGGCAGGACCCGGGAGAGAATGTGCAAGAAACCCTGAAAGACTGGGAAGGGTCCTTCAGAGTCCGAGGGCCAGTCACCGGCTGCTGAAGGCGGAATTGGGTCATTCCCAAGAGCGCAGCTATTGCCTTTGCAGGGAAAGTTTGCTATTTTTGCAGGCGGTAGTTGAGGTTTAATTACCCTTAATTGCATACATTGTTTATAGCGCTACGCAATAAATAATTACCGAGACTAATACGTGCACATGTGGGTTTCTGTTTTCCAGAAGGGCACTGCGTGCTCGGCGCACCGAGCGGCCCTGAGGCCCAGCCAGTGCCAGGAGACGCTCTCGGATTTATTCTTTGCCGGATAGTTGTAGGTTGGATGGACTTTTAATATTTTTTCTTTACAGTGACAAGGATCCATAGATTGATACCCGAAACCTCTTGCTTCTTCCGCGCATTCCCCACCCCCCTGCCCACCTCTCTCTATCCTTCTCTCTTGTCTTCTCTCCTCCCCTTCTCCCCCTCTTGCCCTTTCTCCTCTTCTTGTCCCTGGCTAGCGCACGTACCTGGGTCCTCCAGGCGGCTCTGCGCGAGGCTGGCGCTGCCGGGGTAGGACTGCACCGAACTGATGTAGGGGCTGGACGCGTGGCTGCTGACCGAGTTGACGTAGGGGTAGCCCAGCGGTCGGGAGAAGGATGAGGCCGAGCTGTAGGCACCGTCGGGCTGCGAATGGCCCGCCGAGTGTAAACAGTGCATGGAGTAGTGCCCGTGTGACATGGGAGAAGGAGACATTTGCTGGTTGGGCGGCCCAAACTCCATAAACACCGCCTTGCCCGACACGGGGCTGTTGAGACTTTCTGGCATGGTGGTCATGGTCATCTCTTCTCGCGGGGTCTGGGTGTGGGTCTTTCTCTCCTCTGCTTCCCTTTTGGGGGTCTCTATGTTTCTCAGGACAGGAAGGAACCCAATTTAAGAGGAACAGGGGTTTTCACTTTCCATTCATAAGAAAATGGAGTTTGTCTCTTTGAAAAGTCTAAGCATGATGCTGCCGAGCTCCCCAAACTCGGTTCAAAGCTTTGACTCAGCCAAGGTCATAAATATTCATGAGCTGGTGGAGCTGATTGGTCGGCTGTCTTGCATAATCACCGGGGATTGGTCCGAGACTCTCGGGCTCGGCTGGACTAGAGCGGTGGACGCGGCCGGGCCTTGGGGAGAGTCTGGTCCACACTTCCCGGCCGGGGCTCCTCTGCGGCAGAACGCGCGGTGCGGGACGCACAATGGGCTGCGGTTCCGCGCTGGGACCCCGGAGGCGCGCGACTCTTCAGTCTCCCGCCTCCCTCGCGCGCTTTCCCCCTAGAAACCAACCAGCGGCTCCCCGCGGTCGCCCTCCCCCTTACTGTCCCCACCCTTCGCCCGCCCCCAAAGCCAGGGACCCAGGACCACCTCCTGTCGCCGTCACCCAGTCCGGTGCTGAGCGCCTCTCCAGAGTCTGGCGCCGGGCCCTGGATCGCAGAATCGCGCACTGGGAGACCGCAAGCAGCCAGCGCTGCTCCAGAGCGTCCTGGGTCTAGCTCAGCGTCCTCCTGGCCGCACCTCCCAGGCCCAGGTCCTCTCGGCCACATCCCGGGAATAGGGGTTTGGGACCCACTGGCCCAACTCACTCAGTTGGCCGCCGCCCGGCCGCCGCCACCGCTCCCAGGGGCCTGCTCGCATCTCTCCAGGCCCAGCTGGCCACTCCAGCTCCGGGCTGCTCCCGTCTGATCAAAGCAGTGTGCGTGGAGAGCCAGGAACCCGCGCTTCTCCTCCCAGGAAAGGCGGCCGCACCTCCTCCCACCATCAACACACCCCCCGCCTTTCCCTCCCAACCTTCCTGCCTCCCCCTCCTCTCTCCACTCCTCTTGAGCTGTGCGCCCCGAGCTCAGTCGCCCCGAGGGCACGGCGCAGCGTGGAGCCCAGGGACCCGCAGGCTCAGGGCTGCTGGAGCCCCGCGGACGCCCACCAGGTGGTCATTTTCCGACCTCCTGGGGTTTGGCGAGAGGTTCCCGGGTTTTGGAATCCTGGAGGGTGGGGTCTGACACCGAAACCCTCAGCAAATTCAGACCTGTACTAGGCTCCAATATTTGTGTACAGACATATCTCTCTTTGTCGCCCACTTCCTCACCTCTAGTCGCCAAAGCTGGTGCCTCCCGGCCTGGTGGCAGGCAAAAAGCTGCTAAGGCGCCTTCTATCTTCTGAGGTCCTAGGTACTGAAAAGCGCACAAAAGGCCCCCTCGCCCCAACCCGCCACTAACCACACAGCCACCCCCTCTTCGCGTGGTGCAAACTACGCTGGTTGCTAGGGGCTGTTGGTCCCCATCCCGCCAGCCCCATGGTGAATCCCAAATTACTTTGTTAGGTAATTAGAAAGTGTTGATAATTATTTCTTTCATAATTTAGCGGTGTGACAGGGAACGGGGAAATGATCTTGTGAAAGTTCACACGTGCAGATGTATTAGTTACTGATTCATTTGATTAAATGGTAGTCTCAAGTGCTCAGATCCGCAGCTGAAGGCGCCCCATTAGCATAACACTGATGTTTAATTTTCATACGCATAATTAGCCATATATTTAACACTAATAGCAACATGCAGCCTTTCAGCGTTAAACAGCCGGGGATTTGATCTGGCCTGAGCTGAACCTTCACCGCCGCACCTTCCCCTGTCTGGAGAGCGCGGTGATCGCAGGACAGACCTCTGTAATCAAGCACATTTTGGCAGAGGGAACACCAATAAAAATGAACATTCAAAACAAATTACATCGGTGATGTCGTTACAGATATGAATACAGGGGAAACCACACTACACACACAGACACCACACACAGATCTCTCTCTCTCTCTCTCTCTCTCTCTCTCTCTCTCTCTCTCTCAACTTCTTCAGCAGCGGTTCCTGCCCACAGAATTCCTCTTCTTTAGTTTAAGGACATGATGCTGGGGGCAGAAATGTTTCAGGCAGTGTGTGGTTGGAGCAAAAGAGAAAAACAAAAGGAAAAAAAAAATCCAAATTCTCTAAACCAATAATGGGTTTGTCAACGCGTTAGATTTTTTTTCTTAATCACCGAACCACACAGTGAGGCTATGTAGCAACAACCAACTAATGACTCCACCACTAGACAACTCCCGAGCCACTGATTTCCCTGTTGCACTCGTGATTTTAATTGCTCCTTCTTAGCGCCTGTTTCCGGGTGTGGAGAACGGTCCTGTGCGCCCAGTACAGCCGCTCTGAAGCCGCCTGAGCCCCGGGTCTTTCACGCGCTCCTTGCGGGCCCTGCCCACGTAAGTGATCGCTGCGGCATGTGGGGGTCGAGGTGGGGACAGGGGAAGGCTAGACTGCTGTGTCCTGGAGCTCAGTGTGAGGCCCGAGGAAACCGGAACCTAAGAATTGCAGGGTGGGGGAAGGGGAGAGAGTCGAAAGTCTCCTAGGTGCTCATTCCTTCCACTCTTTGAAGGCGATGGGCGACTTTCGCGGAGCAGACCAGGCTGGCTCCGGGCGGGATAAAGCAAACACTCCTAGGCGGGATAAGGTTTCAGAGGCTGGCTTAATTTAGAATTGAAGTATGGGTAGGTGAGGGCGTCCACTCCAGAATTATTTCCTCACCTGAGGAAGCAGGTCTTGGGGAAATGCTGAGCTGGGGCCTCAGCTAGCTTCTCAAGTGAGATGTTATCTCTACTACTTTGTGAGCTCTGAGTGGATTTCTCCCACCACCCCAATTCTAAGGTGACACCTGTTCTAAAATGTTTAAATCTTTGTCTGTCCCAAGTAGTGAGGAAACCAGACCTCCTCCCTTCACCCCACCACCCACCCACACCAGTTGGTCCTGAGGGTTCTGGATTCTGAAGAGAACCTTACTGGTGTTTGCCTAGCTCCACTTGGTGGAATCCCTGCAGCTCTGGGTTAGGTTTCAAGTCAGTTCTGCCAATGAATCGGTGCGGTGAGGAAGCGGACTTGATGAGGCATTTGAAAAAAAATCTTAATCTGAGCTTCAAGGAATCTTACACAAAATTCGTTCTAATTCAAGTTTGTTTCCTACAGAGCTGTTGGGTATTGGCAGTATTGGATGATACATGCACATCTTTAGGTTAGTCACTTTAATAAATCAGATTATATATCTTTCCCATAAAGACCTCCACCTTACAATAATTGTCCCAGTGGTTGGTAAAATCCTGTGGTCCTAATAAAACTATCTTTTGGGGGGTCTCAGAGTAAACTGATCTGCAGATAAAGATACTACATACTAATCCGATCGCTCTAGGAAAGTGAAGTCATTCCTTGGCAAACATCTTCCACAGCCAGCTGGGCTCTCTTCATCCCTAGGGAATATGAGTTGTACTGTGACCACAGCCTCAGCCTATGGGCCTCTGCCTGGCTAATTTTGGAGCACCTCAAAAGTTTATCAGTTGATTTTATAAATCTTCATCACTTCCAGCTCTCAAACCAACTAGCTTCAGTATCACTCCAGCCAAAGTTGTAGCCTCTGGATGCAGAGAAACTGATCTGAAGGGTGAGGGGTCACAGAGCCCTGTGTTTAGGGAAAAGCTGGAACTTAGCACTTTTCCACCTCCTTCCCCAAAACTCAGGGTATCAGAAAAACAAGCTAGCTCCCCAAGGGCTGTCACTGACGCCATCAGTCCCAACAACTGCAGGACAAATCCATGGTGTCCTGACAACCCAAGCCGGGTTTGGAGTTTGGGCTATAGCAAAACAAGAGTACAAATAAGAATTAGCAAGGGCCACTGATCTAGACCCCCCCATACCTTCACTAGACCAGTTCCTAAAAAACAGGCCCAGAGGGAACTGGTTTCCTTTGAGGACTTAAGAGGCCCAGCCTCCTCTACTCTGGAGTGTGGTGTAAATGGATCCCCAAGAACAGGAAGGGAAAGAAGGCTCTGGGCAGGAATGGACTCCTGCTCCTGAAGAGGGTAGGAGCTGTGAGCAGACTGACCCAGAGTTCAAGAGCCCCCTCCAGATGGGGCCAACTAGGCCCTTGTCTCAAGTGTGGAGGGTGTCTCCTTTCTCTTGAGTCCTGGGAGGTCTCAGGAATACATGATGTGTGTGGTCCAGGGAGTACAGAGTGCAAATCCCAGATAACGGTCCTGAAGAGGTCAATTCAGAGACTAGTTACCCTGGTAAACGGCCAGGGTGGGGTTGCCGCTAGAACTAGTTCAAGATTTAGCAGCTAGGGTTGGGGTGGTTTCAAACATAACCTGGGGAGGAGGGGTGGCAACCCTGGTTGCTGATAAGGAGCCTGGGGTCAGGAAAGGCATTTATCTGGATTGCTAAAATCCTGCAGGATTGAGCACATGGTCCATAGCCAGGAAAACAATCGTGGTCAGTGCTTCACTGCTCATCTCGCCTTGGTTTTACCAAGATAAAGGGGAAAAGGCAGAGGGTGGGAGAAGGTGCTGGTCTCTGGAAGACCCTACGGGCTGGCCAATTTGAGATCTGGGGGTGGGGGAGGTTTAAAAAGTCCAGCCGGCAGGTCCTGTTCCTTCTTTTTGCACAGGTGTGTAAAAATTTTGGAGATTCAAAAATTAACGAGCTACCCTCTCCCCTTTATAACTGTCGGATATAAAGAACACACACAGTGGGTTTCAAAGGTTTTTTACTCAGGTAGAGTATGGACAGGGAATGGCAAAACACCTCCTCTGCCCAGGAAGGCGTCTGGCTCCTCTCCGATGGCTTTTCTGTGCTAGGCAGGAATAGTCTTTTGAAAGAGCAGGGCTTCAGACCTTAGTCCCCAGTGCCCAGTTCCCAGGGTTTTCTCGGAGACAGTCGGGTGTTCAGGTAGATTCGTATGAGGCCCAAGGTTCTTTTCTCAAAATTCTCCAGCAGAGTGTCAGCATTTAAGAAAAAAGGCACCAGGGCCACTCTCAGGCTTCCTGGGGCAGCTTGGTCAGGATCTCCGCGCCCCACGATGTGATGAGGACTGTGTGCTCAAACTGCGCAGACCTGAAATACAGGTCAAGTTAGGATGCTACACTCCCCCCGCCCCAACCCCCTCTCCACCCCGGCCCACTGCATGGGCTGCCCAACAGCCTCCCTTCCCCAACAATACAAAAACAACAGGGCAAGCAAACACCTTTGGTTGTCCAGGGAGACCACAGTCCACGCATCCTCCAGGACTTTAAATTCAGGGGACCCCTCGGTGATGATTGGCTCTGTAAGAGGAAATATTTATTGTAGTGATCTCATTAGATATTTGTTAAACACGCCGTTTATAATGAGAAAGAGAGGAAAGCAGAAAGACAGGAGAGAGGAAAGAGAGGGAGGGAGGGAGGGAGGGAGGGAGAGAAAGGAGACAGGCACAGAGAAAGGATTATAAAGAGGGGTCCCCCTCCCCTTGAGTGTTTCACCCAAGGGCTCATGTTGTCATCTTGCAAGGGCTGATAATTGATGCTGCTTACATAGTATACCACAAACGAAACAGTAGGAAGAGGAAATGCTGCAGCATTAAAAAAATGTTTGAAGTTGCCTGGTTCATAATTTTTTAGAGAAAGAAGGGCATTTTAATCAAGCCTTAATTAGGACCCTGTGGATAATAACCACCCAAACACCAGTCCCTCTTATAAATACCAGTCAGTTTTTAAAAATATTTGAATTTTTAAAACATGCTCAAAAATGTTCATTAATCAGCAAATAACAATTTTCTTATTTTACTCTAATTGCTTCTCCATTAAGTCCCACAGTCAGAACTATGAGGCCTTGGTGGCCCGAGGTGATTGGAATTTGGTGGTGACACCAATCATGCCATCAGCTAGGAATGGGCCGCCACAGAGCACATGCCACTTGCTGACAGGGAGCAATGGACTTAATCGTCTCTAGTTACTGGGTGTTAATGAAAAAACAAAACAAAACAAAAAAACAAACAGCACATTATGCCGGTAACAGAATTAGAGGTTGGATGGCTGCCGTCTCCTAAATGTGTCGGTAAGTATCTGATTTAGGAAGACGGGGTTGGAGGATATTATTTAATCACATTTACTATGCATCCGAATTATTTCATTATGCTGATTGGCTTTATTAGTCCTTTGCAGGACTGCAGGCCTAGGCAAGGACCACAGTTTCCACTCAGGAGCCCCAGCTCTCCAAAGAGGAGCCCCAGCATTTACCTATGGTGAACACCATGCCCTCCTCCATGGGCAGATCATTGTCATTTGCTGCAAAACAAACACAGGGAGGCATGAGAAGAGGGACAAAGAGGAAGAAACACATGGGGCCGGGTGGGGGGGTGGACTGTTTTAAAAAAAACATGGTTTGGCTTTTAGAAAAGGTAGAGGGTTCTAGACACCTGAGTGATCCCACAAGGTAAAACCCAGAGTTTGTGGGGGGTGGGGGCTCACAGTATCTACGTCCCAAGGCCATGCCCACTAGCAGTTGCCAAGGCCTGGCAGGGGCAGCCTGGGTGTTTCAGACATGGGTAGGGTTCCCTCTCTGATATTCCCCAGGTTCCCTCTGCTATGTGTCCTAGTCTTTCTGGGTCTCCCCAACCCCCAAAGGAAAGAAGTTTGGAGGAAGATGCCAAAGGACAGCACCTCAGATGAAGGTTGGAGCAGGAGGCAAGGGCTCCATCCTCAACTCCAGGCATTGGCATTGGAGAGGCACAGGGTGAGAGGTCCTTTCTAACCCTGACTTAGGCTCTCCTGAGCTATCTCAGGTGGGGCTCTTTGGTTCAAAGAGGTTCTGTCCTGTGGCTCTCCAGGGATCCTATGGAGGTGGGTTCCAATTTGTAGTTCTTCCAGGGACCAGACCTACCCCAAGCACACAGGGCAAGGCCCAGGAGTAACTTTCTGCTAGTCCTTGTCCAAATGTGCACCCCCTCGGGGCTCCATCAAACAGCTGCTTCCTACCTTAACCCAAATCTTCCCACCCCTTCTGGCTGCAGTTACATTCTCCCTGTAGGATGCTCACCCAGGCAGTGAAAAATGGGATTCTGGGGAAGGAACACAAGGGTGGGCATAATCTAGAAATCACTAAAGAGTACATGCTGCTAAATACATCAGCTGTCAACGCTGTGTAGGATGTAATGAAGTTTAACCACAACAGTCAGCGGTTAGAAAAGGGGGTAGAGAAAGAAAAACAGAAAACAGTCATATGTACATGCTGCTGGGACATTGATGCAGTGGTGTTTTGTTTTCGGTAACTTTTTCTAGACAATTATCCCTTGGGCCTTCCAGCCATGCATCCTTTAGAAGACCAAAAGCAAAATAAACTTTATTTGAGGAAAGTGCTGAGCTGTAATCTAACAGCAGAGTAGTGTACTGGTTCAATTAAGTAGATAATCTCACACAGACATATATACATACTCATTCTTTCTCTCTGTCTGTCTCTTCTCTCTCATACACATACATCCAGAGGGAGAGAGAGAGAGAGAGAGAGAGAGAGAGAGAGAGAGAGAGAGAGAGAGAATATGGATTCAAAAAGGAAGAATTTAGAGCAAAACTCCCTTATCCTGATGTCCCTCAATAAGCAGCTTCCAAATTAACTTTCTTAACTTTCTTACCATGATGCCATATTTCTGGATGTCCATGAAAGTAAGATCCTATTCCATGCCCCACGAAATGTGGACAGACTTGCAAACCATTCTGCTGAGTTATTTGGCTTTAAAAGTGACCAAAAGATATTTAACTAAATTAGATGTTTTGATGCATATTAAGATAAAAATAAAATCACTTAAAATATTTTCTGAAAAAGAAAAAAATCAGTTCTATTTAGAGTCTGAAGACAGCATTAATCTTTTCTTTATTCTGGGACAATTTCAGTGTTGGCTGATACTTGTTAACAACTCCCTTTGTGAAGAGAGAGGATAGGTGTAGAAGCAGTTTGAGTTATTTACCTGAGCACAACATTCAACAGAGGTCATTTTTGGACCAGAAGTGAATATGCATATACAAATGCAGACTGATATACATAAGGAATATATATGTAATGCAGGCCACAAAAACTTACCTGATTTTGTTGGCTTTATGGGTAAATCATTGTACAATTACTACTGATTGTACACTAAACAAATTATAATCTACAAATATGACTTTCCACTTTCATGATTTAATTTACACTGATCTATTTAGAATGTCAAACATTTTATTTTAAAAATATTTTATTTATTATTTTTATTTTATGTGTTATGAGTGTATTGCTTGCATGTTTGTAGATGTACCCGTGTCATGCAATGCCCAAGGAGGTCAGAAGAGGGTGTCAGATTCCCTGGAACTAGAGTTACAAACAGTTGTTAGCTGCCATGTGGGTGCTAGGATCTGAACCCAGGTCTTCTGCAAGAACAGCCAGTGCTCTTAACTGATAAGCCATTTCTCCAGTCCCTACAATGTTAAACATTTTATAAACACACACAAAAGATTGTCTGTTTTGTTCATTTTCTTGAAACACTTCAAAAATAGATGATTGCTTTAGGGTTCTACTTAAGACAACCATCATTAGCAAAATTCAGAAAAGATTATTTTAATTACTGATATTTGGGAGAAATTAGTATTGGCTATATTTGATGCTTCATTAATTGTTTTTAGATGCAACTGTTTCTGGTTCTGTCTCTTATCAATGAAACCTAGCACATAGAATCTAACCATAAAATCTTTACCTGCAAGGATGAAAAGGTTTATTGTTGAGATCAGATGAATATGGCTATTTCTGGGAGCACCAGACTGTTTTACATAAAAAAACATATATACTACCAATGATTTATATTTTCTTGCAGACAAAGGGCATGAGACCCCAAACCCTACCCATAAAAATGGAAACGTATTTCTAGAACAATGGCTGCAATCTTAACAAATCCAAACATTTTAGCTCAAATTCATCTCTACTAGACTCTAGGTTTAATTTCACATGAACCCTTTTAGCTAGCATCTTTAAGAACATTCACATCCATATACACTTTTTTTTTTTCTTTTTTTTTTTGTCTTTTTGAGACAGGTTCTCCCTGTAGCCCCAGTTGGCCTTGAACTCACAGAGATCCACCTGCCTGTTTCCCTAGTGCTGGGACTAAAGGCATGTGTCACCATGCCTGGCTCACTTTTTTTTTTTTTCATTTTTTTGAACATAGTCTCACTTTGCAGGCCAGGCTAGCCTTGAACTCATGATCTTCCTGCCTATGCATCCTGAGTGCTGGGATTATAGGCAAGTGTCATCGTGCCCAATTTCACTTTTAAAAACTTTTTTTGAGTACTCCCAGATTCGTAAGATTTCACTTGGACAAGGATGTCCCTGTAACCAGCACGTGCAGCTTCTCAGTGAAATTTAATTTTGATGTAACGGATAGGATAGAAATAGGTGAACTGTGTAAGTGCTAAGGAAAGGAACGAGCCAAAGTTTTCATCTCTTAAGCTGTGCTTTATAGCCATGACTATTTTGTAGGACTTTGTATTTTGGAAAGGAGGTATGATATCTTTTCCAAGGTGTTTCTACTTGTTCCACACAATTTCTGAGAAAAAACAAAACAAAACAAAACAAAACAAAAACAAACAGGATGGAGCATGGATAGAGGGTGGAAGAGAGATGACTAAATAACTCATTACAGTTTAGTTTTTTTTTTTTATTTTAAGAATGGGTTCTTCCTAAACCTATAAATTACGTTAGTTCAGTCTCAACAAACCACAATTATTTGAAAAGCATCTAATATAAAGTATTCTAGTATTTTCTTTAAAAACAACTAGATTTTTTTTTAAAAGACCCAACTGATTGGCAGCCTTCACAGCTACATCTTAAATGTGTCTTACAATGGCAATCTTCATTTTAATTTCCAATGAGAGGAGAGGAAGAAAGCACACTCTGAAAACCCTCTGGATTCCCCCCCCATCATACCTCTCATTCCTCCTCAAAAAAGAAGCTGTGCAATTACTAAATAACTGATGATATTTGAGGGCATTCTCCCGCCACAGTTTGCTCTCTGGGTCCTGGTGGAACTTCTGGCTACAGGAGTATCACAAATGTTAGAGGATTTCACAGCTGGGGGAAGGGAAGAGAACTGACAAATTTCTCTTAGTTCCTTGGTTGAACATTAAGCTAAGAATGTACTTTCTGTCTGTTTTGGATTGGTGGTCTTCAACATATGCTTAAATGAGATAGAATTTCGTTAATGTGCTCAATTGTGGTTTAAAAAACATGCTATTTCAACTATTTTGTAATACATGGTGAGCATAGACTATTAACCTGGTTGTAGGGTTTAAATCTGGTTTCACAAAGATAAAGTGATTTGGGGTATCAATTTCTACTCTTCCAATAGGTAAGCAAGTGTTGGTCACCTTAACGTGGCATGGGAAGGTGGAGTGTGCATCTGCCTCTTGACCAAGATGTTAGGGAGAAACCAGAACAGAGAGGCAGGCAGGCACTAAGTGAGGCAACTGCTCCCCAACACCAGCCCACTGCAGGACCATTGGCTGTCTCTGAGCACAAGCGTTTTCTTGCCCTAAACATTTCACAGACAAAACCTTTTTTTGTTGTTGTTGCTGAAATCTGCTGAAAAGAACTCTCCTATTAGCTCTTCCGTTCTAGTTTTCTCTAACTAAAAATCCTTTATGACACATATTCATGAGCCTAGCACAGTTATGATTCCAAGCCTTTCCAATGGAATGCTAAGGGAAAGAAGATGTATAGAGCTAGTTTATGAACTTACTTTTCAAATATACTGGATCATTACAGCTCATATTTCAATTACAGTTCATACTTGGAAGAGAAATTTCTTTTAAGGAGTTTCCTGTGACCATTTTCTTCAGTTTTATTCTTTCATGAAGCAGTGAGATGCCACTGAAGTGTTGTCTTAAATAAATAAAACTTCTTAACAAATTTCAAGTACTTCATATGACTAAAAGTGGATTCCCCAAGAGGGCAGAGGCGCACCATGTTTAAGTACATGATCTTAAAAGGAAATAAAAATGCACGTGGAATAGTCTTATTATCATTTTCACATGAATCCTGTGAACACCACTCATCTCCAAAGGGTTATATCTCTTACTACAGGAGGATTCTCAAAAGGCACCTAATTTGATAAGTTATAGAATTTTACTTCAATCTTTCTAGGTTTTTAATCCAAGTAGTAGTTTTTGAATGAAGGAATGCATAAAGCCAGGGATTCCCTCTAATGACAGGAACGTTTAAGTACAATTAGTAATATTTTTGAAAGCCAACAACTATTTTCTAAAAGAGTGGTACTTTTTTTTTGTTTTGTTTTGTTTCAAGCTGGATCACAAATTACTGTATTTTTCTTACAATAGTGCTGAACTTTTATTTGAGGTTTTCTGTTTCTGAAAAGCAGACATGATGGATTGAAATAAAAGATAATTTATTGCAATGCTTACTTTCATGTGCAGAGAGAAGCAGTGTAATTGTAATTTACAGTAGCTGTCAAGAAAAATCCATCACAGATGACATTAAAATGACTTATTTTGCCTGAGCCACTTATTGTTTAAATGTGCATAATCTAATAGAAAGAGATTATTTTTTAAAAATCTGCTTTATATTGTTCTAAATTAATATCAAAACATATACTTATGAATTAAACATTAAAAACCCATTTATTGATACTTTCATCATGACATTTACAACTATGAGTTTAAATTTTGGAGTGAACTGTCACACACTGGTGAAACATGCAGATTATTATGGTGTACTTTCAAATTATTCTCACACATGTGGATAATGCAAAGATGATTATGAAGAACCAGTTTAGAGATATCTTAAAGCAAATGGAAGTGGAAAGTGGGTACAGCCACACCAAGACCTAGAGCTCACTGGGCATCGCTCATGAAGCCAGAGAGCACGGGAATCTGTCTTCATGGGGTCCTTTTAGCTGACACTTCCTTAGAGGCACTTTCCTATCCTTCAGGACTGGAAGGAAAATTTCAGAATTTCCTGTAGTGAGCTCAAGGGTTGGGGTAACAGAATCAGAATGCAAGATGCCTAGATGTTCTGTTCAGAGTGTATGGGTCAGAGGGAGGCTATGCAGATGGTGACTGTCTTAAAATAAATGAGACTGAGTTGAAAGATGTTTGTAAACCTTTGGTGTGTAAAGATTTCAAGTACTTTTGGCTCAAAGGTGGATCTCATTTGTTTATTTACTCCGTAAAGATTTTTCCTGAATAAGAAAGGCGAAATAATAGGTGTCCAGAAATACTGCTTTAACACATCAGAACAAACATTTGTTAGACTCAGGGCCAGTTTCCTCGCCAGCGGCAGACATAAGCCATCTAAATAATGAAATGCATTAGAGTAAGAGTAAAAAGTTCATTGTCTGTTATTTTCCACATAGTTTTGTATGTGCAGTTGTTGGGGCTGATCTGGTTTTCAAAGGAGCCTGTTCATGCAAATTCATACTCTGCAAAAACTGACCTTTGCATCCAGATAGCTAAAATCCAATGTCACTTTCAATTCTACTCTTCTGCTGCTTTTTTATGTAGCTGGAATTAATGTAGTGAATATGTAATGAAATGCATTATCCTGCATGGAGATTTATCAGATTCTCCCACTGAATGCTGTGCTCTTCTAGTGCTAGCTGGAGTTCACCTGCATGTTGGTGTGGCGTGTGGCTCTTTTTTGTAAAGAGTTAAGTCGTATACAAAAAAAGGGAACAAAGGTCAGCACCCAGCCACCACTTGAATGTGAGATTTTTCTTTTTATTCCCCTTGATGTATACTAGGCTCTGTGTTATTAGTCTTAATGATGGAAAATTGTAGTGTTGATACAAATCTTTTTTTCAAAGTAGTAGGCGGGAGCTCCATTTGTTAGTAAGTTTTTTTTGTGACTAAAAGCCACGGACAGTACATTTATGTAGCAGTAAAAGGCCTAGATGCTCTTTCCATAGCAGAGCTAATTATTCCTACTGTGACCTTACTGATCTAGCCTGTTCCTGGTACATCTCATCTGCACGCCTGTTCCTCTGTGTAGATGGTGTCAGAGAATATGAAAAACCCTATAATGAAACCATTTTCATGATGGAGAAAGGCTACTGGAGTTGCACTTGCTACAAAGAGGCTCAATTATATGAGTAATTGTGATAATTTTCTACATTCATAGCCTTCAATGGGGAAAAAAGAATGAGAGCCACAAAGGAAAATTACTTTAACAAGAAAGTACAGAGAGTAAAAATGGAAGAAGAGACAAAAAGGGGAAAAAATAACCAGAAAAAAAGTTTAAAAAATAGATCTGGAGGGAGGAATAGCGAGACAGGGCGAACAACAGAAATGCTCAAAAGCCCATGTGCAGCTGTGTTGCACAATTAAATTGAATTTTTTTTCTGCAGTTGATGAATGTGACTACTGCAAATGTGCCTCTGCAGTTAGCTATCATTTGTTGTTCCGTGACAGGAAAAGGATAATTACCTCTCAGAGAGAATCAAAGGCTGACATGCCCTTTAGACACAGCCATGAATGCAGAGCTCCATAGAATGCCTGAATAAGAATCTAGTGTTCTCTGCCCCCTTCTACTGAAGAATAAATTTTGTTAAAATGCAAGAGCACCACCAGCAAATTTGTTGAACCCTAGGTGTTCAAAAATATGAGGTGCATCTATCGACTCATCCCATTTGCAAAAATAAAACTGCATTTTGAATTCGTTTCTATTATATTCATGGACAGTAAGATAGTGAGATATGCATTAAATTTCTTTTCCCAGTAGGGGTCTGATTCAACATTTCCTATGAAAGAACAGAGAGACACTATCCTTTTTTCCCAGGCTAGTTAGCCTATAATTTAAAACTGTCAAAAACACAATTTTGTTCAAAGTCTTCAATAAAAGCTTCTCAGATATAACCCAAAGAGATTTTACTAAAGTTTGATTCAGACACTGTTACAATATTTTTAAAGCCATAAATACATTTAACTGATATTTTACTGCCTTTTTTCTTAAAGTATTTGAAGGCGTATGCAGAAAAAAAGGCAGCGTCTTTTCAAGGTGACTAGGCTTCCATCCTTTGGGCAAACGGGAAGTATTCAATGGCTCATATTAATGAGAACAGTACTTTCAAGGGAGGTGATGTGATCATCTTTAACAAAATGTGTTGCTCTAAATGAAAACACATATTCTGCATGTCTATATCAAAACATTTAGGGCAAAAAAAAATCTGAAAGTGGGAAACAGATTACAAAGAAAAGTCTTGAATACAGAAAATACACATACACTCAAAAGGCAAGCACAGGATACCGTGTGGAAAATAAACAATGGTTTACAGGAAAAATGAACCAGACAAAAAGGGACAGAAGGACCAGCCTTTCAGGCTACTTGCTAATCTGCTAACTTGAAAAGTAAGGCTGCATTGAGCTCACACTTCTGATCTTTGTACCTCAGGAATATATTTCACTGTGCTCCTTTATAAAATTGAGCTTTTTTCTTTTTTTTTTCACAATCTGAGGGCTGGGTGCTCAGCCTTTTTCTTACGCACCTTCTTCCATATTTGGTGGGATTTTGAGTAAAGGAACATTATAGACCAGTATGTCAAGCTAAAACAAAAGCAGCCACATAAACATTGCTCACTGCTCCAATAAGTTTCTTTGCTGATCCTGGTCAAATTCACTTTTTTTTTTTAAACCATTTTTTTTTTTTTTAACCACCGGAAAAAATTTTGCCGCTTGGCGGTTACAATACATTTTCACGCATCCTGGTCAAATTCACTTTTTTTTTTTAAACCATTTTTTTTTTTTTTCAACCCAGGGAACAATATTGCAGCCTGGCAGTTCACATACTGATATCAGACTGAAATGATGGTCCTGAATCATAAAACATGTCATCAACTTTATACCAAGCCACCAATAACCTTTGTACCATTTGCCAACCCTCCCTTTACTTGTCAGTACAAGGCTTACCTGATTGTGTTTCCAATTACAGAGAAGGGAGCCCCAGCTCCGCAGGCTGCAATTGCTTCATCTCTACACCTCCTGGCAACCGCCACTAACTTTTTACCACATTCATCCACATTGCCCACCAAAAATGTTTCAGAGGTGTCTCCATGGTAGCCATTGTAATAGACCTAAATACAGGTACAAAATTTAAAGTATGTCGTTGTTTGGAATTCTATTCTCCTAAAGTATATGTAGTATTCATTTATGCAAATTCATTACCTTTTCAGAATGACTCTCAAGTTTGCATATTTTTTTAAACAGGAAAAAAATACCAACTTTACAGAAATTTAAAAGATGAACCCATGCAATGCTACATGCAGAATCTAAAAACAAACAAATGACCAGCAGGGCTATTTCAGCATTAGGATTAGTAACACTACTGTGCCTTTCTGATTCCTCCTTTTATCAAAACTATACATAGAAAAATTAGTTACCAGATACATTGACCTACAATTCCCACAGTAGGTTTAGAAAATTATGTCTTTAGCATAGTAAAAAGTGTCCTCAGTGTCATGAAGATTTACAGGATCTTTTATTTACCAGCTCTATACTTGGAAGTGATCCATAATGACAAGAGAAATAAAATAGACATGCTAGCATTGTAATGGCTGGAAGGAGAATTCTGTGCCAAAAACCAAAGTGGCTCAATACAGGAGTGAAATACATTACAGAAAAATTCTGTGTCTAGAAATGAAACTTAATCAAATGTTCCAGATAGCAAAATGATAACAGAAAACACTGTGTAGATTTTTAAAGAATTAGAACATGTCAGAACAAGCTTAGGGGTAAAATTACAGGCAACATAATTCTATCAGTCTTCAGTGATTTGGAAGCCCCATATGATCTTGAATGACATAAGGTTCATTATGAAAAATCAGTGAGTAGCAAACATTATAATAAATATGGCAGAAGGCAGAGGAGACTGGATGAGCATTGATCCTTAGAGGTAATATGGTATTTACTATTTTGCAGAAATTTGTCCTATCTAATTATTTTCACAGTTCTCTTTTCCTAAGGTACAACACAGAGACTCTTAGGAGAAAAGCTATTTATCTAAGTTTTCTGTCTGATTTAATATCTTACATCTGAATACTTTCATACGTTTAAAAAACTGTTCCCATATATATCCTGTGAAAAAAGCAAGAAAAATCTTATAAAGGTCTTCAGTTTTCAAGTCAGGAAACTGAGGCACAGACAAGCAACTTGTCTGGGGTCGGTGGTAGAATACAGAGGTGAACCCAGATTAATCTGATGGATTGTTGGCCTCTGATCAAGTGTTTTTACTATAAAATGTTTTACTATAAGTGTTTTCATATAAAATCATCTTAATTCTTGTGCAATTGAGCAGTGCCTTATAATTAATCCCAATTTATAGTCCTTTGTATGAACACATAAGTTTTTATATACAAGAATATAAAATTTGCTAATATGAGTAATTGTTCAAGAAAATTTGTAACAATGTTTTTAAGTAAAATGTATTATTTGAATTCATTTACTTGTTTCATATTTCTTTAAAACTTTAAATTATTACACCCATTTTATTTTGTGTGTCTATATATGTGGATGTACATGTACCATGACATGCATGTGAAGGTTAGAGGACAACTTCCAAGAGTTGGTTCTCTCCTTCCACTGTGTGGGTCCCAGGGATTGAACTCAAGTTATCAGGCCTGGTGGCAAGCTCCTTTACTTGCTGAGCTATCTCACTACCCCTATTTCAGATTACTTTTTCACTAGCTTTTAGAATAATTACTTGAAAGATTCAATATATTAGGAACACAATGTGTGAGTGTGTGTGTGTGTGTGTGTGTGTGTGAGAGAGAGAGAGAGAGAGAGAGAGAGAGAGAGGGAGAGAGAGATTGGGATTGAAACCAGGGTCTTGTGCATTCTTTGTAGGAATATAATACTTGTGAAAGTTGGAGGCAGTCATCTAGTTTGTCCTCATAAAGTAGTCTTGTCTTAGACTTCATTTAACAAGCATATTAATTGAGCAACTACTATAAACATCACAGTGTCATTAAAAAAATAACTTTCAAGAAAAAAAGTACCCCATTTTCTCATGATACATACTAGGCAAAAAGAACTATAAAATGTCATGGGTACTTTCAGATAAAAACATAGGAACTAGAAAGAGTCCTTCAGTTCATAGAATATTTCATAAGAAATATAATTTTTGATATTGACCTATATGTCTCTTAGATTCCTTCACATTTCTAGACACTTGAAAGTATTTCAAATGAGTTTAAGAATTGTTGGAATAATTTAAAATTTAAAAATGAAGTTTTTATTAAAAGTCTTTAGGAAACTCAGAAAGGAATAATGCGTTCTCTCAGGACATATTGGAAACGTGGAAGAACATGCCACTTTCATTCAAGCAAGGTATTTTATTAGCAGGTGATTAGGCGAGGCAATAAGTGTGAAACCCTAAAATCAGGTTCAATCCAAAATAAAAGTACATCAGGAGAAAGACTTTATTTCAGGTGCACTTCTCAAAACACCTCCTACATGATTCTGAGTTGGAAAGATGCCAACAGGATATGTTGAGCAAATGCTTAAGCATTCCAAGTAGGACAAAATGATACAGGAAGTAAAATGAGCCAGAAACGAATTGTTGGCTATATCTTTGCACGAATTGATACAAAGGAAAAGGCTGAATTAATTTAAATGACTAAAAATCTGACTGAATTCAACTATTGGTTGCCTATTTCCATCTCATTCCCACTCTTCCCTAAGTTTCAGTCTGTATATAAAATAACTGTTATTAAAAATATTTCCTCACTAACAGGGATCCCTTGAATGATGTCCCTCTTGAAGAGTCCTCATCAGATGTTTACATTTTATTTATCTGAAATTTACTTATTAATCATAGAGGTACAGATTTTATTTATGATCTGCATAATCCAAAAGGTACCATTATAAATAATTTTTGATAAAATGAGCATAAATAATCCAAGTCTGAGAATCGCGAAAAACTAAGGAAATCAGAAATGGTTACAGTTTGTAGAATGTGAAGGCCCTAAACTAAATCACTTGGGCTTGTTATTTAAAAGAATGGCCATTAACCATTTAGTGAAAACTTAAGTTCAGAGAGAAAAACCATTCTGCTTGTGTGCTTTGAGCTCAAGACTCTATACCAGAAATGGAACACAATGTTACCTTCAGGGATTTTTAATAAATCTAGGGAACACTGCTAGCAAAAGAGTTGCTGTCCAAATAGACTGACACACAGGCCAATGTAGCCCCTAATGACAGAGTAAGATAATGACAGGCCCCACTCAAAATCAGCAGGAAGAGGAAGATCAATCTTGGCAGAGTGAAGGAAAAATGCTGGCTTTCTTCATGTTAGCTCATCTCATACATATCTAGCTGCAGCAGCTGCCTGGGCCGTGGTGCTCTGCATTAACTACACAGTGGATCAATAACAATTACACCTTCTCAAAAACATGACACATAGCAGGATTGGGTTGACATTTCACTTAGGCCAACATTGATCTCAGTGCATCTGATTCCAGTCCTAAATTCAAGTCAGGCCTGGGTTTACTTGGAATAAACACGGAGTTAAAGACAAAAAAGGAAACCAGCTGCTTGCGTCCAGGGCTGGAAGTAAACAGCACTTCCCCCAGCACAGTTCCCATTTCCAATCCACTCTCCTTCCTGTTGCTAAGAGCAATTCTGAAGTTGATCAAAGATGGTTTTTTATATGATTTACTCACCGTGACATCAATGTTGATAATATCTCCATCCCGAAGAGGTCGACTGAAACATAAACAGAGAAAAAATGGCGATAGACAGACCTCAATAAAAGAAGTGTAAAAATAAATGCCTAACGACTACTACTGAAAACGCAGAACTGCAGTGGCAATTTCAAGTGAAGGAAGAATGAAGGGAATAACTAGATCTGACCTTTATCTTTTGCTAGTCACATCACATTTGATAAGAGATACATGAGACAGACACTGCTGGTTTAAAATGTATTTTTTTAAAAGATATACTGGCTAGTTAAGTCTGTAAATGGCCAAAACAATAGCTGACAACAAAAATCTGTCTCCTAATATTACCATATGGCAAAACTGGAAGATAAAATAGGTAATAGACAGCTATTTTTTGTAGCTCACATACTGTCTTAGGAAACATCAAATGGTGGTGTTACATTTGTTTAGAAGCAAAAAACTTCAAAATTTTTGTTTTACCATAATCAGCTTCACAAATGCACAGGTGGGTTTCAATTGAACTATGGTATCTTTCATTATTTGCTGTGGATCTTAGTTTCATGTTTTAGTTTCTAAAGGAAAAATATGCTATGGAAAAATGAATACCTGTCAGGAATACCATGACAGAGCACGTTGTTTACAGAGGTACAGACAGATTTTGGAAAGCGTCCATAGCCTAGAGGTGAGGGATAGGCATTATGACTGATGATTTCATGATGAACGAGAGCATCTATCTCTTCAGTTGTCATGTCAACCTGAAATAGCAAATAAAGAAATTGTGCAGTGACACTGAAGACATTTCCTGTATTTATCGACTATGCCTACAACAACAGCACTTCCAATGTGTGACTGTATAAAGTCACCATGACAAACTTATGGTATATTTTAATTATTCATGATTATTGCTACCATCCTCAACTGTGCTTTTTTGATGATCATTTAGTTAGATGATGGTGTTTTATACCATGGGAAAGAGAATCCTCCAAATCATTTGTGAGTCATTAAATGATATGATTCTCCAACATTACGGCCTTCAGCAGTTCCTTCTTCTTCCCCAATGGTCAGAGACCTGACTAATAAAGCATATAAATAAATGAGCAAAAGGAACAGGGTGTAGAGGAGACTGGAAGGAAATAGTTACATGTACCTTCTTATTTCACTGAAACACTGCACCGGTGAATTTTGCAGCAAAGGTGGGGAGACGATGGGCCATCATTTTAAAAACACAGTCTGATTATTTATTTATATTTTATTTTAGGTGTATGAGTATATTGTCTGCATGTATGTCGTGCAATGCCCACAGAGATCAGAAGAGGGTGTCAAATTTCCCTGGACCTGGAACTGGAGTTATAGATGGTTGTTAGCCACCATGTGGGTGCTGGGAAGTGAACCTAGGTCCTCTGCAAGACTAGCTAGTGCTCTTAACCATTGAGCCATCTTTCCAGCCCTCAGCCAGATACATTTTTTCAAAGATTTTATTCTCACTAATCTTGACTTCGTTCATGCCTAAATAAATAATTGTTTTATGGCTCCCTTACTAGAAAGTACCCAATTGTTCTCGAACAAAGAAAACTGAGATGGAGGGGTTTTGCAGTGCTGGGGATTGATCCCAGGGTCTCACATGAGCTAGGCAAGCATGTTAATGCTGAGCTTCACCCCAGTCCCTGAAAATGAGTTTTATAAGCACAAGAAGACTATCTTCCTGAGATCATAAATAAATCACAAACGAAATTCTGTAACAAAGTAAAATCTTATCCTAGAAGTTAACTATGTCCTCAGTATTTTCGGTGTCATTTTATTCACTGAGTGCTTAGTTATGTTGCTACAGCAAGTTTGTTATACAGATGACACAGTGAGTGATTTCATCTTTGAGTCCTTTCCTAAATTCTACTCACCTTTTAGAAACTACATTTATATATTTTTTTGTTATTTTGTCTTTTTTGTTTTTTTTTTTCAGAGCTGAGGACCGAACCCAGGGCCTTGCGCTTGTTAGGCAAGCGCTCTACCACTGAGCTAAATCCCCAACCCCATTTATATATTTTTTTAGTGAACTTTAGATAGTAGGATGTTCCGGGTTATTATGAAAGGACTACATCTTGTAGCAGGATGGTTATACATAATTATATTGACATATTACCCATAGTTTGGGGCCTGATCTTTCTTTGCAGTGCAGATACAAGAAAATAGAAGCAAAATACAAGGTAGATTAATGTTTTAGACATCCAGAAAGAGGCTGGGGGATAAAAGCAGAAACTACAGGCAGGAGTAAGGCAGCAAAAGTCAAAGTCCTCTGCCACTGATCAACTTAGGATGAGTTAGCTCAAAGTATGTTTAGAATTCCGTTACAATTGATTTTAGATGTTTAAAAATATCTCTTGAATACACACATAAAACAGTAAAATCCCTTTCTCCCAGTCTAAGGTTTTACTTAAAAAGTCAAATTATCAATAGATGAGTGCAAAAGAAGGTTTAAGGGGAAAGGGAGAAAAAGAGCAGTGTTTGTTGACTCTTATGTAAGTCACTCTGAGGCTTGGTGAGACGCCACCTTTAAACTCTTCCCAGCCAGGAGGAGGATGTGACGGGCCAGCTGACAAGCCTGACGAAGCCCTTGAATCTGATCTTCATTCTTAACTTCTATGCTGTCTCCCCAGTCGGGCATAATGCCTGTCGTCACATAGTCTGGCTTCTTTATGTGCTTGAGGAAAAAGGATTGAAAATGAAGATCAGAACCCAGCATGCGACAATGGGATCATTTTTTTCTGACACAGCCTCCTGCTTCATGGAGCTCTGCCCTTCCTGCCGGAGCACCGACCTCCAAAGCCAGCACAACAGACCCTCCAGGCTACCCCCAGTTCCTTCCCCTGCCCTTTTGAACTTAACATTGCCTGGTAGTGCTGCCTCTAGATGGTCTGTTAACCTTACCATGCTTTGAGTCAAGCCTGTCTGAAATAAACTTCTGGTCAAAACAAACAGCAGTTTTCTTACACCACCCAATCCCACTGGAAGCACAGCTCATGGACAAAAAAGACCTCCAGGCTTCTAATCTGCCAAATGGATTTAATTAAGCAGCATTCTCATCTTCTTCACACAAAGATAAAACTTACGCAAAGGATCGCTCTCAACACCCTCTCCTAGTGAATATATGTGAAAAGCCTGTCAAGTCATGGGACTTGCTACACATACACTTTCTTATACATTGTAACCCCAAAATTGAATGCCAGAGACTGACACAAAATGGCTTTACTTTCTTATTTCTTCTCCAAAGACAACAGAATTACCTAGAACGCTTCCATCATTTATCAAGAAACAACAAAGAGCCCTTCCTCCACCCCAAACTCAAAACATTCAGTCTGGATCCTTCTGTGGATCCTCTACCACCTAAACCTATTGGCAGTGTTCAGAAGATGATACACGCAGCTTCTTTCAGCCTCAAGGTGTGCAGGGTCCTTACATTGTTTATAGTAACTGTACATACATGAACACTGTTGAAGAGAACACAGTAAGGCTACACAAGTTTGGGACAGGAAGCAGAGGGAGACCATACTCTTAATCACGACATCTAGTGCTGGAGGGCTGAAGTTGGGGCTCTTGAGTTTGCGAAGAGGGCCAGGCAGGTCTTAGGATCTTCTCCTAAGGTGTTCAGAGGAGCTTTCCTTTCTTCTTTTTTCCTTCCTTTCTATTTATTTATTTACTTTTTTTTTTTGAGACAATGAACCTGGAACTTACTGATTTGACTAGACTGACTGGCCAGAGAGCCTCAGGAATCTATCTACCTGTCCCTGCCTCCCCGCACTGGGATTATAGGCATACACTGCAGCCCTTTGCTTTTTACATGAGTGCTAGGGATCTGAACACAGGTCCTCATGCTTGAGGGGCAAGCATTTATTGACTAAGTCATCTCCCTAGTCCCTGGAGAATTTTTTAATTTTGTTTTTATTAAAGAAAAATAATGTCAAATTGTGACTAATCCCAAATGCTGGCTCTCACTACGGTGGCCAAGCCTTAGCCCAGCCAGGACTGTTGGCATTTTCTTCTCTCAACCCTTGCTACAAAAATGGACCACTCACCTTTAGGAGGCATACTTAATGTGGTACGCTGTAAAGAAAAAGGCGTAAAAGGAAGAAAGCGGTGATTTTATGACAAATCTATATTTCTTTTACCTATTTTCCTTCTTAACGACCCCCATACCTCTTTTACATTGCATTTTGAAAGCTGGAGAGATTGCCTTTCTATAAAACTGAAATCTCTGGGAAAAAATATCGACAATGCTCTGATTAGAATAGACATTTTATTTAATTTACTCTTAAAAAATGATTCAAAGACAGCAGCATTAATAACATGGAAAGTGTAAGTGTGGGCTTAAAAACACCATTTTCCATGAATCCCTCTTGAATCAATCCATTTTTATAGTTGTTTCTTCTTTTAAAAAGTCAGAAACCACATACATATAGTCAGCCTCATGCTAGAAATTTAATATAGAAAATTTCATGATTAAAAATTGAAATTCCAAATAAACTACACAGTTGTATGCCAGAACTTTATTTTTTTAATTAGCGTTCTAAAACTGCAGGATATTAAAAATCTCACACCACAATTTTAAATCACAAACGAAGTTTTAAATTTAAAATTCAAATGGCCCAGAAATCCAAAGTGCTTCGGCAGTCAACCTTTACTGTGGCAGGCAGGCAGGCAGGCAGGCAGGCAGAAGCTACAGCAGTACAGCAGTAAGTACCTTAGGGACTGGATGTGCGGGAGAAACTGCAGCCGGCAAAACTATATTGTGGGAAACATCTCTTTGTCTCCGGGAAAAGAAATTTCGTCTTTGTTGACTGCTTGACTGCTTGTGTAAGTAGATATGACTGAGTGGTGAAGAGAAAATTCTATGACAACCTTTGAACAGAAATAGATACATTTCAGGTTAAAAAAGAAAAGGAAAAAAATTAACATAATGTTGCCCTTGAAGGTGTTGTGTTGTTATCTATTAAATCATTAGTCTCATCCTTTATTGACTCAAAAGGGAAAGCCCCAGACAGCAAGGAAAGCAGTAGTATTCTGAGTTCTGGTGAGGTAGTAGCACACTGTATTGATTAACTAACACTATGTTTACATAAATGTCTGAAATGGCAAGCTCTACTCTAATGGGAAATAAACATAGAAACATGTGCTAGCACCAGGTCTAGCAAAAGAACAATTTCTGCTGTGGTACCTTCTGTGACAATGTCCAGGATAACCCTAGAATTCCAGCCACTACTTTCTACTCTTTAAAACCGTTTTTCTTTCAAAAATCACAGACAAGTTGCCAGCTGCACTTTTGGCCTCCATGGGATCACTACTGTGGGTTAAGTTTGCGGTGCATCAGGAACATTAATCTGAAATTCACTGTGGTGAATGCTCAAGTTGGACCAAATAGCAAAAACATAGATATGAGCTGAGGCAAATGAACACAGGGTCCTAAAGTATCCACAACAGGAATTTAGAGCTATTTATCAAAATATTAAATGTACGTCTTTTGACTCTGCAATTAATCTCTTCAGACGTTATCCTGTGGTGAATATACAATGATAAATATATAAAGACATATCCTTGCTTAGACACTTTTTCATTGGGAAACTGGGAAACAAACCTATTTCCAAACTGGAAACACCAACTGGGGACTAGTTAAATGTATAATACAGTATATATACACAATAGCAAACTCTGAGGCCATTAAAAAAATAGTACAAAACATGGCAGTGTACACCCATAATCCTAGCTCTCAGGAAGCAGAGGCAGGAGGATCAGTTCAAGGTCATTCATTCTCAGCTATACAGTGAGTTTGAGGTCATCCTGGGTCACAGGAGACCCTGTCTCTGAAAACCAAAAGGAGGAAGAGAAGGAGCTGCTAAGTCATCTCTATGTATTAATAGGGAAAGAGGTCATCAGAGACTGTTAAGGAAAAAGGAAATGCTGAGCCATATGTATAAGAAAATCATTAGTCGGGGGTGTGGACATAATCAAAATACATTGTATATATATTAGAAATTCTCAAAGAATAAATAAAAATATATTAAAAAGACACCATTAGTGTAAAATGAGCTTGCACATTTATTTGTACAAGCTGGCACAAGCCTATAAATTGTTAGAAATTAATATTCATCAATACTGATTATTTCTGGAGCATACAATTAGGCCAGGAGGTGGGAAGACTTTTTGGTTCATTTTCTTTTCTTCTATGTTGTTAGTTTTAAAAACCATCCACTTCTGCCAGGCGTGGTGGTGCATGCCTTTAATCCCAGCACTTGTGAGGCAGAGGCAGGCTGATCTTTGTGAGTTCAAGGCCAGCCTGGTCTACATAGTGAGTTCCAGGACAGCTGGGCCTACAAGGAGACCCTGTCTCAAAAAACAACAAAAAACCCCCATCCACTTCCATTACTATTACAATAAAAATAACAGTTAAAGTGGGCATGGTGGCACATGCCTTTAATCCCAGCACTTGGGAGGCAAAGGCAAGTGGAGCTCTGAATTCAAGGCTCCAGTCTGGTCTACATAGCAAGTTCCAGTCTGGTCTACATAGCAAGTTCCAGGCTACAGTTGGCCCTGTCTCAAAAAGACCAAAAACAAATAAACAAATAAATAATAATAATAGTTAAAAAATATCCCCCACAGGTAACAACCACATGCTGGGTTGGCCAACTCTAGCCTGACGGCCAAATCTGGCCTGCTGCCTTTTTAAATACAGTTTAAAATCTAAAAATGGATTTTTGCATTTATAAATGGTTGAAAAAAATCAGGAGGAGAAATAATATCTTGTAAGTTGAAATTGTATGAAATTCAAATTTTGGTGCTCATACCTACCCACATTCACTTGCAACTGGTCATAACTGGTTCTGAGCTAAGGCAGAGTTGATTAGCTGTGACAGAGACACATGTCTCAAAAAGCCCAAGATATTTACTGCTAAGCCCTTCACAGAAGCTTGCTGCTTCCCAGTATAGAGCACTGTTTTCACAATGAGGCTTCCAGACCAGACATGGTGGAGGTTTGGGGGCGGGGGTCACAGAACTGAGGCTCCTCCTCAGGGAATGTGGCAAGCTGGGCTTTCATAAGCCTTAGGGTGATCCACAAGCACTTTGTGCTTGAGCACTTCCACCCCAGAGTTGCATCTAAGCTGTGAAAACTAATGGAGGCATGAACTACTGTGAGGTGAGTATTGATCACCAAAGTCAGGATCTGTCTAACTGGGAAAAGACATCAGAGAGATCCAGTGTCCAAAGTTTCACTCAGTTATGTTCCTGTGTGAAGCTGAACTCAGTACTGTTGAATTAGACACACAGTAGTTTTGGGTAATATGTGTATTAGTAGGTGACATATATAATGTTGAATAACACATATTAATGTACATGAATTATTTATATTTAGGCTGCACTGCTGGTGATCAAACCCAGGGCCTTGTACACAACAGGCAGGACTCCCTCCCATTGAGCTAATCCTCACTCCTATTGGGCACTGGGTACTAGTTTATGGAATTAAAAAACAATTTTTTTTTTGAGACTGGGTCTCACTATGTAGCCCTGGCTGGCCTGGAACTTGCTATGCCCCAAACAGGCACTATTTTAAACAATTCCAAATAATAAAGGACTAGAAAACCTTTTTTTTTTTTTTTTTTAAAAAAAGGGTTTATTTTTTTTTTTTTTTATTTATTTATTGAGATAGAGGCTTGCTTTGTTGCCCAGGCTGGTTTTGAACTTGTGGCTTCAATTGATCTCAATCTCTTGTCTTAGTCTCCTGAGTTACTGGGACTACACATTCAAGACACCATGCCTACCTCAAAAACAGCTTGACACAGGCAGGTACATTTTCTTGAAGTTTTTAAAGTGTAACATCTTCCCAAGAGGATGATAGCTCAGTAGGTAAAGTGCTTGCTTTGCAAGCATGGGCACCTGAGTTTGAGCTCCAAAACCAACATAAAAAGGCAGGCAAACTTGTGGGACTGGAGAGATGGCTCAGCGGTTAAGAACACTGGTTGTTCTTGCAGAAGACCCGAGTTCAAATCCCAGCACCCACATGGCAGCTAACAACTGTCCGAAACTCAGTCCCAGGGGATCCGACAGCCTCTTCCTCCCTCTGCGGGAGGGCACTGCACGACACGGGTGCACTTACCTCATGCAGGCAATACACACATATACATAAAATAAAAATAATAAATAAAATTAAAAAAAAAAGGCAAGTGCACTTGGAATCCAGCTCTGCGGAGACAAATGGATCTCTGAGGGTCCCTGGCCAGCTAGCCTAGCTTACATGGTAAGCTCCAGCCCAAGCAGAGATGCTGTCATGGGAAGAGAGAAAAAAAAAAAAAAAAAAAGGACAGCAAATGAAGAGCAACAACCAAAGTGATCCTCTAGCCTCTGTACACACCTACACACGTGTAATTGTACACACATGAATGTGAACGAACACACACACACACACACACACACACACACACACACACACACAAAGAAGAGATAATATGAAGAAGTGATAATATTACCAGCCCTGGAATTGTTAGGTGAAAGTTGTGGGGGTTAATTTTTTTTTTTTTTGTAGTCCTGAGGCTTGAACCCAGGGCCTTGCACTTGCTAGGCCAAATGTTCTACCACTGAGCTACATGTCCAGGTTCAGCCCCAGGACTGTCAACTGCCATGAGGGGTAGTGTCCTAGGAAAGGCGGACCTTTGGAACTCAGAAGGTTGGCTTTTATCTCAGCTCTACTACTTGGCTGCAGGTGCCTGAATGTGTTTCTTCTCTGAGTCTCGGGTGACCATTAAGTAGAATAAGGAATGTGAAAGTACCTTGTGTTTAACAGCTGCCCAATAAGCTACAGATTCTTCAAGAATACTTGAAAAGTAAAATGGGAAATAAAATTTAAGCTCCACTATAGCTTCTAAAGTGGAACACTTCGTTTTCTGTCAATTATTGACCAAGGTGCTTTACCTAGGTTAGCTCATTAATCTTCACAAGACTGGATTGGGAGCTGTTACTACATTTTATAGCAGAAGACACAAGGTATAGAAAAGGACATGCAGTAAGGACCAAAGCTGAAGAAAATCTCCACTAAGTACATTGCCTCTGCCAGAGGCAAGACAATAAAATTAGTTAACACACGGAAAATGGAAATGATGTCATAAAGCCATTGTTTACTATTATTATTTTCCAAAAAAAAGTGGCAATGGGTTGAGCAAGCTCCCTTCATGGACCACACATGCTTCAGTGGGCAGCTGGCTTCAGTGGGCAGCTGGTAGTAGCTGGGCAGTCTACTGCAGGGGATGGAGAATTTGGAAGTACCCAGGTGGACTCCATCCATGACTCCAGCCCCCTAGTTACACCCTAGGCAGGCCCATATACAAGGCATGGTGTTTTCCGTCTGAAGAAAGTACGCACGGTGATTACAACTAATAACAATAATGCTGATAGAAAGAGGAATAGTGGTTCAGATTTAATGAGTACTTTCTTTGATTAAGCTCCCCGCTAGGTGCTCATTTTATTATATATTACCTCTTACCAACTGTTAGATAGGCAGCAGCTGCTCATGTCATTGTTTTACAGATGAGGAACTACATACCTCTAGTAATCAAGGACCAGGCCCCTGGCTCTAGCCCTCTATGTCCAGACCCAGGACTGTGGTCACATTCCAAGTTACCCTCTAACAGTATACAGGGGCTATGCAGCCTACTAGCTAATATGGCTAGCCAAATAATGCAAGCTTTCCAGGGTTTAGATTGTGAAGGATGTTTTTTTTATTTTTATTTTTTTTTAATCTTGAAAAATATATCCCATGGGCAATTAACATTTATATCTATCTATCTATCTATCTATCTATCTATCTATCTATCTATCTATCTATCTATCCATCTATCTAATCTATCATCTATGTATTTATCTATCTACTGAATATTTTGCCTGCATGTATGTACATGTGCCACATTGCTTGCAAACCAGAGGCCAGAAAAGGGTGCCAGATTCCCCTGCCACGTGGGTGCTGGGAACTGAACCCGGGTCCTCTGCAAGAGCAGTCATTGCTCTTAACTGCTGAATCATCTCTCCAGCCTCCAAAATTTAAAATGAAAATATTTTTCATGAAAATTCTTAGAGGAATTCCACTCAAGTTGGGAGGCATTATGGTAGCGAAAATAGTATAGTTTTGCAGTCAGTCAGATTTGAGTTACCAAAACGTCTGTGCCTTACTTTTTAACCATTCCTGGGAATAACAGTGCTCTTCCTCCCATGAGGAGGGTGTGTTAGATAATACAATGGACCTGGAAACTATCTGTAATCACGGGTGCTCCATAAATGCTCACTTCTTTCCTTCATTCCTGTCTTAACATGTTTATCTATGAGGCAGCCTACATTTCTTTTTGAATGTACTTACTGGGCCATCCTATGTGCTACATCCTAGATCCAGGGAATACAGACAGGGGTCCTGGCCCTCACAGAGTTTATATTTCTGTGAGAGAGGCAGACATTAAACATATCAACAGATGCATCAGGTTATATTAGATGGTGGCAGGAGGGATGAAAAATGGTCAAAGTGACAGCACCAGATAGTACCTTAGGGTTTTACTCTTGGTCCTGCTAGGTGCTACGTGACCAAGAAATAGCAATAACAGTGGACACTGACTGACTGAGAGTGACCTGGTGCCAAGATCTTGCTGAGCACTTCACTTATTGAGATACAGAGGCTTAGTATTGGCCTTCACTCAGTAACATGTAACTGTCAAGCTCCAGCCAAGGCAACGAAAGGATACAGACTCAGATCAATTTTAGGACACAGAGGATTTCTTTTTCAATGTGGCTGGTTACATGAAAGAGAGGCCATCTTTATCAGTATTATCAAGTTCAAGTACATACTCATTATAGGGGGATTATAGGAGGAATTGTTTCTGTGTACTTAAACTTGAAGTATGAAACCATCAGGTTCTACTAGGATACCTGGGTAAGAATTTTAAGGCATTCACTTTCTAGTTAGATAGTGCTGCCAATGTACCTGCACTGCCAAACGATGGGCTTACTGCCAAAAAGATGGAAGAATGCCCCTTCCCTGCAATGGAACTGGAGAGGCAAAATTCTAAACTTCCAAAGTGTAGCCTGGATAGAGTCAATCTGGTGACAGCGATGGCACTTCAGAGTTGGCAACTTCACTTTCACCTTTGTATTTGAAGTGAATTTTTTCTTTCACTTGAAAAAAACTTGCCCTACACATTTTGTCACAAAGTAACATGATATTCACATTTCATTCTGTGTTTATTCCACTAACTATTCACTACTGACCAGAAAAAAAAAAAATCTAGTGTTTTCACAGGTGAAATGAAGAAACGGCTCAAATCATGTCAGGAGATAATAGTCTTCCAATCACCGGTAGGGGGAGGGGACTCAGGGAAGGGATTCTCAGCTTCACTTATAGCTATGTATTTGATTTATTTTTAATTTTTACTTCTTTGGTGTGTAACATTTAGCCTCTTCTGTGTAAATGTGCAGGAGTGCGTGAGCGTGTGTGGGGATGGGGCAGAGGAGAATGTTGGGTATCCCTCACCATCACTCTCTGCCTTATTCCTTTGAGACAGGGTCTGTCACTAAATCCAGGGCTAGGCTGGAATCCAGCAAGCCTCAGCAATCCTCCTGTCTCTGCCCCACCACAGCTCTGGGGTTATAGGTACAAGCAGGGCCATTCTCAGCTTTTTCACAGGGATGCTGGGGATTTGAACCCATGTCCTCATGGCTGACCAGCTAGCATTCTTACCCACTCAGCCATCTACCTAACCTCACTATATTGTAGTTAATAGGTAGTAATGCAAATTTCCAAATGCAGAGTGAGCAAATTAAAACCCCCAATCTTTACTACAATCAGGGTCACAGGACACTCAAACTAGAGTATCTGATCCAAAAGTCTCTGGAGCTTTCTATATATTTCTCTGCATTATTATACCTTTTAACCAGATCTTACTTCTAACTTGCTACTAATTTGGTGTTCAAAGACCACCCTCAGAGACAAGAACTCTAGCCCGGTACTCTTTGCAGGGTCGTGGACTCAGGACCCACAGTACATGCACGTCTGCTAAAGCTGTTTGAGGACACAAGATGCAGGTGTGTGCTAACTACTGCAAGGGGCAAGTGGACCAATGTGAAGTTTACTAAGCACCAATGAGAAACCACCAAAAGCCTCAGGAGAGTAGGGGAGCCTAGAGCAGTAAGGGATTGCTTGGTACTAATTCAATCTTGAGAGAGATGATCAGAGACTGTTGTTACTGTTGATTATCTAGCAGAAAATCTACATGAGTTTTCATACGTTGTTATGAATGCTAGAATATTTACTGTTATCACAGGTAATAAGAGTTATTTTCAGTGTCACAAAAATTCTATCAGTGTCTAGTTTGAGCCAAAGTCTGAAAATTATAGGCAACTGCTTCTTTCACTCAATGGAGGAGTACACTGTGTGGCCCAAAAGTTCTTGAAATTGCAACACGTCCCCTGGATCCTGCCGTGAATTTTTCATATTTTAAATTAATATTTGGAATCTAGGGCATGGGTTTAAATATTTTCATATTTGGTAATAACATCAATTTCTAAACTCTGCTTTTTATTTCCCTTTACAGATGCAAGTATGCAGGAGGGAGGCCCATGTTTTAAATAACTAATGTTGCTGCACACAGCCTGCCCTGCATTTATTGGCCTTTTATTCGGGGTCTATTTTAATTGTTATCTGCTCATGCATTCTATACCACATAATGAAACGCTTCCATTTCACCCACCTAGCCCTGGGTTTTTATGTGTACCTTTACTAATGACCCTTCATTAAGCCAATTTTACCCTTGAAAACGTGAGTTTTCTTTTGGTCAACAAATATTTTTAAGGGAAAGGTCTGAATGAACTTTCAAAGGGACATATAAAATGCATATTATTTTAAGCAGCTATAAAACTGAACAAAGTATATTTGTACTCGAGTGTGGCCACCAACACCTATATTTTTCATTGAATGCATCCAGGGCAGTTTTTCACCCTGCAGCGGGCCATCAATCCTCAGTTATGCTGCATTTCAGAAGGATCAAATGTCTGGGTAGAAAACAACACAATAAAGAAGCCTGGTATGACTTTACATTAGATAACAACGTCAACCAGAGATAATACGTAATTGAAAAGACACCCTGTAAAATGTCTTGCTGAATATATTTTTTCATAATGATCAGCAAATGCCAAAGTCTAGTAACAAAACTATTATTTATAGCATATTAACATCTAATTGATTTTACAAATGGAGCCAATTATTTTGGATGAAGGGAGGAATGTCTGCCAGATTTAAATGATTTATGATTACCAAGAGAGAAAACAATACTGTTTTGCTAGTCCATTTTCAACTGAGCCTCTTCCACTCATTGATGATTTTAATTTGAAACGAAATGATTTGCTGAAAGAATACAATAACTTCAACTTTTTAAAAGAGGCAACTTACTTTGTGACAGCAATCTGACTCTTCTTTTTTTTTACTGTTCAAAAATGTTGCTTGCTACAATAGGCTCAGAAAAGACCACCATAGGAACACATTTTCACAGTGCTGATTTAGAACCACAGAAAGATCACACTTTCGTGAACTCCAACCAATTACTTGGAGTAGAAGTACCAGCTCTCACGGAACACTGTGTGCTTTAAGTCCAAGAGAACACTGGAAATGCATCTCTGCCTTTGATTTCTTGACCTAACACATTGACAGTCTGCTTGAAAGGTTTCATAACTTGCACAATGTTGCAAAAGAAAAATTAAATAGTCTGCATCACTCAATGTAACTCTGCTGTAATCTAGTACTGGGATGTACATGTTTCAAAAGTAAATGAGAAAAATGGAGGGTTTCTTCCCATTTCAAGGCACCTATAAAGCAGAAGAGAAGCTCACATTTCACGAGAAATAACCTGTGCATTTTTGAATGAAAAAACATACACATCGAGGGACTGCCCCAGGCTGAAGCAGATGCTGATTGGCCAAAGCTGAAGGACAAGGGCCCTTGAAACTAAACAAAAGCAAATTCATCCTGTTGACAGATGCTGATTACACAAAGCACTAAGGATCTCCCCCAACTCCCAATTTTTAAAAACAATTAATACCCCTCCACAATCTACACACTGAGGGCAAAGTGAAGTTTTTTAACCAATTGTAATAAACATTATTAAATCTGTTTCCAAAGAGTTTCAGTTCAGTTAGAGACTATTCCAGTGTATTTTTAGCTGTGGGCTTTGCCAAACAGTGGTTTATTCATTCCCATGGACATGTCTGGGAAGGCAAGCTGGGCATGCCATCAGCCCCTTCCTTCCAGGGGTTAACTGCTCTGGCTGCCAAATAAAATACAGAGTGAGCCATGTAATTATGGAGACAGTCAAAGGGCAGGCTCTATTTTGAAATCTATTTGCACAGACAAGGTCTTCCAATTGAACTTACAGGAAACAAGCTGGTAAAGAGCCTCCTTTTCCCAGATGCTTTCCACACTTTTTCTCCAATTCAGGAAGTCATGGATATGGACACCATCCACCACTGCTTCCTGGATTTCAAGCTAAGATGCCCTTACAGAGAGAAGAGTGGATCTGTTTCACAAACCTAGAAGAACCATTTGGGGGTGGGGTAGGGTGTAATTAACAGCATTTGGAAACTGCCTCTGCATGGGAAAGCTACAATGTTTATTAAACATCTCTAAAGAGGATGCAGGCCCAGTTGGTATGCAGGTGTTGGAAAACAGTTCATTTTCTTTATTGCTCAAAATAAAGCACACAGTTAAGTGTAACACAGACTGGTACAAGCACTGGTCTGAAATCAAGATTCTACTTGACATCCATTGTAATTATTTAGAGCTAATACCATTATGACTACAATTGCAAAGAATAAAAAGGAAATGTGTAAAATATTTTAAGTAGCACTGGAGAGATGGCTCAACCGTTAAGAGCACTGGCTGCTCTTGCAGAAGACCCAGGTTCAAATCCCAACACCCACATGGCAGCTAACAAGTGTCCATAACTCCAGTTCTAGGGGATCTGACCCCCTCTTCCTACCTCCTTGGGCATTGCATGACATGGGTGCACTTATAGACATGCAGGCAATACACTCATACACATAAAATAAAAATAAATAAAATATTA